>NC_086336.1:65694698-66065342 GCF_032445375.1 Bacillus rossius redtenbacheri
TGTTGCAACCACGAAGCGGAGGAACGAGTGAACTACTCGCTCGTTGCCAGTTTTCGTCCGACTATGGGTCTCGCGCTGGACTCTACTAGGAGAGTAATGATGGTGAATGAAACCGCATGGTTCGTGGTTGTTTATTTAAAAATCAACAGGAACTTTTCATCACCAATACAAACTTTATAATAGGCATAGGTACCTATTAAATCTTGCTGTCTTTTACATATATTTTTTAATGTGTTATGAAAGGTAGATAATATTTACACTCCATATGTTTGCTATTTCTTTAGCACAACGTTGAATGTTGTTTGTATTAATATGATTTGTGGAACTGCTTTTTAAACACATTTTGAATGGTAATTTTTGCTAAGTCAAAATTTTCAAGGAGACTATTATTCTTTGCATTTTCTGCTTAGGGGGATTAGCATTGAGGAAATTTATGAAGTGCCATGTTTCAATTCGTCATTACTACTCCAATTTAAATTATTTTTGTTTCCACAAGATTATATATTTTTGTATCCTGCTATTTTATTTTATTCGAAGGTTATCCTACACAATACGTACATGTACAGGTGATAGGTGACTTAAGGAGAAATTGGGAGAAATTTAGTTCTTCAGTTAACACACCTGGGATGTAATGTATTTTGACATTTTGACAGACTAAACGGTTGGGATTCAAGCTATTAAAGTTGGGTTTAGTTCTTTTCTTGCGTCATTTTTATTCCAAATGGAGGACAATTATATCAAGGATTCTGAAGAAAAAGAAAATGCAAATATCAGCCCTAAAGAAACTGATAAAAAGGTAAACGTTTGAACATATATTTGGAGATGTCATAGTTTAGCCTTACCTGTTCTGGTTTCTGTTAACTATAATTGTGTGGGTACTTTTTTTAATATTTCATTGTTTACAACTTGTGGTAGGTTAAGATGTTTCGGGTAATCTATTCCGGGATTGACAGTTGTGGGTATTATGCTGATGCAAAATTAGGATATATACATACTATGAGCAGTATGCAATTGAAATGTAAAACAAAGTAGGGTAGAAAATAGTCTTTGTTCCCGGCCGTAACGTATTGACATTATCATGTTAAGGGGCCCGCCTCGTCAGGGGTGTATGTGTGTTAGTGAGGCGGGATGATAAGCGCGATGCTCGCTGGTGCTTCCAGCGCGGTATAGCCTCTAAGCGCAAGGCTCTGAACTGGCGCGCATTCGTCTTGTCGTCACAGGATAACTGTGAAATTTGAGCGGTGACCGTAACATTATATGGCGGAGAAATGAAGATAAAGGTGTTATGCAAGCCCCTTAAGTGCTTTCAAGAATCTGTACTGATTGTTTTATGCCTAAAAATTACTCTGAAAACACGCGTTTTAGGCATTTTAACGCTTCTAAAAATACAGTTTAAAAACTTAATCCGAAATTAAAAGTACTTTTCGGTCCTCAGCGAACTTTTAAATGCTATTCGTAAATAGGCCCCACTCGGATATCTTGAGTAGTTTTGAAATCGCGTTGTTTTTTTTGAAGCTCTGCACACTGTATGTGTGCCCAGGTAGGCGGGCCCCTTAAGAACATTTTTTGGTATGCAACAATTTGAGACCCGTACCAGGGGAAGGAAAGTAAAAAGCTGTAAAACATGCAGCGCAGGGCAGCAAGATGGGTGACAAGTATGTAGAGGATAAGGGAATGCATAGACCATCAGTGATCATGAAGGAACCAGGGTGAGAGATACTGCAGAGGAGTAGAATAGAAAGTCTGGTGATACTGTTAAGGTGATCAAGGAGGATGGCGGCTGGGGTAAGGTGAGCAATAGGTCTAACAGTGGGGGGTATAGTGGGAGGGGGGGGGGGACATGAGCAGAAACTACAGAGGGAAGCCCAATCGCACGTGTATGCAATCAAATTAAAAACAAATTGTAATCTCTGGTGAACCACAGTATTATGTTGCAGCTAGTTGCAAGTAAACCATAGGGTGTTGACAGCAGTATTCAGCAGAAAACAGTCTTGGCTACACTATTAAAGCATAAAACATATTTACATTATTATTTATACATTGATGGTAAGTTTTACAATAATTTTTCACCATCCCTTAATCCAAAAATATCATTTAACGTTCATATGGATTCAAACATGGGGGTGGCAGTTTTTCCAAACAGGTGAGTTTAAAGTAGTTATTTACATGTTAAGTTCTTGGCAATATCTGAATGTGCTCTGCAAATCATTAAGTAGAAATAAATCAAGGAGGTGAATAAATCTTTTTTCTGGTGATTCAATTAATAAATGTCAGTTTTGTGATGTTCTATGAAGGGGATCATACAAATGAACAAAATTTTAATCTCATTCAATTTGAAAAAAATATGTAGATAATTAGCAAAATAGCAGTAATGTTATAAATTAGCATTAAATCATGGCATTTAAAGCTTAACATAGCACACAAGTAGAACCCACAACTTGTTGCTAATGTTTCCGACACTTTCTGATGGACTGTTGCTCAAACTAAACTCGGGTCCTCTTCAGTTTTCATGATCTTATTTGTGTGCGGTTTCCTGTCTTTGCCTCAGAAAAAACATTACAAAGGTTTTTAACACAATTTCCTACATTTTATGTCACTATGAGGTATAATGCTATCCTTATTAAGGGTTGATTTTTTTTTTTTTTTTTGTAATTGTAATTTTGTCTGGCGGACTTGCAGAAAGTAGGGGGGAGCTTGCTGCTGACTCTGCCTGACAGTAGAATTCAAATTCATCATAAAGTAGATGATTTTTTAAAAATATTATTCTGTGCATGTTTTTCTTACAATGAATCTACCTATGGACCCAATATAAACTAAGTGTATAGTTATATTATCATAGTTAAAACACAGTTGGAAAAATAAAGGTAGTGATGTAAAGCTTAGAAACTAAAAAAAAAAATGGTGCAGTCGTAGAAAATAAATGAAAGATTTAGAGATTTTCCTAGATAGTTATTTCTAGTGTAATTGATTTAAAGGTTTCATCTGCATTGCAGTGCACTTTTTGAGAGTGACATATGACAAGTCACACTTAAACTAAAGCCAATTATTTTAAATGGCTTAGCCTACTTCACAACACGGTATTGATCTTGCCTGTGCAGACTTTCATTGGCTTGTCGTTCAATTTATAACCCCAAACATTTTTTTTTATTATTATTATGTCAAAGAAATATAACAATTTGATAAAATGACATTACATATTAAACATGACATTTTATTGTTTAATGGAAGCTAAAAGTATGTTTTAATATGCCGGCCTATACTTTACAACTGTGCACAATGTAAGGTCTGGCGTGTGTCCTTTCACATCACAGTTGGCACAATTGTATAGTTTGGGAACTGTACATTACAAAAAGGTTAATACTTTTGATACCACCTGCTCCGGCAACATATCCTCGCACCAGCTCTAGCTGGTGAATATTCACGAGATTCTTGTTGACAGTCGTGGAGGGAAAACTGGAGAGCAGCAGTCGCCTGGGGCTCTGAGGCAGTCGGGATCGTGAATGTCCCCATCATCTTAACACTTGGTTTATTTTATCTGGCCTGTTACTCAGTGGTGATGACGTTCTTGAATGGCTAGGTAGTTGGATGTTGGGTATGACAGGACCAACACAAGTCAAGAATATATTTATTTTTATTTATTTATTTATGATTGTCACATGCCCTCCAGCGTTGATAGGCATGGCATAAAGATACCAAGGACAGTGTGGGCACTGCAAGTAGGCAGGTACCGCTCTCAGGCAGGCATTACGTACATGCAGGGACTACAACACGACATGCGGAAATACATAAGGCATTAAAACAAGGAAAGACAATACAAATGTGAATGATGAAACACAAATCCTATATAGGTGCATAAACACATGACATTGATGGACAACACGGGGTTACATTTAAATAAGAAATAAAGTTATTAATTTTTTTTTAAAAATAATAACAAACATTTAGAGAGTATCTCTGTAATTTCATACATTTTTGCAGGATGCGATCATCGACCACCTGGAAATCTGTGTCACCGAGGCAGAGAAGAGAGAAACTGGTGCTTTGAACATCAGGGATTTCTACACTGTGTACCTCATCGAGACGAAGTGAGTGCAAACATCATCCACATCATAGCAAGTTGTTGCCATTGTAACGCTCTTTTAACGAAATGATGCAGAGAGAGAAATGCAGTGCGAGGTATCTTGCAGTTGCCGTGTTTTATCGCGTGTCGTCACACTTGCATGATTATCTTACCGTTATTTCAGGGTGTCATAGTTTGGAGAGAAAAAAAAATTTCGCATAAATGTTGCATGATGTTTTTGGTCCCACTGTTACATTCCCAGCACTTTGTGTAGGTAGTAAACACGACAGGATAAAACACCGTGCAACAGCAATAGGCTTTCAAGTTGTTGTCGGGCAGTTTGGCAGTTGTAATGAGAAAATACAGTAATTACAGTTACACGAAAATTCATTTAAGATGTACTGCACAATACAATTTCCCATTCAGTATATTCAAATGTTTCGGCCCACATTTTTCTTAATAAGATAATACTTTATTTTCCATGTAAGAAGTTGCTTATAAACATTTTTTTCCCTTATAAAACAATGTATTTTAAAGTTGAAATCTATTATTCATTCTGATATTAACACTTACTTAATTAAAAGCAATATTATGAAGTTGTCCAAAGTGTAAATTTTCTTTTAAAGACTTTTTAAAATGTTATTACCTTTATCTGTTCTTCTTCACCCCTGTTGCTGCTTATAATAATTTATCCAGCAATAGTTGTTATTATTCATGTTTGGTTACGTTGATGCCCATACCTAGAGTGTACGCACATAGTCAAACATCAATATTGATTGCTCACCGATCCCATGCAAAGCAAGCGCTCTGTCTAGTGCCGAGTAAACTGCATTTGATGTCCTGTGCTCTTTTGTGGTTAGTGTGTACTAAGACGATAGTTATGCGTTAGTTCTGGCTCACGTTTAGTTCACGGTTTTGGTTTTTCTATTTAAAGTTGATTTAAATATTGTTTTTTACCATGACCATTAATTTAAATTTTTTGACTCGCTTTTGTATAGTCTACTTTTTAAATAAACGTACCTTCCATGACTAGGTTTTGATTTTATGAATAACTTTACCTCAAAAAAATGCTTTACTCGTGTAAAAGTTTCCCCCCTACTATTCAAACTGTGCAACAATTCTGCCATAAAACATGGTATTAGGTCAGCTGTAGCTTGTTTTAACATCTAATACAGCTTGCGTGAAGTCACAAAGACACGAACAGTACTCGTAATTTTGTTGTGCTTGAGAGACAACGTTGCAGAAACTCATCAGACTTACATTTGCAGGACTCTGGGTTGTGACGTGTGCGTTGGGGGCGGCGATGCAGACGGGGCTGTGTGTGGGGCGCAGGGTGATGGACCCCAACTGGGGCGGCTCGCTCACGACCTTCAGCAGTCTGTGGCGCCGCTACAGCGAGTTCGAGCTGCTGCGGGCGTACCTGGAGGTGAGCTACCCCTACATCGTGCTGCCGCCGCTGCCCGAGAAGAAGGTGATGTACGCCTGGCAGAAGGTGGCCTCGGACACCTGCGACCCCGACTTCGTGGACCGGCGCCGCGCCGGCCTGGAGGTGAGGCGCTTCGTTGATCCTGTAACAACGTCCACGCCTCCCGTTTCAGGTCAACTTTTAGACTTTTCCAATTGTTTTAACTTTCACGAAATGAAAAATTTATACAGCGCATACTTCCTGCATAATTAGCAGCCAAAGTTGCATTTTTATCATTTTTGGGGTTGTACAAATAAGGAGAATTTAATTTATTTAACAACTGAAACTTTTCAGGTTTAACTGCAATTGCCACTGGCTACTTCATGATATGGTTTGTCTTTCTATTACAAAAAACTCATTTCAGGTTTCTTGGCTGTCAAAATCGTTACAAATTTGAGAATTTTTGAAATGCCAGGTAAAATTAATTAATATTTTCTGAAAGATAGGAGAAACTATTTTTTAGCTGACTGTCACTATTAATTACAAAGCATTCCATTAATTTTATCATATTGTTAGACAGAGCTAAAAATGTTTCAAAAATAAATATTTGAAAAATTTTATAGCATAAACAACTGTTGAAAACCAAGATGGTGTCATTGGTATGCTTTCTTAGAAGAAAGAATTGAATATTATCAGCTGATGCTCTTGATGATATACAACAAGAAAATGTATTTTTAAAATTCTAATTCCAAATTTTTCTTTAAAAATATGTCTCGGATACATTTGACAGTTTTCACTGCGCTATGAAGGTGTAGTGCTGGTGCCAGAGCACACCGGCACGGCGCGAGTGCGTTGGGGAGAGAGTGCACGGCAGACTGCGAGCGCTGCGCGTGTTGCAGAACTTCCTGCTGCGCGTGGCGTCGCACCCGCTGCTGTCCTACGACCAGCAGTTCATCGGCTTCCTGCAGCAGGAGACCGGCTGGAGAGAGAGCTTCAAGGACGCCGGTCAGTCCTGCCACCCCTTCCTTCAGGAGCTTTGTCTGTCTGTAGTGCATGCCTGCTCGTCCGGACACCGGCTAGTCTGTGCTGTACAATCAGTAAATTTATAATTTTAATCACCTATATTGTTTTTTTTTAAATCTGCATCAGTTCACATGTTAATAACATTTGTTAAGAAAAAAAAAGGTTGATTTTTTAAATATTTTTTATTGTTTTACTCATCTAAAATTTGCATTACGTGCATTTTAAGCCAAATTTCGTTCCAGCTGGATTTTTTCAGTGATCTGGATAAATTCTCGTCCTATCTGGTTTGATACATTTCACAAATGAAATAAATAAAATGAAGTAAAAAAAAAACAACAAACAGTTTCAACAGACCTCATTTATACCTAAATAAGTGGTTTTTTTTAATAGAAACGAATTACAATGATTATTTGCATAAATTGTAACGAAATAAATAAAACGAAAGGCATGCAATGTGTGGTAATGTTATTTTCGTGAACATGTTAAAGTGAAATAACCGTAATAATCTTAAACGATACAAATGGAACTGAAATAAATCCACTTATACGGGTTGGGCTGTGAGTTCACCGTCGGTCGGCCCGGCAGTAAGGGATGACGGGGGTTGCGAGTGAGGGGGAGCGACGGGAGCGATGGCGCGCGTGTCCCCAGGCTACCTGCAGCGCGCCGAGTGGAAGCTGAAGGCCCTGAGCGTGGCGGTGCGCCTCAAGCAGCCCGACAGGCGCTTCGAGGCCATCAAGAACTACGGCAACGAGCTGCAGAGCAACCTGGGCAGCTTCCTGCGCGTGCGCGCGCGAGCCGTGGAGCGCGTCTACACCGTGCACAAGCTGCACACCAACTACGGCCGCGTCTTCAGCGAGTGGAGCGCCAGGGAGAAGGAGATGGGCGACGGCCTGCAGGTGATGTCGCTTGCCGCTCCGATCACCGGTTCCTTTTTTATTTGTAGTGGCTTTGAGCCTGCAAGTACTCGAGTTCACCGTCCATATTTCAGTATAGATATTTTACTAACCACATCCTGTTGATTTTGAACCATCTCAGAGTGTAAACCTTGGCGGTGGTGGTTAAAGTCGCACTGACGGCCACGACGCCCCTCAGCTGTCCTCCAAGAAAGACCAGTTTTATTTTTATTTCTGGGGGATTTGAGCCTGCAAGTACCTGAGTTCACCGTCCATATTTCAGTCCATATTTTTTTCTAACCACTTCCAGTTGATCGTGAAGCATCTCAGGGTGTAAACCTGTGCGGAGGTGGTCGGTGGTGGTCAGAGCCGCACTGGCGGTCCACGATGCCTCTCGGCTGTCCTCCACGAAATACCAGTTTTTTATTTTTTATTTTTAGTGGCTATAGTCAGCAAGTACTCGAGTTCACCGTCCATATTTCAGTCTAGATATTTCACTAACCTCTTCCTGTCGATCGTGAAGCATCTGGGAGTGCGAACCCCGGCTGGAGGTGGTCGGTGGTCGGTGGTGGTGAGCGCAGAAGGCGGGCCACTACCTGGACTCGCTGGCGGCCGGCGTGGACGCGCCGCTGGAGGAGGAGGAGCTGGTGGCCGACCAGCTCAAGGAGTACCTGTTCTTCGCCGGCGCGCTGCAGGCGGTGTGCCGGCGCCAGGAGGCACTGCAGCTGGCGCTGGAGCGGGCCGAGCTCCAGGTGCTGTCCCGCACCGCCGAGAAGGACGGCGTGCAGCGAGGTGAGGCCCGCATTCCGTCATCCCCAACTACCTTTCCTCGAACGAGTCTTCTTACGAACCCCCTGGGATGGTCGGTCAAACCTTCGAGAAAGTCTGGCAAGTCATGGAAGTTGTGCCAAGCATTCCGTCAGCAACAACTCATCCCAAATTACTTTTCCTTAAACGAATCTCACGATGGGGAAGGTTGACTCAAATCGTCGTTTTCGAACCCCCTGGGATGGTCGGTCAAACCTTCAAGAAAGTCGCGAAAGCCACGGAAGTTGCGCCAGCGCGAGTACTTCAGAAGGGAACGTTTAATGCTCCAGTCTCTTCGCCTGTCGTCGTACAGGGTCCCGTAACAGCCCAACAACAGTAAAAGAATTTGTATTTCCTAGTTAAATTTCCACACCTTCCGAAAATGTAAAATTTCTCAGTTCTAAAGAAAAGGAAAGGATAAAAAAAATTTGTTGCAAACTAATTTATAAGTTAAAAAAAAATGTTCCTGCCAAATTTTTCATACATCCAAACAGTTTAATTTATTGGCCAATGTCCACCCCAACCTGCTCCGCACTTAAGTCTTCACTCCGAATCACGGATGGCAACTGCTGTTGCGTGAATAGTTTAGTGGAGTACTACACGCTCCAAACTGTAACGCTTATGCAGATGTAGTGCGTGTGTAGCCTGAAGCTGTATGGCATAAGCATAACAGATGAGACAGGACAACGCTTCGGAATGCGATGGTAGTGTCACGAGAAGGAGCTGGTCTAGGGTCCCTGCCACTTCTTTCTTGTTTCTTGTGTCTCCTGGGCCTCCTTCGCAGGGGAAGTTTATGTTCTGACACTTCCTGTCTGGTCTTTCTATGAGGTGTGAGAAGGGAAGGGGAGACTGTACCACTCCTCACCCCAACACACACATACTAGATGACAGGGAAGATCATTTTAACTGAAAGTAGTCCTATGGAAATACAACACTGACCCAATATATTTCTTTAAACATAATCTTAATACTACTATGATATTAAATTACGTAGTACTCATAAACTGTATATATTTGCAACAACATTAGTTGACATAGTTTTGCAGTCCTACATCACTTACAACTCAACCAACAGAACTTGTGTTAACAAACTCTTTAAACAGACCTCTGTTTCCTTTTGGGCTGCAGCCCTCACCCATCATAATACATACATAACTTACAATTGCATTGGTCCGTAGCTGCTTACTATTATTTTGTGAACAGATACTTATATTTTTCTCGAACAAATTTCCGTCAGCGTAAATTAAATACTTACCCAGCGAAAAAATAACTATTGCTAGATGTTGCTGCACCACAGGTACAATGCTGCACCAAGAAGTAGTGACAAGTGAAACAACTGTGCTGTCCAGAGGCTGGGTGACTTGTGTGTGGTCCTATTATTGCAAATGAAACGTTGATAAGTCGTACTGAACAAATAAACAAACCCTGTATTAGAACGTGATTTGAAATTGTGTGAAGATTATTTTTGAACTGAGAAACAATTTTTAAAAACAGGACCCAACCGAGAACCGGGAGAATAGAGAACTGACACATCACTAGTTCGCTCCCCTCCTTGTAATTTCTGTACCCATTTGCTATCTTTAGTCTTTGCTTCATACTTGAATATACATTTCTTAGATTTATTTCCTTCCCTGTGTTATTTTCATGTATTTTATTCATGTGCTTTCTGTTCCTCAGTTTCACTTTCTTCCTTTAGATATTTAGTATTGCTCACTCTCTTTTCTTCCCACTAATTCCTTTGTGACCAATTCTGCCAGCTTGTTGCTAGCCACGCATGACTGGGCTCACTTCACTTCTGTTCAGCGTGGTGGTGGTGGTTGCCCTGGTGGTGGTGGTGGTGGTGGTAGCCCTGGCAGTAGTGGTTGCCGTTGTGCTGGTGGTGGTGGTCGCCGCTGCGGTGGCGGGCGGAGGCGTGTAACCCCCAGCAGGTAACCTGCTGTGCCTTGCAGGCCGGGCGGGGCTCATGTCGCGGTTGTTCGGCGTGGTGGACAGCGAGGAGGTGCTGGAGCAGAAGGTGAGCCTGCTGGACCAGCGCATCCAGGAGGGCCGCTCCTCCATCTCGTGCGCCCGCGAGGAGCTCAGGTGAGGCACTCTGCGCGCAAACATTCATGGTTCCTTTTTTAAAATTAACGTAGGTTTTCCTCCTTTTTTTTTTTTGATACGGAAATAATTTACTGTAAAACTGCAAAAGGTGGCATAAATGTTTTTTTTTTTCAAAACGAATAACTATTCTATATCTTACCTATATCTGAAAATCTCATGTGGGTCGTGCAAAGTATTTTTATTTACCAAAAATTTGTAAATGAGACTTGACTGAAGAAAAAAAGGAAAATCATGTCAGTTTGCACGCATTTGAAGGATCATCTTGATGCACATCCAGACTTCATGGCCCTGTGAACAGCAAGTGGCTCGCCTTTTCATAAGAAGGCACATCAGTCGGTCAAGCATCAAGGTCATGTTCATTTTTTTTTACATATATGTATATGTATATGTAGTGAGGGAATAGTGCAATCATAGTTTGCTCCAAGGGGAACAACTGTTAGAAATTTGCAAGGGTGCACTGCAACGTTTGTGAAACGATACACGGGCCAGTGGCTTCCCGCTCCGCCATGGCACGCGTCGTCTGATCCGCGACGTTTTGGCCAAACAATGTCTTGTCTGTGCACATCTCCAGATTTAGCACCACATGACTTCAGGCTAGCCAAGGGGAGTATTCTGAAAGAGATTAGATCAGATATGGAAGCTTATTACTTTGTTCGTAAATAAATTATTCCTCGTATTTTTTGTTTACTGTTGTTAAGGTATGCACATTTTAGTTTCCATTCCACGCCATCTTTTTGTGGGTGCTCAAGCAGCATGAGACTTGAACTAATGTGCAGTGCGACTATAGCTGGCTTCAGACCACGTGGATGTGGTTGTGGTTCTGGTGCTGGTTGGTGTGGCCCAGCCACGAGGCCGCGGCGTGCCATGTCGTGTTGTTGTGCAGCGAGTTCTCGGCGCTGGCGCTCACCGACGTGGAGCGCTTCCAGAAGCAGAAGGTGCTGGACATCCGGGAGACGCTGGCCAGCTACGTGTCGCTGCAGATCAAGATGTGTCGCAAGGTGGGTGTTGGTCCGTCCGCCCTCCCGGGCGGCTTCACCTGCCAGGTTCCAGCCCTGGCGCTGGCAAACCCTTGCTTTACGAAGTAAGACGTGTTGGCTGAATCATTCACACTCTCCTCCATTCTCATCACTTCTCATCTTAACTGTGTGTGTCTTTGAGGCAACAATATTTTTTTTAATGAAATTTCACTACTTTGTGAGCAAGGTTTAAACTCAATTGAATCACCAAACACATTTTTATCACATTATAAATTACAGCAATAAATTATGTTACTTTTATTTTTTTTAAAGATTTGAAAATATAGACACATTACTAGGGACAGGCTTTCTTAGCAAAAAAAATAAAATCTGCAGGCCAATTAGACTGCAAGATGGTATGCCTGTGCCAGCGGTTTCTTCCTTGTGACTGGCGGTCGTCTGTGGAATAAGCCATTGCCCTGTTATACTTGGCCAATTAGGACGCTTTTGCTTCTGGGCCAATTTATTGTGATTGGGCTGACAGTATAAATGTACCTGAAAGAAAATGGACCAATCACGAAACATAGATGATGCTAATGATGCTACAGTGCTTTCAACTCTCACCTAGTCTTGAAATTTTTTCACGAAAAATACACATCCCTACACATTAGTTTTGCTGTTGAACAAAAGCTACTCTAGCACGTGAAAGATGATATATTTTAATATATTAAAGATCAACACTGAAATTATAATGCTCTATCTTTAAAAGTAACTTATTATTGATACTAGTTGTAAACGAATAAACCTCAACAATTGTAATTAATGTGTAAATAACATGCATAAATGAGTTTGTATCCAAGTAAATACATGAGTACCGTATTACCCGCGGATATGGGTTGCAGCCTTAATTTTGGGCAAAAATATCTAACATTTTCACGGCAGTAGAATACAAGTGAAGTCTTAATGGTTTGTGTCTCAGCGTATTGCCACACTACGGCACTGATGTCCTTCAACTTTCCCTGCTTCATTCTTTATGGCCCTTCGCCCCCTCCTCCACTAGCACTGTCTGACCAAAAATACGAAGAAAAATATGTTATTTTTTATACCCATGTTTCCCTTCACATCTTCCCCAAGAGAGGAAAGACCGCAGGCTATTTCCTTGTCAATATTTTTGGTCATATTCTTCAGTAAAAACAAGCATGCTCTTTACAGCAGTTTTGTCATGAATGCAATGTTGGAGGAGAAAGCGTAGGAAATCTCATGCAGAAACGCACAATTGCTTCACAAAAACCTGTCGAGATAGACGTGGCAATTGTGCAGGGCGCCAGATCACAAGGAGAGACGGAGAGAGAGAACCACAAACACTGCTGTGTGACGCACTCCCTCCCTCTCGTACCTTCTCGCACTGGTTTATTTTTGGATTCCCCCTCTTGCCGAGCTAGTCACTTAAACATATGTTCAACCACAACTGTGCAATGTTGATTTTTTTTTTTTTTACCCCAAATGGAAATTTTTGCTTATGGTTCGCAGTGCATTTTACTAAACAAAAAATTGGCATAAAATCTGCGGCCCATACGCGGGTAAACACGGTAGTTTAAAGATGATAATCTGGAACAGTGGTGGAAATCAGTGGATTGAATCTCCAGGTGGGAACTGGAATGCAGTCTGCGCTAGTGTCGAAGGGGTGTTGTTTCTGGTGCCTTGACGAGCGGCCCTGTGTGTGTCCCCAGAACCTGCAGACCTGGACGCACGTCAGGGACTGCCTGGAGGGCATCCCGTAACTGCCAGCGTTCCCGCCGCCGTTCCAGCTTTAATATAACCACGTGTACACTTAGCTTGGAAACCTCAGCGTTTCACATGACTGCTTTTCTATTGTCTTAGTATTAAGTATTATTTATTTTGTTTGTGATATATATATATATTCAGGTTTTTACATGAAATATAGCTGTTCTCATGTGTCATTGTGTGCGAGTAGAGCACGTTCATGATCTCTGCTGCAATGCGTGTGTTCTGTTGCATTCAAAAAAATTATGGCTGTGCGAAATAATTGTTTTGTGGCATTACAGTTTACAGTGTGTTACATATCAAAAAGTATTGTATCAAATCATTAGTAGTGTTAGTGTCTTGTTTCGCAGATCTTGGGTATTATGTTTTGTTTTTTTCTGTTAGAACTGTAGACGTACGTAGTTCTCTTGTTGAATCGTGTCGACTCGACATTTTTGTTTCTAAGTATCTGTATCCACCAGTCTTGTGTATTCATATTTTAGGTTGGATATTGTACTTCTGTTTGTTTAGTTATTGCTAATATTAATTAAGTATGGCCAATGAGAAAAATCTCCTGGATTTGTTGCAATAATGAAGAATGTTTGGTTTTTGAATGTTAAGTTAGAAGATTTTATATGTTGCAATTTTTTTTAATACAAACATTTTTTTAAGGCAGTTACAGTTAGTGTTTGATATTGTTTTGGGGTATTATTATTTTTTTTTTTTCATCAATGAAAACTATAAAATAAAATTTACATCATAAGTGCCATAAAATATGACCAACACTTCATCACTCACTCACAGAAATAGAAATTATGTAATATTGGTGAAAGAATTCTGACATGGTCCTGCTAATTAAGCTAGGTGTATAAATGCTTTATGTTGCTTGAAATTTTTCAGTTTTGAAATGTACATATTTCTTTCGTAAATTTAAATGTTGGCTAGTTGTTTCTCAAACTCCAAAATGTAATTTTGATACCGCCCGAAATCAGCTGGAACGTATGCCAGAGTACCTGGTGCTCTGCTGCTATGCACGTACTGCTGGTACTCCGGCACCGCGGCCAATAAGAGCTGTCTCGCAGTCACAACACCAGGTTTACATCATGCCTTTAGCTGTACATCATCTGGGCAGAATCTTTCCACCAATAAAACATTTTCAAATCTTTATTATTTTTTTAAATGTAATTTATACTTTTATCTGACAAAAATACCACAATTTCACGTTGTTAATTGATTGTAACCATTAACATGCGAAAGTGTGATGCAACTTTACCGCTGTTATTGAGGCTTATTAAATTTTTGTTTCGTTTGGATTTCTAGTTTGGCAGCACCTGTTCACTTTGTTTGTTGATAATTTGACGATAAACTACAACTTATTTGTGATTTGATTGTGTCAATTTTTCATGTTTGTGTTATTGATGTGTAGTTGATCTGAGCTTGTGGAACGCGGTATTCATCAGTGGCCCAGCGCCCGGTACTCACTGCTTGGCTTGAGTGTTGCAAGTGGCAGGCAAGATCATGTGGCATCTCCAAAACTGCACTGGTAAAGGGCTTTAGGATAAGCCTTTTACTTTTATTTATACTATTCTTCTTAATGTTAAAACTACAAAGCTTATTTGAAGTGTACTTTTTCTTGAGATGGATATTTCTGCAAGTTTTTGGCTTGAGCCAAGCAGAGTTCAGTATTTATACCTTCAAGTAGAGTAGAGTCCAGACTTATTTATAGTAGAGTAGTGCTCTAATAGTTGCAGAGTTTTTTTTTTGTGAAGAGAATTATATTGGCTTATACTATAGCCGTAATGCTAATGGTAAAAAAGAAATATTGCATGTAAAAACTTAATATTAATTTTTTTTAAGTAGTTCTATCATTGGTACTGAGTCAAATAAATAAACAAAATCAATTAATTTTATCAGTAGTTGGGTTTAATACTATAAATTTTTTTTTCTTGTTTAGGAGTATCTCAAATATAGAAGTAGTTCAGCAGAAAAAAGGCTTCTTAAAAATAAGGGGAATAATATTTCAATCAAAAGGTTGGTTATGTTAATGTCTGCTACATTAATTATATACTGTTACATATTATTGACATAGGCCTATAAAATATGTATTCTTAATGTATCTGACCTAGTCAAATATACATTACACTTAAGTTTATATTTAATCCCAGAATCTGTAATGTTTTAATTTTAAAATAACCAAATGAACTTTTTTCAAACATCATTAATGGATGTGTTAAAAACTGTGCTTTGACTTACACCTTTATAAAAACCCATTTTATTAAAAAATAAAATAAAAAGGCATTAACTAAATGCAAATTGCAGTATAGCCTCGTGTGCAAACAAAAAAAAACCACCAGAACTTTTGAATATATAATCAAAGATATGAAGATACAACTTCAGTGTATCACTTTTGGTTTTCTATACATTCATGCTGAACATTGATACTATTTATGACACTAGTTGAAAATACGTAAATACTTTCTTTTCAAATTTTGTTTGCTGTGGTACAAGTCTGTGGTGTACTGCTGGTATTTCAATCCATAATGGTATCAATTTCTAGTGTTAAAAGACAAGTAGCGGCATATACTTTTCCCAATGTTGTAACAATATAAAATACCCATAATTGAAGAAAACTTTGTAAAAAGGGAGAAAACATAAATAAAAAGGTTCTAAGTACAATATTTTAGGGTAGAGTATTTGCGTAATAGTCGTACGTGATATGTTCGTTGCACTTGTCTATTAAAAAAAAATACTGTTTAGTCTTGTCTGGTTGAGTACAATAAACTCTACTCAAGTTGAGTTGTGCCGAAGTGCTCACTCAACTCTGCTTCAGTTTCTAAATCTCGGCCCATCTCAAATTGTTTCAGGTTCCTACAAGATGTTCTACATTTAATAACGGAACTGTTCATAATAATGTATGTTCAGTATTAAATAACAAAACTGGGTTTATCAAGTACATAGTTGAAAGTTACTGTAGACACGTGGCCAATCTAGTGTGCTAGGTACTTAAATGTTACATTCGTGTGATAGTTTTTACTCAGATTGGTTTCATTTTTAAGGCCCATTCTCCAGTGACCCGCAAGTGGAGATGGATCTCGCGGAACGGAGTGTCTGAACTGGCAGGCGCATGGTCCGGGACCTGTATGATTGGCTCAGCAATGCCGAGCGACCAATAGAAGCCGTGCATTTGGCTGTGGCGGTAGACATGTTTATGTTGTAAATATGTTAAAAATTGTTTCGAGTACAATAACATATACTGTTAGATTATTACTTATTGATTTATATTTATTATATATATATATATATATATATATATATATATATATATATATATATATATATATGTAAATCATGACCATGTTATTATCTTGAATCTAAATTATTTTAAAATTAAATTAGTATTTCATTCGTATCCATTAAAATTCAATCTCATTGGTTGCCATTGCTACGTTTTTTGTGCAATTGGAAGCACCGATGTTGAAGTTTTCTGGTAGATCTGTCTCCGCTCGTGTGACGTGTTTCTGTGTCATTGTAGTACGAGCCTAGCACGAGTTAGTATATGTTCAAGTTCAGTGTTTTTGTTTTTGCGGCAGTAGTGCATTGGCAAACATTTCACTGTTTCTGTTTTGTTTAATAGGAGGATGTGTGTGTCTTCCATTGCAGTCGTCTTATGTGTGTCTGATGGGAATAATAAAGTGTGCGAGCCAAGATCCCAGTAAACGGGTACGGCCACGCGTGTGCATCCTCCCTAATGAAAACAAGATTATCTCAACAGACTAGTGTCGCTTATTAAAATTGATGATCTTTTTTTTTATATATAGATAATTCCTGGAAAAAATTAGTTCCTTCTGCTAACCAAAATAAAAATATATAAAAAAAAATTTAAGGATTTAAGATGTTGGGTTCATTTAGTTTTACAATTGTTTGGAGTGGGTCGTGGGCATAACTTATTGAATACATAAATAGTCCTATATTATAAACAATAATTGTTGAGCTTTGACAATCACGCCAGCCGTGTGCAGAAGCTTTAGGCTACGTAACGTGGCGACACGCAGTCGTTCGTTGGAGCAAGCATGAATTTTTGTCACCTTAGTATTTTGCTAGCAAAACTTTTTTGTGTGAATATATGTGCGAGAAGAATAAGCTAGGTACTCAGATTGTAATGAACTGACATATTTTACTTTTCGCGGATAACATGCACAGCCATATTGCTGAAGAGTCGACATAACATTGGTAGCTTGGAAACCATTCTCTTCTGTATTAGGATTCTGGAAGTTATAGTTCTATTAGAACCTTGTGATTGTTCTTCTTAAAACTTATTCTTTCTCCATTTCCTATTTTTTTTAGAATTGTAACTTGACTCGTGGTCCCATTTTCACGTGCATTAGTGTGTGGTTGCGATATTGCAGATGTTGCCTCCCACTGCGTGCCGCGTGGCTTCGCGGTTGGCTGCTCTGGCGAGAGCTGATTGGTGGACTGGCGGCACCCGCCATGTTGTCTCTAGAACTTGACGGGGTGTGGGTTCCTGATCATGTCCCTTTTTACGTCATTTCTTCCCCTCTGCCCTCGAACTGCTAGGCCACGGGGTGGGCAGCGTCGAAGCTGTCGTCCGCAAGTGTTGCCGTGACAACAGCTGAACAGTGAGTAGTGCATAGTGAATCAGTGTTTGATGAGTGTTTGAGATAGTGGTTAAATAATACAGTCAACTAACTGCAGTGCACACTACTGTGGCAGGGACCGATTCGTGAGGCCCCACCCCCTCCTATATAGTCTCGTTAATAACAATGTTAGTACTCAACAGTACCTAGTTAATTATTTTTGAAAATTACAAAGATATGGAAAGGTAATCTAAATATCAGTAATCTCTATCACAAATTTTTAACAAGGTGTCAGGTCCTATCGCTTTGCTACCACGTGCCGACAGCCAGCGAGACGCCACGAACTGAAGGATTGTGTTGCACAGAGGTTAGCAGGCTCGTCAGTGGGGGCAATGTTACAAACTGTGCTAGAAGAAATATGACGCGTGATGGTTATTATTCCTGTTATGCTTACCACATGTAATTTTTATTGATACATATTTAAAACAGTAGTATATGTGTTAACACAACTATATTGACATTAATCCTCATTAAAAGTTAACTATGTCTCCACTCTCCGTGTAATGTGTGTTGAATATTTGTTCTTTTTACCAGTGGGATGAGTTTGAAACTTTTGATATGCTCTAGTCAGGTGTGCGTGTGCTTAGTTTCCTCGCTGGGAATGCTTGATCACCACAGTTGCGGCAGAAACAAGATGTACTGTTATTCCTGCAGGTGTGTGATACTTATGAATATTGTATTGCTGATGTTCTGATTAGGCAAGTCCCCTGCCTGTGGCTCACTGCTACTGCGCTGCTGTTGGTCAGCTCACGGGGTAGCAGAGTCTGATCAAAGACAGGATACAGCTGTTGCACCAAATTAAAAAAAAAAGTTTTCTTTTGTCCACGAGAAAGCAATGGGTGAATATTTTGACCGTCATATTGGGAAGATAAAACTTACAATCGTTGCGTGGCAACAGTCACTTTCGCTAGCACAGCTCCATCTGGACCATCCGACAACATGACCGTTAAATCTAGTTACGCCAGTTGCACTTGCATAGTTACAAAGATTCTTACCAAGTATAAACGTATAACACTGTAACAGTGTTCAACTACATCAAAATCTTAAGTGGGATTTTGAGTTTGCAGGCAGACAGTTTATCTTTCTGATAATGATTGAGAGCAACAGGAGTTCGTGACTTTGGACTTGACATAAACTAATCACATTAAGTCCCTTTGGCTAATAGTACATGTGTAATCCAATTTATTTCTTTCTTTGTATGTAAACATTAACATCATGATCCTGTGTGTATGTTCACGTTTCTTTTTATAGAAACTTTTTTTTAGTATTTATTTATTTTTGTACTCTAATTATAAGAATCAATGGAAAGTATACATTAGTTTGTTCTCTTTGTTGTATTAAAGAATGTATAACAAAATTGTTTAGTTGAAATCATGTTGGAAGTAATATTTTGGTATTTTGTGTTATGTTTTTCTGTATTGTTGTTTTCTTAGGTTGTCACTTGAACAGTGGAGCGTTGGTGCCCGCAGCCGCGGGGCAGCAAGTGTGTAGTTGTTCTGTGTGTAGTTAGCTTGTCATGGGACCAGGCCGTTGTACGTCATGTTCTGTGTGTGGTCACAATAAAACCAACCACACTCCTTCAGTGTATTCATTCACGCAAGCACTGCACCCGTCAGTTGTGTTGCAATCCTAGAACCCACCTGAAGAGTTGGGTCTCACCACCTTGGATTCAACGTGGTTAAGGTCGTAACAATTTATTTTGTTGATCATTAATAAAAATCCATCTTCTTTGAAGCAAAGAGTACATTTCATCTTCTTTGAAGCAAAGAGTGCATGTTTAGATTTTGAGTACTGATATTTCTACCATCGTTCTTGGCTAGCAATCTCACAGGGATTATTGTCATCCTCAGGCATTCCACACAATAATATTTTTTACACTAAAATGTCACTAGGACGAACTTGATAAAAATATTTTTTTGTATCTAATAATAAAAGTACTTTATGTTAACTGTAACTATAAATTAAACCTATTGTAGGGATTTAAAATGACATATACTTTTAAGTGAGGAGTCCTGGACTTGAAGTACATGGTAATGTGATTTCACTATATGCTTTAACGGAGCCAATGGTTCAATAACAACTACCGTTAATTGTCATAGCCGACACTGGTTGAATGCAGCCAAGGTGGTGTTACTCGGCTTGTTCCTCGGCTGGTCTGTGCAGTCGCCGCTAGTAGTTGCCTTGCACGGGCTCTTGCTACTGTAAGCTGTGTGACCACATTAGACATTACTGAAGTGAGGAGAGAGTCTCACTTGGGATGGGCAAACTGTAAAAAAAAAAAGTACTCTTTCCTGTTTTTGTAGGTCATGTTTAAATTGTTTTATTTCTATTACTAAAATTGGTACTACATGAAATAAATTATCAATGTAAAAATTTATATCTAAACAAATTTACATTCTCAAGTACAGTACAGTATAATAATTTTTTTTATTGTAAAATTTTGGTTGAGCTCTTCATTTTGCAGAACTTTTTCTGTAACTGGCAGAACATTTCTATTAGCTGCTGGTATATAATATGTGAGTAATGAACTTTTTCAATCAGCACATTAGTAAACAAAAGAGGGAGATAAGTTGTAACGGCTTGGAGATTGTTCAGTAAAGTGAAGCGTGGCAGACACAACACAACATGTGCAGGTTGTAAGAGTGGACACAAGTACAAAACAGGCTGAAGCCAGCCACAGCTCTTCCCTGCCCTCCGTGCTACAGCAGCGCAAGTACCGTGGAGTGTCGGACTACGTGCAACAGTGACACATGCACCGTCGCATGGGTTCAGCACTAGTTGAGCCTCTCACAACCTGATAGTTTCCGGTGTATTACAACTTCTGACCTTGGCTGCCGGCTGGCGTTTCCCATTTTCCAGTGGGTTACTTTTCACACGTACAGTTCACTAATGATTTTTTTTGAAGAAGACTGAAACTCATCTTTATTTTTTCTTTCTACAGAGCAACTTATTACAACAGGTTATAATACCATTTTATTTAACATTATTTATTTTGTTTTCCTTTGGTATTCCCATTAAAACTAGTGACCTTCGATAATCTAGTATCGCTGTGGCACTGAATTAGACCTTTCATTGTGCTCTTAAAACTGGCACTTAATTATGTAAAATGCAGGGAACATTTAAGTTAATGCCCTATAATACATTTGATCTCAGACAATTTTTCTTTCTCCTGAAAGAGCAAAGTTAAGTGATGTTTAAAAGGAAACATGGTTTTTTAGTGAACGCTAATGCTATGGTGGGGCACTGCCTTGGTGTTCACAAGTTCTCGGTATCTAGTCACCAAGTCTCGTAATTATTTTTGTATGATGTTGATAAAATGTGTCGGGTCACTAAAGACATTGCGTGCTTTAAACTTGGACGTGCTGTCTAACAAAAAGCTGGGGTAAAGCCCGATGAGGTAACTGATACACTGGAGAGCAGGTGGGGGGAGCAGGCGTCACTTCCAGGTGTCGACGATGACTGACGGCCTCTGGACGACGAGCGGCGGCCGTTGTATGATGAGCGGCGGGCGCTGGACGACGAGCGGGGGCGGCCGCTCCACCACCACCTGGCGCTGCACCACGGTCTCCGCGACGGGGAACGTCTCCACCACGGCTGGGAAGAGCAGGCCGTGTCCTTGCGCACACGCCAGGGCTGCCAACACCACCACCTGCAGCCACCGCGCATCGCGTCACCGGGTGGAGCAGAGCGAATCCATCCACCACGTTGGCTAACAGCAGCTCTCATTCTTTCCATTCAAATGTGTGTTTCGAAGTTGCGGGGCATAAACATAACGACTCCACCCATTTCAACCCATGGTTTGATATGTCAATTGAAAGCAGTTAGCAGAAAATAGTGAGGGCACGTTGAAGTCTGAATGTTCCTTCGCCCGCAACACGTGTCCTGGAAGTTGCAACCGAGTGTTTCCTCGGGAGCTGTGGGGCACGGAAGAGAGGGCACGCTCGCGGTTCTGGCTAGTGGCATTGGAACTGAAACCGTCAGGTGGTGGTTTAGTTTCGTCGTCGTCGGGAAAGAAAAAACAGTTATTTCGTACACCGTAAACAGGAAATTCTTTGTCAAGAAAATTACCGAGTGTAGCTCTGGTTCTTAGATCAAATTTCCCCAGTTCTGCTCTGTGCCGTGCAGTTTCCAGCCACTGTCAAATACCGATGTTATTTCTAACCCACAATGGCAGCTCCTGCCAGTGTGACCTCGGTAGAGAATCTTAAGTTCGTAATTCAACAGGATGTCCACATTCTGGATAGTCTCGTAATTGGCCAGGTAAACTCGGGGTATCTACTTGAAATCCTAGAGAAAACATGGAAATTCCCCAGTGATGGAATTTGAAGGTATAATGTCATGCTCCAGTTTGCAATCACACAGACTGTTAAAAGAATTTTTTTCTCCAGATTTTTTATTGCATAGTCAAACTATAAAATGGCATATCTAATGCAAGGTTCTGTTTGAGCTAGGTATGGTAGAGGCTGAGTTTTTTTTTTTTCCTTCAGATATTTGCTGAATAGGCAAACTGGGGAAACGTTATCACAGATTTGTGTAGACACCTTGTTTAACTGCCTGTGGTATGGTTCCCCCATTTTGAATCTGCCAACAGCGCGGTAGCAACTCATTGTTCGAGGGTCACGCTGCTCGCTGCAGCAGTTGGCGCAGTTGGTCCGTGCCCGCGACGCAGTGTGTCGCAACACGGCTCGGAGGCGCGCGAGGTGACCGCGAGTGTTAGTTCAAGAAGTGATATCAGGTGTCGTGTCTTCAGTCACTGAACTCACGTGCTAGTTAAAAAAAAAACTTTTAACACAGTTTTAAATGAAACTGATGTATTACCATAAATAATTACGTCCCATCTGAGACTAACAAAATATACATATTTTTTCTATTCATTCTATACCAGTGCTGCTAATGCTGCATGGACGTATCACCGAGGACAAGGTTACAAGGTGAAATGCGATATAGCCGAAATAATGCCAAAAAGCATGTCAAAAAACAGCGTCAAACCAAAATGACTGTTATATGATGGATTTAAGTAGCATTTAATCAAAGTTTAATTCAAATCATAAAAAATTATCCGTTTAGTGTTTGGAATTCGAGGAATGTCTTATTTTTTTCTGGACACTACATTGTACCAGAGTGCATGTAGCTCTTATTGAGTCGCTTTCAAAACAAATGTTCGCTAAGTTATATTTATTGTTCATAATTTATCTATTTAAGACCAACTTATTACAAATTATTTTATTGTAAAAATGCAGCATACAAATTTTTGGTGGAGTATTACTAAACAGCTTTTATAAATGAAAAACAACACTGATACCCTCTTCAAAAACAAAATTAGACTGCTTTCTTTGTGTATTTGTGTATGTTCGTGCCCACCTCAAAAGTTGCAAAACTGTTGATGGGTATGCCACAAATTTAATAAATAAATTAATAAAATAAATAAATATTAAATACAACCATAAGATCTTGTCTCTAATTAAGTCATGTTTATCCTGCGTCAGCACATGCATTGGCTGTCTGCAATAATTAAAATCAAATGTTTGTTTTTGTGCCATGTCAACTACGCAAGGACCAAGGCTCATTGCGACTGAATAGTGGATGTGCCAGAAGGAGGTGGTTTCCAGTGTGGCCGCTCTATTAACAGGTACTATTCAATGTTTCGTTATTCTCTGAAATAAATATAAAATTATAAGTTTAGTTTTTACTTTGACATAAATTTAGGTTGATTCTGCATGGCTGTACACTTACAGTTGTCCTGGGAGACTTTTCGATGTTTGTTGTGTTCTCTCACGCTAAAAGTCACAACTGCTAGAGGTTTGCAGAAACAATGGAGCCATATTGTTGTTTTTAATAAAAGAAAATAAATAATTCATTTGTTTTCAAATTAGTCAGGTTCTCCAATTTCAAGTGTCGAATAATACATTAATGAATTACACTTCTATGTTTTGAAAATTGTCGACAACTGCAGATGTTTGCAGTGAGTGGGTGAGAACTGAAGGGCTTGCCGGCAGCAACTACCCATCACCCGGCAGTAGAGGGGCTCGTCAGGGGTGTGTGTGCTAGCGAGGCGGGACTGGCTGGTGCTTCTAGCGCGGTGTCGCCTCTGGACTTCTCGTTGTTACAGGGGTGACTGTAACATTGTATGGCTGATAAATGAATATAAAGGTGTAATGCAAGTCCCTTAAGTGCTTACAAGAATCTGTACTGGTGGTTTTACGCCTAAAATTCCTCTGAAAACATGCATTTTAGCCATTTTAACTCTTCTAAAAATACAATTTAAAAACTTAATACAAAATCAAAAGTACTTTCGGGCCCTCGGCGTACTCTTAATGCTTTTCGTAAGCAGACCCCACTCGAAAATCTTGAGTGGTTTTGTAATAGCGTTGTTATTCCTGAAGCCTTACATGCCATGTGTGTGCCCGGGCAGACGGCGCCCTTAACCACTAAACGTTAAAGAAAGTTTGTTGTTTCTCCTACGTGTACGCCACACCACTTGCGTTATTTCAGGTAGTTTTCATAAACACATTACATTCTTGATAGGTATTTGTCTGCGTGGTCTCTACTGTTTGTTTAACTGAACTATCGTACAAAAAAAATTTTAGGTTACAAACAATGCTACATGAATGCATATAATACTCTCAATTTTAATTAAATTCTAAAAATATGGCTTTAACAAAGTATCTTGTGAACGATTCACGTGCTGTTGGAGACAACAACACGGCGCTGGAAGAGTACGCTAACACGGAAGAGTACGCTAACACAGCGCTTGCATGCGATGCATCAACGTGCCCGCGACGGGGCAGTCCGGCCAATACTCACACAGAACCTGGCGGCCATGTCACTGCGCTGGGGGAACTAGTCCTGCACGATGGAGCCGGACAGCAGCCGCCTATATACGCACACACGCAGCGCAGGGAACTGGTCGTTATCACGTGGCGGAGGCCGGCGGGTCTGATAGCACGCTCCTGCAAGGTCAGCTACCTGCCCCGCTGCTCGGCCGACCCGGCCCACAGCGAGGTCGCTAGGAGAACACAGTTGTACGACGTATGGATAATTTATGTCATTTATTTGATCAGTAAATTAGGTATTTACAGAAACTTTTTTTTATCTGTTATCAATACTTGTTTTTTTCAGGAAGAAATGACATTTTCTTGTCACCACTCGCCACCTCCGGCTAGCTCAAATTTGGTGATGAGTGGAACATACAGGTTGCAGGTCACGAAGAAAGAAGAAATTTATACATGAAGTTCGTTTATTGCCTGTTTTATTTATTTATGCAAAATTTACACTACTTTCCGTACAGAGCGCACAAAACAAAGTTAAACTGTTCCTAAAAAATATACATGACACTGAGCCATCGCCCGGCCTCGGCCCGCCGCCCGAACAACGATCGCTCAGCCCGGTGCTCGGACAATGACTGATCTTACAGCCTTCCTTTCCTTCGTGCGGGCAGTGTCCTGGGCTCGCTGACGTAATTTTCAGCCAATCACGGCGCATGGTAAAAGAGGCTTCCACGAAATGCTTACTTCTGTTCCCACAACGCAGCAATTTTGTATCTTTCTCCCACTCCCGAGACCGTGACTCTCACGCCTAGCGCGCGAAACAAAGCCTCGGTCGTGGAAAAAATGAAGGAAAATCACGTCAGCATTCCTTCCCACACAAAGAAGCCAGCATAAAATTACAAGAAAAATAAACTTGTGAATTTTAAAAATAAAAAACAATAAACCCGGAGAATTATTTTCATAATAACTTTGAAAAAGGAAAAACTTTAAATCTAACCTGAAATATGACAAAAAATTTATAACAAATTATTATTGCTGGATGGATGGGGAAGGCTGTAATCTGGGTTGTTACATTCTTTGACAAATATAAAAGTTAAAAATTACAAACTTTTTTTCTGAACTTTAACAAATACTAAAAAGTTGAAAAAACAAACTTTAGTCTGAACTTTCAAGGTACCTACTCTAAATGCAATGATGTACTAGCAAACTATGACACAATTTTTTTTACCTATAATAGCCATTAGTTTAACAGAATGTTCTATGTTTTGTTACACAATATATATTTTGAGATTGTATTTTTTTTTTTAATTTGTGGACACAGGTTATATTTATAGCAGTGATTGTAGAAATTTTCCTGTGTTTATTCAAATGCTTTACTATTTAATTGTTATAAAAAGTGATAAACTGTACACTCTCTTCACTGAGAAATGCTACAAAAATACCTAAACGCTCTATAATTTTAATTTACTGTAAGTATAAAATGAATTCTCTAGGAGCAAAATGTAGGTCAGCATTATAAATGTGTATGCATTCTGTTATAATTTACAACTTAAAACAATTTTTGTGTTGATTATAGTAGATGTAATGTTTGTTAATGAGTACTGCCTGGAGGACTATCATGACACATGGCCAAGTGGAAGACGACGACGCGACGCACTGCGACAGTGGTGGCACGGTGGCCTCCGGCCGTGCTGCACGCAATCCTTCAGGCCAGGTTACCCTGCCACGTTGTTATTATCCACACAATTGGCAGAGCGACTGCAGCCTCCAAATTTCCTTCTGCTGTTCTTAAATTATTTTTACTTCAGAAATTTCTTAAAACGATTTCACCAAGTCAAGTGTACAGGATACCTAACGTTTGAGATTATAATTGGTGTTTTAAACTTTTTATTGCCTACACAATTCTGATCCCTGATGTAAGAATCCACTCGTCAGTAGTCAGGACATTTACTTTTGTAGTGGTAGGCCTGAGGGACGCCAAGGGTGGTCCGTACCGAGGGCGCTGAACGTTTGCGCGAGGTGCGCGAAGCCGTGCGCGCCCACCTTGGCCCCGGCGACGCGGCAGCCCAGGGCGATGCTGTCCTGCAGCGAGCGCCCCGCGCGCAGGGCGCAGATGGTCGTTGCGTTGAAGGTGTCTCCCGCGCCCAGCGTGTCCACCACCCGCGCGGGTGGGAACGCCGGCGAGCGCACCACGGCTCCGTCGGGGCCGCGCCCCACCGCGCCCTCCTTCCCCCACGCCACTACCACCGTCGCCCTGCGCACACGCCACGCCCGTCTGTCGGCTATTACGCGTGTGTAGGGGAACCAACATTTCACATGCTGGGATATGCTCTTAGAATTTTCAGATGATAACTTACATATTTGTTTACATTTTCCATGTCCTCGTAAAATGATGAGTGACCCTAAGATCGGAAACCAAAACTCAAAAAAAAGTGAAAACATAAGTGGATATACACACGAAAGTATGAATACAACTAGATCTAAGCCAGTTACTGCCCAAGGTAAACATCTTGGCAAGCAAAAATTGCACTGTTTCACGATACTGTAAAGACAATTTTCAGTCAATATTTGTAATGGTCTGTACATCAATAGCTGAAGAGTAACGATCATCAGCTGCTAGGAGGGGGGAACCTTGCTCACCCAGGCTTGGTGAGCGCGGCCACGGCTCGGAGCGCCTGGAGAGCGCTGTCCCAGCCGCTGCTGCGGGCGAAGTCCCGGCCCACGAACACGCAGTCCGCCAGCGGCAGGAGCACGCTGGTGTCCGGGTCCCGCCTCACCTTCTCCAGCTCCACGGAGATGCGGAGGGCCCCGCTGGCGCTCCAGCGAGCGGCGTGCTCCATCATCCCGGCCACCGCCGCCACGTTCCGGCCCTGCCACGACGCAGAGCTACTTGTCCGGCCCGCTCTCAAGACAAACAATATTCTGCAGAAAATGTGACCCTTTTAAACATCACCATTCTCATTTCATTTTATTGCAACCATATTCCATATTGAAACATTTGGTAGACTGTAAATTATGGTTTTTTGTCATTTAGAAGCCAAATCCTGTTTTTGCTCCGGGCCGTGCCTTGCACTGGATAGACACACACACACACACACACACACACACACACACACGCACGCACGCACACGCGCACGCACACGCGCACACACACGCGCACACACACGTGCATTCCTTGGTATCGACGGTAGCGTTCTACTTGGACAGCCTTGCTGCAGTGCTCCACATACTCACTGGAGACTACCTAGTAACGACAGCAGAGCCAAGGGCTATGACTTGGAGGCTGATACACATCAGCAGTCACACGTTTCGAGGCCTGTCTACACTTCTCTGACAAACGAAAGGAAGCATGAACGTACAGAGATCCCCGAGGATTGAGCCTGCCACTAAATGTGCGTGGATCGCCGAGGTGGGACGACCGAGCCCCACACCGCGCGGCTGAGAGTCGTCGAGGGCGTACCTCGAAGTGCACCCAGGAGTACGGGGCGAGGTCGAGGCGAGTGAAGTCCTCCAGCTCGAGCTCCAGCAGGTCCTTGTTGTGGTGTACGACGGTCCTGGAGCCGTTGCTGCTGCTGATGATGACCACGGACGTCGGCGTGTCGCAGCCTGCGTGCACCGGGCAGTGCTCGGCGCGGATCCCGCACGCTCTCAGGTCTCCCTGCACGAACCTGTGCAGGAGCGTGCTGCCGTCACGACTCGGCCACGGGGGGTAGCCGTGTTGCTGCGGCGACACGGGGCGTGCACCCACCTCGCGTTGGGGCCGGTGCCGAGGGTCCCCAGGAACTCGCAGCGCGCGCCCAGAGCACACAGCACCGTGCAGCTGTTGGACGCATTGCCGCCGCGCTGCCACCAGTGGTCCGTGCTCCTGCCACACAGCGCCATGCTGAACTGCTACGTGTACAGTGACATTCTGACAAGGAACTTTATCATGTGGACCTATTTACTAACAACGCTTCCAATTAATAAGTCCATTCCAGACAATTTACCAAGTGTTTCCTACAGACAACAATAAAACTAAGTACTTTCTCGACTGTGTTGTGAGTTGAAACAGTTGCAACACCGGCTGTGATGTTGAGTTGAGGTGTGTGCAGTTGGAGGTG
Organism: Bacillus rossius redtenbacheri; assembly: GCF_032445375.1. Lineage (NCBI taxonomy): Eukaryota > Metazoa > Arthropoda > Insecta > Phasmatodea > Bacillidae > Bacillus > Bacillus rossius. The sequence goes on from NC_086336.1 coordinate 65,723,232, forward strand.
GGAGTGGCTCTTAGAGGTTCTAAAACACTCACCTTAGATGATTCCAATTCTTTTGGACATTTTGCCAAACATATAAAAATAAAACTGTTGAGCGCAATAAACTTGATTAAACTAAACTAGGTAATACCAGAAATTCAGCTGTGTTAGATGAAAAAGGTTATAACAATAAAATCTGTTGGCTATGTAATATACCTAAATTCTGCAAATTTGGCTTTAAACCAATAGTCAATTTACATCAGTGTTTCACTTTTTTGTAAAGATATTTTACATTAACAACAATGCAAGTTTTATTGTTTTAAAATTGACATGGTGGACAATTAACTAAGGTCTAAGTAAGAAACTACTTCTCTCTTCCAGAATGTTTGACCTCCTTCACTCATACAGGATGTTCCAAGACACAGGCTACGTCCAGGAACGCGGCCACATAGAGACTAAACGCGCCGACAAGGTACCCACCTCGTTTTGGAGTCCTCGCTAGGGTACGAACTGCACACGTGGACTATGTCGAGACAGGCGATGCCGACACACAGGATCGTCATGACGAGGCCCCCCTCTCCGCGAGCTCTCTCCCGAGACCACTGTCACCTGAACTTGAGTTACAATAGAAATAGCAGATCCCATTGTTGCTACCTTGTCAAGTTGGAAAGGAAATTTTTCAGTCCTATTTAACTGACTATATATTTGACAGGGTGATAAAGAAGCTGGTGTTTGAGGTGGTGTATGTTTCATACATATAAATACTCCTTGTGTGCGTGTAAGAACATCCAATGGCAAGCAATGAAAATATGCTCCCGTTCAAAGGAGTGTCACATACAGGCATTGTTTTAATTCATGGAATTGAGTCATATTCAATGTCAAAAACTATCCCTTAAATAAAACACTTATTTGTTAGATAAAAAAAATTATCATTATTTGAAATAACTATAGTAATCACAGCACAAAGGGACAAGCTTACGTTTCCTTAAAAAACAACATTTAATTTTAATTATGTTACAAAAACTTAAAATGAGCATTTTCAAGTGGTGTTACTAAATTAACCATCTTACAATACAAATAGTTTTTTCTTGATGAATCTGTGCAGAAAGCTTTAAAATAAATGAGTTTTTTTTTATTTTTAAAAAATACACTTTGCCTACCTATTCAAACACAATAAAAATTATTTTAAACATTTTTAAAATAAATTATAAAATATATGATTTTTTATTTAAAATTAAGACTCAATATATTGTATCAATCACAAACTATCTACATCATTGAAAATAAAAAAAATATTCTTAGGTAAAATACGGATGAATATATATCTAGAATTACAATTATATTAAAAAAAGAAATTTAATAAAATGTATATATATTTTGAGGATGTGGCCATATGGCAACCATTGGAAAACAGAATTTCCTTTATATTTGCATTCACTAGAGAGGTTTAAAATTTGTGTTGCCATATGGTATCAGAGGGAATGAAAGGGTTTTAAATCATAAAAGTGTTTTAGAGCAAATACAAAACCAAAGGTATTGAAGACCTAAGATTAGATAGTTAAAACGAGATTAATTAATTATATGTTTATAAGGTAATTACTATCAATGTTAAAAAATAATACAGTAAACAATATAACACGTAATAAGATGCTGCAGGTAGACAAGTGTACCATTGCTGAACATAATATTCATGCTCTACGAATAATAATGTGTAAACCCTGTTAAAAAAAAATCTAAAATAAAGAAAAACCATGATCTAGCAGAATATACGAAAAACATAAGCAGCGCCAAAAACACCACACCCTCAATTTTTTTTTTTAATAATTTATTTTTGAAATGCCCATAACAAAAAAGGTATCGTGTAGTGAACATGACCCATTTATATTTTAGTTTAACGACACAAAGTAGTGACGGATCACGTAAACTGGAGACGAAACTCCTTGAACGGAGTATTTACAATGGCACGCAAAGGGAAACGAACTATTTCGACAATTCCCAGCTATTTCGTTTACGATGTTAATCCGTGCGACCAATATAAGCAGAGTTTTTGGCTGCAAAAGTAACCGTGTTTGTTTACGCTTTAAATAACTTACGAATTATTGCGAATTTAATATATCTCGTGCTCTTATCATTGCTTTCTAATTTACTTTTATTATATACGTGGCGCGCAAACCACTACTCCTCATTGCTGACGTGACAGGGCATATGCGTCAGTGCGCGCAACCTGAACGCTAATGTGTGCAACGCAGTGCAACTTTACGAACGGCCATCATGGCCAGTGTACTAACTGTCACCCGAAAGTCAAACGACCGGAGTTTTCTCTTTGTATTAAATCGGTGTTGTTAAATTGAATAATTTTAAAACATAATTTCTTCATCATCGGACATTTTTTTTAAGCAATAACTAATTCAGATTTAGCGTATTTATGGTCAAACAGAAGCCCGACCTACTTTGCAAATTGTGTAGGAACCTGGCTCCTAGTGGAGTGTCCATTATGTGTCCTGTGTGAGTGTGTGTATTGTATGTCCATTGCGTGTCCTGTGTGCGTATTGCATGTTCATTGTGTGTCCAGCATTCGTATTGTTAGACTATTGTGTGTCTGGTGTGTGTATTGTGTGTCCGGTGTGTGTATTTCATATCCTTTTCTTTTGTTGAATGTGCTTTCTTTTTTCAATGTTCTTCCAAATATGCTTCCTTTAAATATCGAATGTGCTTTCTTTTCGTTAAATGTGCTTCCTTTTTTCAATATTCTTCAAAATGTGCTTCTTCTATATTGTGCTTCTTTTTTTCATTTTGCTTCCAAATGTTCTTTTTTAATGTGCTTTCAAATTTATGTCCTTTTCGTTGATTAAGCATCATCAAGTCTGTTGTCAGATGATGATTGGTATCGTGGTTCGGAGATGCCTGGTCTATACGTTTAACATCCTACATGACCTGTTTAGAATGTTCGCCGAGTATTGAAAATTTAGATCTCTTGGCTACTGAATATATAAATATATATATATATATACCTGACCACCAAATGGACATGTCTTTCCTACCTATATGATGTGCCTGGCCAACAACCGGATGTATTTGACCATCACAAGGCTTGTAAAGGACTCGCTTTGCTTTCCAAACAGACTGAAGTAATCGAGAAGCACTAGGAATTTCCTTATTTCCTTGTTTTTGTTCTTGTAAATATACATATATATATATATATATATATATATATATATATATATATATATCAATTTTGTTGATTTTTTCTGGAACCTGTCATTTATTTTAGTAGTACCTACTTTTTAAGCAAATTACTTTTTTTCATATTGATCAAGTATCGAGCCATGGACGGTAATTGACTGAGTCAATAATTTTTTACTAATTTATTTATTTTTGTTATTTTTGTAAATTATACAGAATTTCTAATTTCATAACTGTGTATTTTCAGTATAGTGACCACTATGGCCGACAATATGGCGGATGTCACGACATATGACTATATAGTGATACTGCAGTCTAGCAAGTAAAAATTAAACTATATTGATAGCACATTCTAGCAGTGACGAAAATGACCTCCAGACTTCGAGAATACGATCGAAGCCTCCAGCAGACAAAAACATAATTCCCGCCATGACTTCCATGAAGGATGGATCCATTGCCATTGTTAATCGAATGACCCCACAGTGTTCAAACTAAGGATACCATGATATAAATACATTTTTATTAAAATTGTATTTATTTATTTTAGAATTTTACCATTAAAAACAGAGATTAGAAAAAGTTTCTCTAATCTCTGTTTAAAAAAGATAATAATTAAAGATTTTCAAGATGGTGGCTGTAACGAAAAGTGCAACAATGGAAATTAAAGTGAAGGTCACGCCCCGAGCGGCATAGGGTGGCTTGCGAATGGGGAACTTAAGTTGCATTGGGGAATTTCGTTTTTAATAAGGGAAAAGTGTTTTGAAGCATTTCGAGTTAAAAATTTCTTGTATTAAAAACATAATTTTTTCCCCTCAAACAGGAATTTTTTCCTTCAAAATAGGGATTTTTCTTTAGGAATTTTTATTTGTCATTTTTATTTTTTTATTTTGAAGGTCAAGGTATACCAGATATGCTGATCTGTCGAGGCAGGCGGCATGACGTCAAAATATTTTATTTAAACTATTGCTTTATGTAAATTTTTTTCTCTCACTCCTAAGTCCTGATTACGATAAATAATTAAATTATATATGGTGTACTACTTGACCTTTTTGTATTTAATTGGGAAAGTAGCCAGCATGCTTCTAGACACTTTGAACGCACCCTGATACCAATCGCCATATTTGTTTAACAATTAGTGCACGTGGTTGTGAATTTAGGATGTGGTTATATTATTTGAAAAACTTTTAATTTAGTGTTTATGTAATTGTGACACTACAAGAACGGTGTTTTTTAATTGTAAATTAAGATGGCAGGTAGCATAGCTCTGGATAGCTCTGCGCAAGCTGCTTTTCAAAAATCGATAGAGAATGTAATTAAAGTAAGTACAAATAGTTACAATATTTTTATTGTTTTTTCGATGCAAGTTTTGATGTGTGGTGTAACAATTTGATACAAATAATAATTATATAAAACTTATTTATTTATTACGTCTTACTACGTAGTGCTCAACGATAACCTAAGATTGTGCCCTAACATACACATTGTATCATTATTAACGAGATCCTTGCATGCTTTTGATGATCCTTTATCAAGATGATATATTTTAATTTAATATAGTTTATTACCAACTTACTGTACTTATTGATGAACTGACTTTACAAAAAAAAAAAGCATTCTTCAATTTTATTTGAATTTTAAGGAACTCAATAATGGAGAAGACTGAGGACAAAAATAATAAAGTAGGATGAAAATTATTCCCTATCACATATCGAAGTTTATCCTTTAATCCTGATCGAATGTTCTTGTGGTACATGACACTTGCTGTTTTCAATTAGTGCATTGAAAAATTGTGGCAAAATAAAAACTCACTACAATCCAAAGAAATTATTAAAGGTATTGTTTTTCTTTCGTATTCAACTTATAATCATCATTCATTGTTATATCACAAATTTTTGAAATGTTCAGGAACTTTCTACATACTAAATTAAAACAGCAATCATCATGAATCGCAGGATCAATATATACAGGATTATGCCATCAGGATTAAGGGTTAATTTGGAGAAAAGATATGCATTTTTACCTTCAAAAATAACCATTTTCAGAATTTTATTTTGAATTATTCATTAAAGCACTTACTCAAAAAAATTGAGAAGAGCTCCTCCTCCAGAAGATAGCCAACTGCAGTGTTGGCTCTGCTGCAGGCAGATGGATGTGATGCTCGCGATCCTCAGGAAAGACAGTAATTTTTTTTATAGTGAGAGTTTCTTTGTAAAATAAAATTCTGAAAATGGTATTTTTGAGTATTTAATATTTATATCTATCTACCCCACTAGTATTAATATGTGAATCAAGAGTGCTGAACATTGCCGAAAAAGGTGACTTTTTGTGTGTTGTGTGTTTTTATTTTTTCTTTTTGTATGGTTGTGGTCAAGGTGATCACACTTTGATGTGAAAGTAACAAAAAAAAATAGGTAGTACTACTTGACCATTTGGTAGGCCTATTTAATTGGGAAAATAGCCAGCATGTTTCTCCACACTTGTATATACCCTGTTATCAATCGTCATATTTTTTATATGTATTTATATATTGTGCGGGAACCTTCTTAGTTGTTTAGGCCCCTCTAGGGTAGCCAATTAAATATGTAGAGCTACTTTCGTGCTGCTTAGTAGGCTCCACACACACACTTAAACGTTGGGCTGAATAAAACTGTGTAATAAATTAGATTTCTTAAATTGTGTGACTCTTCACTGGTAATGTTGACATAAGGTAAGTCACAGTTAGGTGTTATTTGATTGATATGGAACATACATAAATACACACTGGAGTAGGTGGAATTACAAATAACACAACACAACACTGTGAATATTAAATATAGAATTATTTTATTTCCAATGTAAAAACGATTTAAAAGATTTCAATCTTATTAATATATTTAATTATTATTCATATCCAAAACAACAACCTAACTTAACGGTGACATCATAGTAATTCAATAAAAGTTCAATTACCAGGAGTTATGTTGCGCACATTTAAATATTTTCAAAAGTCTTAATTCGGGTTCGTTGACACTACACAGTTTTTAATTAATGTTTTTTTTTTTGGGAACTTAAATCAATTTACCTCGGCTAGATAGGTTCAAAATCATCGGCAGAGCTCAGAGCCTCTCATCTATAGGACCACTGAGTCTGTTAATTAATGTGTAAATTCGTAAAATTTATGTCCAAGTATTATTTAAATCCTCTATAAAGTCAATTTAATTCATGAAATCAATGTTAATAATAAGTTTCGGCGACGATGTGACGTAAAAACGGGAGTTTCGTGATTCGTGCATAAGATTAGGGCACAAAAATCTGGGCACTTTTGTTACTCACGTTAATCACTCCTATGATATTTATCTTTTTAGATAAATCCTATTTAAATGTTCTGAACTCCCTAATGGTTCATAATTATCATCCACTATCCGGGATGCCTGATGCTAGATAGCTAATTTTCAGGATTTAAATTCGCCGACGTCACGAAGTTGCCGCTCATTCAGCTGGCCATTGTAGAACTCTCTTTCTTACTAGTTTCCTCAAAAAAACCAGTAAGACTCACTTTTAAATGGTGGCCCGTGATTGGCCAAAAGGACCGTTTCAGTCTCCTAATTTCTTACCGAAAACGTAAACTCCGAACGCAACAATTGCGCGGATAACAAAATTTCACTTAAAATTCAAATACATAAATATTAAAATTAATAATTTACATAATAAAATTACGGCGTTAATTTTACCGTTTACAGTTTTCAAGTCCATTAGTCCTTAGAGGGGTATCAACAATACCTCGTTCAAATAGTCCGGTAAAAATCCAAAGAATCACTTTTCCATAGACATACATAACCAAATATTGCCGTTTCTGAAAATAAATAATATTATACATAGAGCAAACAAAAATAAAATAAATCGTAAATAATAATAAATAATTAAACTGTCAAAACAAACATGTTGCAGTACAGATTTTGCCGCCCTTGTCAATTACATTGAACAGTGCTCTTTGACCTGTTCAAAACGGTGCAATGTGATTGGCACTTCCCTTTCTCCGTCGCACAATACACAACACTCTTCGTTGCCTAGCAACGCGCGCACCAAACGACAAACAAAAAAAAACAACTTGAGAGATACTACCTCTCCTCCTCGATTCGTTTTTTACCGTTGCGCGCCTGAAAATCGCGCCTTTTTAAACACTTTTTATCGGGTCGTCGCTGCTAACAGACCTGCGCGAAGAAGTTCACGGATTTTGCAGTGCAAAATCTTCGAAGGCTGGAACTGCTGCTGCTCTCCGACTGCTTCTTCCTTGAGCCGCTCCTGTTGAGGAGGACTCGGGAGGACTTACTTACTGTGAGTATGATTCACTAAAGGGATTCGAAGGGGTGCAATGTACAAGTGGGTCAACAATAGGACGTTCTCCAGGTCACGTCACGGCAGTGGGTCAACGTCCACCTGCGGTGATGACTGCATCCTTGCTGCGACTCCTCCTTCCTGCAGCGGACAGCGGCGTCGAGACGGCGCCTGTCCTCAAAACGACCAACAAACCTGGCCTGGTTCACCACGCGTCGACGGGGTCTGGCGTGGGGCGATAATGCTGTACCAGACAGCACGGCATCTGGCACTGCAGCTGACGTCATCAACTGCTGATGTGGCGGCGTCCAGCCGCCCTGCCTCACGACTACGCGCGAGACGGCGTCGTGGCGTTTGCGGTGCTGATTGCGTGGGGCGAGGTCACCACTTCCCACAAGGAAGCACTCGTCTATTCCCATCACTGTTAGGTACACAATCGTTGCGAACCGCACTATGTCTAGCTCACTCTGGTGTAACCTTCGCACCTGACTTAAGTATAGGTGTCCGGGTCTTAATCGATACCTTAATCACTATGTGCGTACTTGTACTCTTGCAAATACAAGTGTCTGCAGGCAATACAACTTGTGTACTTGCCGCGGAACACTATGACGTCACCGTTAAAACAAAAATATCTTAAATTAACCTTAAAATTCCTAGCTTAACATATAACATTCTCATTATTAACATCATTGTTAGAAAAAAAAATAAATAAATACTATTAATTATTAAATCTCAATTCTTGCATAACAATGCCTGGTTATCAATATCCATTAAATTCAATATTAGTACTTTGCTTGCTACTAACATATCACATTGTTAGTTCGTACTTGATTAGTATGCATCACAGTGCATTTGCTTGTTTGTGTTCTCATTTCATGAGATTTCATACATTTCACCACAACATTTCATTATAGCGTATCATTATTGAATATCAAACATCACATGTTTTGCTTTTCATTATAACATATTGATAGCTAACATAATTTATATTCATTACTCAATGTTTGTAACTTACATGTTTACATTTCATTATTAAAAATATTTGCATTTAACTATAGCATATTTAGCTTGCAATTTACATTTGCATTTCATCACACTTGTTAACATTTCATCCAAGAATATATATCATATCATGTACATACTGACAATTAATAGTTCATTGTTATGTTTACATAGTACATACTAGCAATTGATCATATAATATAACATTTATATATAACTATATATATATAATAACATTTACATAACATACCATTAACCTTTCATTATGTTTACAAGTTATACAATCAAAATTTCATAGCATTTTTACACATTGTTTACATTATCTTCTCCTATACAGAGAAGTCGTTGGTTTACACAATTACCAACTTAGTAACTTTTTCAATTTCAGTCTGCTGTGCTCAGCTCAACAGCTGTAGAGGCTTTATCTTCCTCCTCTCATCTTCCATTACTGTGTTTTCATCCCGTAGCGGTCTCGCTGGGTTGAATAATGTTCACATTTCATCTCATCTTGGTTACTATCAGTAACATGAGTCTTGTAATCTACTGAGGCTCCTGGCTTCAGTGTAGCTAAGGTTCCTTTTACAAATCAGCTGTTTCACAAACATGCTGTATCAGGATAGCTTTCAACATAGGGTATCACATGTTCAATATCTTTTTCATTTCTTTTTTAAGAACATTTTCTTGCTTTTTTAATTTTATAACTTCTGTTAGGCGAAGTTGCTTGTGGACACTTGTTTGCCGGAGTATCTTCACTTCTCGTGACAAAGGGCTTAGATCCTGAGTTTTTCAGATCCACATTCTTCGCTATTCTTCACATCATTCGAAGAATACTATTCAAGCAACTATGACAGTGATGCGAGTGAATAGTGTTGAGACGACGTAATTTTCTCGTATAGGGGCTTCTCCCAATAAATTCTTAAAAATCATCGATTTCAAATTTTCGTGTTTTCATTTCATAAAATGTCAATACCTTGACATCCAAAGTTTAATAAACTAAATGTTTCAACTAAATCTGATTGGATTTGTATGCGAAATGAGTGCATACTTTTCTAATCTGCATTCTGGGTAGAATGCAATCCTAAAGATCATTCTTTTCCCTAAATTCATCCCAGAAATGGTAAAAAAAATAGTGAAGTTTTAAAATTTTAGTGAGTTCTTCTATAAATATTAGAAAATTTAGTGATTTTCTATTTTCATCATCAACATAACTACGCCTATTGGATAACTCAGCATCATCATTAAATCAAGGTAACCTGCATAATATTACTCTGCTTGTAGTTGCAAAGGGTTATGTGCTTTTAGAGATGCTTTGCATGCCAGTGTTTATATATGTCTACACAGCAGGATGGGGTATCATACCACCTAGTTACATCGACACTAAATAAGCTTAATTTCTTCTCGTTTGTTAGTACACAGTACATACAGCTTCACATAGGTATAGGCTAGTCTAATGTTGTATATATATGTCTTAGTGACATTTGAGTTCATACTCATACGAGGAATTGTGCAAGCCAACTGATACATAAATACAATACACATTGTACACAGGTAGCTTCACAGGCTACAATAACATCTGTATGGGTGGCATTTCACTTCACCTCAAATACAGCAATATAGCGGGAATTACACTTCCGCATAACCACAGGGTAAATATCTGCATAGGTGGCATTTTACTTCACCTTTACACAGAAACAAGCGGGAATTACACCTCCGCTTAACATTACAAATTACAGTGGCTGCACTACGCCTCACATGGCGTACTAGATCACATAATCACAGTGACATACACTTACTCCTCTGTACAGTTCAGATCCTTGGTCTGAAACTTACACTTAGACTGCTCTCAGCTGTTTATGGTACTACACCTTGTACCATCACGAGGCATTCGCAGCTTAGGTCGGTACTGCTTACATAGTAGTAGGGCTCTTGTATTCCCTTAACTGCGTTATATTATAACGGCCTACTGGTCGGCCTGTTGCTGGCTCTGCTAGTGCATAGCAATTCTCTTGTACTATGTCTGTGATGACATAAGGACCTTCAAATAACAAAAACAATTTCTTGGTTACATGTTCCCAGGCCTTGCTTACCGGAGTTGTTTTCTTCAGTACCTGGTCTCCAATTTTAAATTTTGCTAATTTTGATGCTGGTTTCCTCTTGCGTCTGATGTCAGCTTCTGCTGTCAACTTCCTCTTCACTAGAGCTTCTACCTCTTCTCCTGTAGGTAGTTTTTCCTCTTCATTAGGGGTGTGTTCACATCGGGGTAAATATTTCGGGTTGATCGCCACCGATCTATTCAGGCTCATGGCTTCTCCAGGGGTAACTCCAATAGAACCATGTACAGTATGGTTAATAACGCACTCTACATATGGCAACTTATCTCGCCATGATTGCTGCGAGTTATGGCATAGCGTACGTAAAAGACTCCCTATTGACTTCATGAGTCTTTCCACAGGGTTACTTTGTGGATGCCGTACACTGATGGTTGTAGGTATTGCACCTAATTTCCTGACTCCTGTTTGCCACAAATCACTGGTAAACTGGGTACCTCTGTCTGACAATACCACTTTAGGTAAACCAATTTCTTCAACGAAAGTTTTTAATTTTTGCATAACTGCTTTTGCAGTTGGGTTCACAATTGCATATAATTTGGTGAATTTTGTGAAAACATCTTGCATCACAAAAACATACTTAACACCTCCCTTTGACTGTGGTAGGGGGCCAAATAAATCAACTGATAATAATTCCAATGGTGCTGTTGGAATGATGTACAAACTTGATGAACCCTATTTTCATCATTTTCATTATAGAGAAAGTCCCTTTCACTTTCTCTTAGCATAACAGTGCATATAAATTTATCGTAGCTGATGCAGCTGTAAATTGGAGTTTTGTCGTTATGTACCCCTGAGCCTGAATAGTGGGTTTCTGTTCGGGGCGATCCAACTGAAACCCGTTCTAGTTTAACGTGCCCTGGTTGGCACGTCCACCTGGAACACGTTGTTGTTGTTCTTTGTGGTTCCAATTACTTGGTCCTGCGACGCTGGACACTGCAGCCTTGAACTCGGCTGCTACCGGGTTCACTTCCCCTCTCTGGTAGTATGCAGCTTGATGTCCTGGATGCTGCGCCTGGAATGGTGGTGGAAATGTCGCGTTCTGGTAGCGTTGCTTGTTTCCAGAGAACTGGCTATTATGGGCTTGGCCGCCATGATTCTCTGTCGTCTGGGGGGAATAATGGTGGGGTGGCATTCGGGTTTCTTCGTGCCGGCCCTGGTATCGAGGTTCCTCCGTCTTGCGGTACTTCCTCGCGTACTCTCTCTCGTCTTCAGACGAGGATCTTGGGCGTCGGTCACGGGACTCCCTGGGAGGCCGTACTTCAGGCGAGTAGGAGCGGCGGCGGTTGTCGTTGCGGTCGTCCTTCCTCTTGCGCTGGTACATCTCTTCGTCGCTATGATAGTTCCTCGTATTTGACCACCAGGTCTTCCTCTTGTTGTAGGGGCCTTTGCGTTGGCTCATAGCGTACCGGCCATATGAGCTTTGCTCTCTGCCCTTGGGTTGCCACGTCATAGTGTGGACAGCTGCCTGACGGTTGTCCCTTGGCTTGTTGTCCCTGTTTTGCCAATAGTTATTCAGGGGTGGCTGGCGGTTCTGCTGGGGTACCCTCTCGTGGTCCTCCTTGGGTGCTGGCGTCCTGTCCATTTTCTCCAGCTTGTCGTAGTTCAGGAGCCTCTCTCTGAACTCTGTGACGTCTCGGTACGTCAGGCCGGACAACTGCTTTTGGTAGCGCAGCGGCAACTGAGTGAGTATTGCCGCTACGAACTCCTCGTCCGTCATGGGCAAGTCGAGGTATCTAGTTTTCTCAAACATTGTTGAGAGGTGGGCTTCCAGCGTTGTGCCCTTCCTGGGGTCATACCTCTCAGTATGGAGCTGGGCACGCAGATTGCTCTGAATGCGCAGACTCCAATACTGCTGGCGGAACATGGCCTGGAAGTGATTGTAGCTACTGGTGGTTGCACTCAGCATTTCCCACCAGTAGAAAGCCTGCCCTTTCAACGCACTGTTGAGGCATTTTAGTACCTCAGCCTCGCTGAGATTGAACGTGGCCGCATATTCCTCAAAGCGCTTCAAGAACCGTATAGGGTTCTCGGTAACCCTTCCTGAAAACGTGGGCATGGCCTCTGCCCAATGCTTGGCCGGGTGGTGGATCAGAGTAGCAGGGTCCATACTCGACGTGTTTACAAACGTCCTGCTACTTGGCCGATGAGTGATGGGGGTGACACGTGACGGTTCCTGGGGCAGGTGCTCAGTGTAGCACTCGGTGCCGCCCTGTTGCTTGCTTGTGGTGGGCAGTGTTGGAACAGTAGGTCCATGGCACTCGCTTGCCTGAGCCTGGCCTATACTACCAGCTGATGCAGCTGTAGGGCTCGGTTGGACAGATAGATTTTCAAACCTGTCCCTCAGCGTAGCTGTGGCCACCTCGATGTCACCAAGCCTACTCTCCAGGTGCTGGATGTGCTCACGCACCTCTTCCCTGGCGTTGGCCTGTCCTCGATGCTCGTTGGCCATCATGTTCCTCAGGGACGTGACGTGGGATTCCAACCCATCTACCCTGCTGTTGTATTGGGAGACCTGTTCGGCTATCTGCTGAATCTCCTCATGTTGTTGCAAGAGTCTAACCTCGATGCTGTGCTCGAGATTCCTTAGGCTGGCATTGTTCTGTTCCATGGCAGCATTGGTCTGTTCCAATCCAGCCCTCAACTCAGCCGTGAGATTGATGTTATTTTGCTCTAGTTTTTCAGTGAGAGCAGTGTTGTTTTGCTCTAGTTTTTCAGTGAGAACGGTGTTGTTTTTTTCCAATTTAGAGTCGTTCTGCTTCATCTGAGCATTTGTCTGCAGCAAGATCTGCATCAGTGACTCTAGTGTCACTGGTGGTGGAGTAGGAGTGCTATCCTGGGGTGCAATTGTGTGTAGGACAGTGTCATTTATGTTTTCCTGCTCCATGATTAGGGGAGATGTGAGCCGCCCTAACCTTTCCTCACAGGTGACTACAGGCGAATTCCCTGCAGATGATGAAGGATTCGACTCACTGCTTGAGGTTTGTGCAGTAGCATACTCCTCCCCTACACTTCGTGATCTTTCTCTAAGAAAGTATTTGTTTTGTTCGTCGGCCATAGTGGTGTGCAAGGAAGTAATTGAAAAAAATAATGCGTTACACAAATAGTGCACTTGCACACAGTACTCGGATGGTACAGAATTTACACAAAAAAATTGTTGAGGTGTCCCTTAACCTCAAAATCGGCCCCACCGTATGGGCTCCAAATAAATATGTGCGGGAACCTTCTTAGTTGTTTAGGCCCCACTAGGGTAGCCAATTAAATATGTAGAGCTACTTTCGTGCTGCTTAGTAGGCTCCACACACACACTTAAACGTTGGGCTGAATAAAACTGTGTAATAAATTAGATTTCTTAAATTGTGTGACTCTTCACTGGTAATGTTGACATAAGGTAAGTCACAGTTAGGTGTTATTTGATTGATATGGAACATACATAAATACACACTGGAGTAGGTGGAATTACAAATAACACAACACAACACTGTGAATATTAAATATAGAATTATTTTATTTCCAATGTAAAAACGATTTAAAAGATTTCAATCTTATTAATATATTTAATTATTATTCATATCCAAAACAACAACCTAACTTAACGGTGACATCATAGTAATTCAATAAAAGTTCAATTACCAGGAGTTATGTTGCGCACATTTAAATATTTTCAAAAGTCTTAATTCGGGTTCGTTGACACTACACAGTTTTTAATTAATGTTTTTTTTTTGGGAACTTAAATCAATTTACCTCGGCTAGATAGGTTCAAAATCATCGGCAGAGCTCAGAGCCTCTCATCTATAGGACCACTGAGTCTGTTAATTAATGTGTAAATTCGTAAAATTTATGTCCAAGTATTATTTAAATCCTCTATAAAGTCAATTTAATTCATGAAATCAATGTTAATAATAAGTTTCGGCGACGATGTGACGTAAAAACGGGAGTTTCGTGATTCGTGCATAAGATTAGGGCACAAAAATCTGGGCACTTTTGTTACTCACGTTAATCACTCCTATGATATTTATCTTTTTAGATAAATCCTATTTAAATGTTCTGAACTCCCTAATGGTTCATAATTATCATCCACTATCCGGGATGCCTGATGCTAGATAGCTAATTTTCAGGATTTAAATTCGCCGACGTCACGAAGTTGCCGCTCATTCAGCTGGCCATTGTAGAACTCTCTTTCTTACTAGTTTCCTCAAAAAAACCAGTAAGACTCACTTTTAAATGGTGGCCCGTGATTGGCCAAAAGGACCGTTTCAGTCTCCTAATTTCTTACCGAAAACGTAAACTCCGAACGCAACAATTGCGCGGATAACAAAATTTCACTTAAAATTCAAATACATAAATATTAAAATTAATAATTTACATAATAAAATTACGGCGTTAATTTTACCGTTTACAGTTTTCAAGTCCATTAGTCCTTAGAGGGGTATCAACAATACCTCGTTCAAATAGTCCGGTAAAAATCCAAAGAATCACTTTTCCATAGACATACATAACCAAATATTGCCGTTTCTGAAAATAAATAATATTATACATAGAGCAAACAAAAATAAAATAAATCGTAAATAATAATAAATAATTAAACTGTCAAAACAAACATGTTGCAGTACAATATTTTCAATTACTTAACCTTAGCGGAAGTCATAAAACTTCAGAACGTACATAAAAGTAAAAACTGTTTGAAATGTCTAACTGCCCTGATACTGCGTCGTGTAAAATTTGGTGGGTAATTCACCTTCTTTGGAAGAAAAAAAAGCCAGTACAGTAAACAATTGTAGTTTATTGAATTTAATAAATGTTTTTTAACATTTTGTTAACTTTGTATAATTTTTTTTTGCAAAACTGCCTTACATCGTGTGGCTTGAGTGAAGTATTCAGAGGACACACTTGTGTACCTGCAGTTTCTTTCTGATGTTTGATAACTTATTTAAATCAAGGTATTAAATGCTGCAGGCAGACTTGTGTGCCCTACAGTCTGAGTTAAAACTTCTGTTTTTACTAAATTCATCCTTAAAATATAACCATACTACCTAATAATAATTATCAGTATGTCCTTTTATGATATTCAGTAATACAAAAACACATTTTATTACAAAGTTTTATATATAGCTTGGTCAAAAATGTTGTATTTTGTAAACGTGTAAATAACGTGTTAGGTACAAAAATTCCTCTGCTATGCATTTGGTAAGAAGTCATTTTAGAGTTGAAGAAACGTCTGGGAACGAAGGCAGCATGTTAAAGCAAGTGTTGTCGAGGGGTTACTTGCCGTGCCTGCGTCGAGGCGCGTGCCGTGCGCTGCAGAGCCGTGCTTGTTCCAGAACGACGGCCCGCCGAAGAAGCGGCGCGACGAGCAGAAGGGCGTCGTGTACATCACGCACATCCCGCACGGCTTCTACGAGGAGCAGATGAGGGACTACTTCGGCCAGTTCGGCACGGTCACCAACGTGAAGCTGGCGCGCAGCAACAAGGTGCGTGCGTGTCTGCGTCGGCTCGCAGAGATCAGGCCTCGTCGTTTCACATTTTATATTTATTTTTGGAGTTACACTTTTTTAGGCATGTTATGTTATTGAATTTTTACAATGCACGCATACCATGCAATAAAATATTCTTGGGATGAAAAAAACCTTCATACAAAAAGAAAATATGTACACACACACATACTTTTAAATCTATACTTTAGGGATTAATGTTGCATACTCGTCCATATAATTAAAATGATGATTATTTTATTTATTTATTTTATTTATTTATTTGTAATTGTAATCTTATTTGTGCTGTGTCATGTTAAAAAAAAATAGAATACATATGTAACTTTAAAATTAAAGTTATTAAAAAAATTATATAGGAAGAATGTCTTGGAGTTATCTTTTATCGCTAGTCACAAAATGTAGAGGAAAAAAAACTTAAATTTTTAAGAAAAAATCCAGAATGTTAATTTTTTTTTTATTTGCTTGCGGTAATGTCAAGCAGTAAGGATGTTGCCCGGTGCGAGCAGCTGGTAGTGTCAGGGCGGGTGTTGCTGGAGTGCTGTGTTGCAGACCGGCAAGAGCAAGGGCTTTGCCTTCGTGGAGTTCCAGCACGCGGAGGTGGGGCAGGTGGTGGCAGAGACCATGAACAACTACATCATGTGCAACCGGCTCCTGAAAGGTGCGCTCCCTCCAGTCGTTCTCAAGCGTAACCGTGACCTCTGCAATGCATTTCTCACTCCCTCACAGTCTGCTCGCGGAAATATGCTGGCGTGCTGATGCCCAGCAGTGTGCCTCTTAGAGCTGTGCCGATACGAATCGGCAGAAGCTGATTTCGCTGATTTTTAGTTGAATCTGTGTTTCTGCCTATTCAGGACACACTTGTTAATTTTCGGCCGATTTTATTGAAAAATGAAATTGCCTGTCGTAACCTAAAAATCCACCACTACCTGTTTTACTTTTCGTACTACTAAGTACTTTGAACTCACATTATTTCTTAGCGATGTATGCCAGCCGTACAAGTCAAACTTAAACATCCCATTCTTTAATAATGTTCTTGAATCTAATACATCGTACAAATAAATATATCAACAGCACGGTAAGGTTAGAAAAGGACAAAAACTATGTTTCTGGGCCAACCTATCTTTTCCTGAGTGGTTTTTAAGATAAAAGACCTGTGTTAACTGTGTAAACTATGTATTATTTTAAAAAGAGCTAAATCAGGAGTGTTGTTTTCATCAATCATTTATAAGTTTATTTGCAGTAAATGATTGTAGATGTTCCGGGACTGCTTGTGCTTCCAGCGGAGTTCATCCCCCAGGACAGGATCCGGAAGAGGAAGTTCTGGCGGAGCAACGCCACGGCGCGCAACTACCTGAGGCTGAGGAACCGCAGGAAGGACTCGGCGGCCAAGAACGCGGAGAAGTCTCAGGAGAAGGTGGGGAAGCTGCTGAGGAAGAGGCGTCGCCACGCCGAGGCCGTGCTGGAGAAGCTGAGCGCGCACGGCATCTCCTACAAGCTGAGGGTGCGCTCCCAGACGACACACATCTAACTGCAATATTTCTTTATATTTAGTTTGCAAAATAGTGTAATTTTTATGTAGCCGACACATGGGTAATAAGCAGAACTATAGACTATCTCACGCTAAGATTGCCGTACACAGCTTACGGTGGGAGTTGCTGCCAAATCTCTTTAACACATTTTTAACAAAATTTCAGGAGATGTTTCTTTGGAATTTTGATTGCACAAGAAGCATTTTAAGAACTTCTTTCTTAGTTTATTACAACTCAGATCGGCTCGGCTTAAAGACGACCTGGCTTGCAACACCCATGAAACACTTCAAAAAATAAGAAATAATTTTTTTTTTTTTTTTTTTTTAAATTTAGAAGTTAGGTACAAATTTAGTTTGGCAATCTTTACTGAAGAAAAAGATTTAATGGAACTTTTATAAACATTATTTTCTTAGATCTGCACAAACGAACACATTCCTTTATTACATGATGTTCGCAACAGGTCCTCACAGTTATCTTAGCAACACAAAGAAATTTTTCCTGCTCGAAAAAATAAATGTTAATTTTGATGATGCAAAAAAAAATTTTCTTAATACTCACACACATTTTAAATCTCGCAGATAAGTCCTGAAGTTGCTTGGCACCGACGGTACAAGCCTAGGA
Source organism: Bacillus rossius redtenbacheri (assembly GCF_032445375.1). NCBI lineage: Eukaryota > Metazoa > Arthropoda > Insecta > Phasmatodea > Bacillidae > Bacillus > Bacillus rossius. The sequence continues at coordinate 65,741,457 of NC_086336.1, forward strand.
CGAGAGTGTCCGTGGGATGCTGGCAACATCGTGGCCCGTGTGCCGATGACTGTGGTCGATGAAATTTCAAAACGAGGTTGACTAGTGGCACAGCCCGGACCACAGCTGTAAAGTTCGTTACTTAGTACATATGAGCCATGTTAAACACGACTTCCTCAGACGACATCGAGCAGAGAACTGGCGAGATGACGCCACACAGGGAGGAGGGAGCCACGCGACCTCACTGCCCAATCACAACACTGCTCTCACAGCTCCGCTCATCACAACACTTCCAGACGTCCGTGCCCGCTTTACTGTCTCTCTCTCTTTCTAGTCAACTGATAACTGGCGTGGGTATTGCAAGAGTTCAACTTTCCCAACATAAGAATACGAATACATACAGAAAGAAATTGTGCTTTTTTTTTTTCACTCAAACAACACCAAACATTTGAGAATCATTGTGAAAGCTTCTGATTAACTTCAAATATAAAATACAGATTTTAAAACAAAATTTAAAGGAAATAACACACTGCAAATATGCATTCACACATATAATAACTTGGCAAGAAAAATTAAAACCAGTGAAAGTATAGTTAACTGGGTTTTCTAATCAAAACATCTTAACCAAAATTATTTACAAAAATATTGATAATGATAATATACAAGAAAAAACAATTCACTATAATGTGAAACTATGTAATCAGTTGATTACTCTGAATGAATAAAACATCAATAACATCATATTAACTCCTCAAAAAAATTTTTTAAAAGCTTGGGAGGGCAATGTTACAAGTTATAATATTTGATACCATCATGCTTATAAATTTGTAATAAGTCGCCACTTTTGTTTGCTTTAATTTACAATAATTAACCGTTCTCACTTATTTGTTGAAACATGTTAATATGATAATTGTAATGTGATCTTGAAACACCACTAAGTTGATTCTCCTTGCCACAAGAGCAGTTCAGGGCTGACCAGGTGAATGGGGTTGAGGCTATGCTTGCCATGATTTATGTGGAGACCAAGGAGCTATCATAATTAGCTAAGTATAAGTAGTCACCGAGTGGGCAGCTGTACAGTATTGTAACACTTGTTGCAGGACTTTGATGATCCAGTAACAACACCACTCCCACAACCACCTCAGCCACCTACACCGGTCTTGGAGATAGACGAGAGCGATGACGAAATAGAATTCAAAATACGCCCAGATTTCTCCCTGAAGAGAATTATGAAGAAGTCCAAGAAGACTTCCAGGAAACAGAAGGTTCGTTCCAGCGGGAATGAAGCCGCCGATGAAGAGAACTGCAAGAGCCCAGAGCCGAAGTTGCACTTGATGGATGTGAAGAAAAATCTGTTTGGCAACTCTGAGGTGTTGAGTTTGAGAAAAGGCAGGAGATCACTAGAAGCTGAAGATGTGAACGCAGCATCATCGCCGGTCAGCGCCGGTGACGGAACGACGGTGCATCGAGGAAAGTCGGCGACGAAAGTGGCCGATGACGGTAAACGGAGGAGATTGTCATCAGGAATGCCAACTCCGCCCAGTTCGGCCCGTCTTCGCGAGGAGAGCGCTGTCACGCCGAAGAGCAAGAACAAGTCAGAGAAGTTAGCTTCTCGTCTGCAGAAGAAGTTGAAGAGAAGCCGAGGCTCGCAGCCAAAAGGCGTCAGCCCCAGCGATTCTGCCGGCGACAAGTCGTCGAAGAAGACAGAGCGTGGCAGGAAGAGCACGCTCACCAAAGTGGCCAAGGATGGAAGTCCCAAGAAATTTGCCTCAAAAAAGTTGAGCCTGAAGGGCAAGCTGAAAGGTTTTGCTGAGCTGGGAGTGTAACAGTTGCCTTTGACGAGTCTCACGCAGCTTTGTACATAGACTGTTAGCTTTGTTTGATGTCCAGCAGTTACGTTATGAAGTGGAGCATAGTTCCCTGTTGTAGTTGGTAGTGCAGTCGCTACTGCGTTTGGAAGCGAGGTTGGTGGGTAGTTGATCTGTGATTCCCACAGTAGTGCATGATGGGATTATGTTATTATGTTCCTTAAACACAGGCTCAATTCCCACACATTTATGAGATTTTCAAAAGAAAACTTTAAATAGAATTTATTGGTTGACTGTGGCATACATTTATTAAACTATATGACAAGTCACTGTACAAAAATATTTATTTGGAAAAACAGGCATTAATTGTTTTCAAACCTGTTTGGCTATGTTAGCGAAATCTTGGCAATGCTGCAACCATCATCTGTAACCAACTTCATTTGAAACAGGGTACAAACTTGACAAAGTAGAGGCCTGTCTCCTTGACAACACTGTTGCTAAAATATAATTTTAGTATAACATGGTATCAGAACAAGGCATAGCAAGCAAGATATGTACTGGAATGTTTGTAGTGGTTGAGTGTGTTAAGGCTGGTTATGGTAGTTGGGTGCCGTCTATGTTATTACTTTCTTGCTTTAACAAAAATAACTGTTTGCATTATATGTGGTGGAGAATAGCTAGTGGCTTTCAACTGAGCTCAACACATGCACTTACAAATTCCAAGAAGCAAAAATTGTTAATTTGTTATTGTTTATTTTCTGATTCCTGAAGTGATTGACGCAACATGCTCACCCTCCCTGTACTAGTTGAGTGTTCAGAAGCTGTGTGTTTGTAGCTGCCCCAGCTATGCTCGGCAGGCATCCGCTTGGTTAGCTCGGAACAGAGCTGACGGCCGAGTTGACTAACTTGTATTTGCATTCGAGATTGGAATAAAAAGGACTGAAATTTTTCAATCTTTGACCTTTTATTTAAGACTATATTCAAGTTCCAGATTATTATAATCTTATTATGTATATGCCTAAATTTATAAGCGTTATTGAGCAAGGTCAGAAATCAGCCCCTCAGTAAAGAAGAGTATAAAACTATGGTTACTCAATAGTGTCTGTGAAATACTGTTGTAAATGTGTGTGTTGTCTCTTACCCTGATAGCCAATGAGTGCAGTAGTCTTGTGTTAGCATTGCCCGTGTTAGCATTGCCCAGAGCTGCTGTGTTTATTTTGACTGTCGTTCATAGCTAAGCTGTAAAAATTTTGATGTATGTAAATGTGTATACTTTTTATGTGCTTGTTTTCAAGTGTGGCGTGTCGTACTTACTGGCTCGTAGTTCTACGCGTTTACAGGTTCGGTACTTCTATTTTTTTTTTTTTTTTTATGGTCTTGAACAGGGGTGTAGCCGGGGGGGGGGGGGGGGGGGTGGTGGTGGTTAGGGGTACAAAACCCCCCTTAGCACCAAATCATTAATTAATTAATTTGTTATTCATCACTCAAACAAATTTCATATTAAAATTAATAAAAAATTTTACCTTTAAAATATTTAAATTTATGTACCGAAAACTGCTAAAATAGCACTATTTGACACCTTAAAATCCAAATTTTCCCGGGGGAGGACCCCCCGAACCCCCGCTTTAACACAGGGGGGCCATGCTTCTTAACACCTCCCATACACAAATTCTGGCTACGCCACTGGTCGTGAATGATTGGAATATGCTTTGTATTATATTCAAACGTTAGCAAGTTCTATCATTAGCTATTAAAGAAGCATTTCTCATATTTGTGTACTGGCTTTTTAAAAAAAATGGTTGTAACTATGTATTTCAATTGAAACTACAGAAAAGTTGTTTTAGTGTTGCTAAGAAATATATTTAGGGTTGTGCGAATGTTCGGTATACCGATACCGAAATCGAAATTTTGCTACTTTCATTTTCGATTTCGGTAAGAATTTCATCTGTCGAAGTTCGTTTTTAGCGAAATATTTCGAGCCAAACGAAAGTTCAATAGCTTACCGAAGTTCGTTTGTTCTAGTTGAAAAAGAAATCGTAATTTAATAAAAATGTACAGTATAATACCGGTACAATAACGTTCCTTGTTATAAAGTATATTTCACTTAACAAATTTTTTTTAAGTCCCCGCCAAAAATCGTATCTTCGCCATGCAAAACGGTTTCAGTTTAAAGTATCATTTTCACTATAACGTATAAATTCTACTAGTAGCGTGGCATTACTACAACAAAATTTACTTATACTGGTAAATAAATTTCCAGCTAAATGATTAATGTAGTAGAACAAAGATACACAAATACCAACGCAACGTATTTTCTAACCTCTAAATTCTCAAAACAAAGTTAACAAACAGTTGCACGCACAACCATAGATTATACCGTACGTAGTATGCGACGTGAGCAACACAACACCATTCGATACATCGAAAGACGGAGGTTTGAGAGAAGTATTAATTATTTAGACAAAAGTGTTACGCTACGCTAAAAATACTGTTTGATGTCTGTGCCGGGATTGTTTATTGTTATTGTTGAGGTTATTTTCAGGTTACGTTATTAAGACACCGCATTGTATTTGTGCTACAATATGAATGATCCTGGAGATAAAAAGAAACGAAAGCAATTCACGCTTAAGGAAAAAGTGGATATACTCAGAGAACTAGACACGGGGAAAAAAGCAAGTCGCAGTTGCGAATACATATGGCATTGCGGCTCTCCTGTAGCTATTTTTTTATATATATTTTTCTCTTTGTAAAGATATGTATGCATGTTTTAGTGCTAAGTACAAAAACTTGAGGTACCTGTAAGTACTTAGCACTTAGATTCTACTGTAATGTCTTTATATGATTTGCTTGTTATTACTAATAATGTAATAACATATGCAAATCATATAAAGACATTAATTAGAAAAAAGATTTCCATTAAGATTAATTTACGTGGTGATGAAAAAAACTCACGTTAATGAAAATACGGTAAAATCATAATTTGAACAAACATGGCAGATAAAGTAAACAAAATTCAACCGTGATTACAGTAGGCCTAGGTATCAAAACAAAATCATGCAATATTTGAAAAATTACCTGATTCATTTGCTTTCAAACAGTAGTGTAGGTACTATATTCGTAAAACATACATTCCAGAACTGTTAGTACACTATTTAGTATTAACCGTATACACATAAACAAAGAACGTACCTACTTTTATTCGCGCACAGCCAAACAAAAACATTGTCGTCTGCTTTATTTAAATTTTACATACTCTGACTGGCATATAAAATCCTCATAATATACAGCCAATTAGACAAAAAGGTCAACAAGGCACTGCATGTAATGACCACTTGGCAGCAACCATTTGTTATGTTTTGTTTTGACCATGTCCATTGCCTAGTTTACAGCTTCCTGAGCTAGCCATGTGTGACAGTGGTGCAAGATGGCGGCCGTTCCGCAGTATTCACGTATTTTTTCATCAGTACCATGCACGTGATAAATATATTATCATAGACTGCGATATTACGACTGTAAAGGAAATAGTCTGTGCGCTGAAAGATCTGGATTGATTCTTGAAATTTACGAGTGACATGGGGCTGTGTTGTGTGGTCTAGGGCGGATGTTGATTTTATTAAATAGTAATATTTATATATACATCAAAAGGTACCAAAATGATTTATGTAATAGAATTTATTACTGAAGAGCAAATTTTGGGGCACTTTTTTTTCTTTGTTAATTAAAAAATTTCGCTTAACTTTCGTTAACAATATATTTATCTCATAGAAAAATTCATTTTCGTTTCACTTTCGCGAAACTTGATAAATTTTCTTTCACTTTCATTTCGTGTGGATAAAGTCACTTTCGCACATCCCTAAATATATTAATACAAATAATTGTAAGAAACCGTTTTGTTTTATGTTTTGAAAACAAGGCTACTTTCTAGTAATAGCTACTTGTGTACAGTGATATTTCTCTATGAATTGCTATAAAAATACATTGCTTTCAATAATTATGTAGAAGATTGATGGCAAAATACGTAATCCAGTGTTATTAAGTTTCCATCTGAAATTTAATTAAAAATGTTAAGACTACATGAAGTAAATATGGCACTGCGTAAATGTACGGTTTTTTTTTTTTATAATATATGTGTGTACATCAGAAGAACAGAGTTATCAGTGATACACAGTACATGTTAAAATTTATATGGAGTGTGCTGTTTTTGGCATTGTAGGAACCTTTCTAAAGCAGTTGGAAAAATACATTTGCTTCTGTAAACTACAACTGCAGCGATATTATCTCGTGGATGGAGGTCCCCCTTGCCGAAGAAGCTGTGGACGTAACCGCAGCCCTTTCCGCAGATTGGTTATCAAAACGTAGCCTCTTTCGTAACTGTGACTTGGTACTTCGACCCCTCCACCGAAATCATCCCCTCGGCGTAACAGACGTATGTTATGTGCTATTAGCATTGTAACTGTAATATGGGACCAAGAAATAATATCTGCAAGATGTAAGTTTTAATGAGACACCCAGTGCACAGCGCCTCTCTGGCTCTTGCAGCAGCTACTGCAGTGCCCCTGGCTAGGCAAGCATCTGATTGGACATTAAATATGACCTCCCTCCCAGTGTGTTAAACGTCCAGTTTAGATGATATTAGAGTTATTCATTTTGGGGCATGTACAAATAATCCAATTCCATTTCTGGATGATAATCAGAAATGAAATACTTCAAGTTTATGGATATTGTGATCTGGGCCGAAGTAACAACAATCAGTTAAGCCATTCCTGTTCCCTGGTTATGTTCTCGACTGATATGTTTCATTGCTGTTTTATTAATATCAATATTTTTCTTTTTATGTCTTCAAATCAAAGTTTGTGTTCAGTTAAAGTTAATGCTGAAGATCACATTGTTGGAAATTGTTTACTGAATATTTGTTTGTCTATGATAGTTGCTTTCATTTATATTGAAGGGAATATTACTTTTACAATAAAGACAAAAAAAAACAGCTATTGCATTTGCTCGTTACATTCAGTTTGTTCCCTTAATGTACTCCACTCACCATGCTGTACTGTTACTGATTGTCAGGTTTTCTCTCTAGTTATCACTAAACACTTATGTGAAGATCAAATACATGTGTAAGATGCTGTTTGGCAGCAAATATTTCTGCAGGAACATAAAAGTAAATTTTTTTAACACAAATAAGGGTCAAAACTAAATTATTATTCATGTTACAGGCTTGAATATAATTTTTCGACCAATCCCGTCTACCACTTATTTGTATGTTGCAAAATCATTTTCGACCTTAAACTTATATCAACTTTCATTTGCGTAAATACAGACTATCGGAAGTTAACTGTAATGCAATCTGACACTTACTACTGTCGGTAACAACTGACTCTTCTACTGGCAAATCAAATGTGCTAAACTCTACATTTTTTTGCAGTCCTGTGGGAAATGACAGTATGAACAAACTCAGGAAATAGTCTGGAGTACTTAAAAAATATTCAATATTCATTATTTAACATGTCGAACAGTATAAACATTTTTTAAAATTATTTATCTCCAGTAGATATCCTTATACCATGAGGGACACAAAAAAAAAATAACATGTATAAGGCCAAGATTATTTGAGAAATTTATATTGGTTTTCTGCAATATTATTCACACATGGTTTTTATATTGAAGAAATTATGATTTGATTTTATAAATAATGCTATGTACATAATCAGTTATAAAAACATTACTATTTTCAATTTCCCATGGACTCCTATGTGAAGTTTAAAAAAATGCACTGTGTTAAAATTTTATTCAAAAAATATTCATGAATATTGTGATAATCTAATGAAAATAAACAGTATTAGCAGGAACCTAAATGTCTTGTTGACAATCAAGGCAACTAGAAATGAACACCAGTTGAATACTACAGACTCACACAATATTCTTTATGATTGCCACTTGAGAACATTTCCAAGTTTAACCATTTACTAGGCCTGTCGCCTGTGAAAAAATTTGAATACGAATAACGGAATAACACACTTCATATTTGATTCAAACTCAAATACTGACACTTTGAATCAACAAATATTTGACATAGCATATCTCGTGGGTTTGTCATATACCAAAAATAACTTTAAGTTAAGCCATTTCTGCTACATAAACATGCCTTTTGGGTGTTTTAATGTTACTGAGACTTCATAATCAAAAAATGTTGCAAACGATTTAAAACTTGGCATATTTGCCATTTCAAACTTGAAAACAAAATACAGTACATATTTGTATTCATTTTGACACATGCACCAGAAATGGTAAAAAATAAATAAACCTCAACAGCCATGGACTACACCACAAAACATACACTTGTGAAGGCCATTAAAAAAAAGTATATTTCATTGTTTCGACTGTGTATAAATAAATATTCACAATTAATGTAACACCAAGTGAGACAGTAGCAGCTTGCTGTATGCTTCTATGACAAAACAGACATTCCGACTGAAAAATACATTTAAAAAAAATGTAAATAATGGTTTAAGATTCCAGATGAAATTAGCCGGAATTGTGATCATAATATTGCTGAACTAAAATAAAATACCATTTACTTGGTTGAATTAACGAAAACTCATGAATAACTAGAGTTTTAAATGTAAATATGAGCTCATTTAATCAATAATTTGAGAATACAGCATTAAAAAAAAAAAATCAAGTTTCTTGTAAAATGGAACATTGGTTGGTTAAGTTAGTTGCATAATTTAACAATTTTTAATTTCATAATTGAAATATTTTTGCAAACATTTCTATACAATTACCAACTTTTCACTTTAGTATTGCTGGTCTAATTTTCCGGCAGTGATTACAGGATGTGAGTAAAGAAAATTCTTGGGATTTTTACTATCATTCTATATTCATATTCGCGATTTGTGAATAATTTGGTATTCATATTCAATTCAAACTCAACCACCCCCCCTCCCCCCGGCAAAAATTGCTTCTTTTTTTTTTAATGGGCATCGACATGGAACATTTGTGCTTGGATAGAAATATAATTAATGCATTAAATACTTAGCCAAATAACAGAAAATCAATCATTTGATAAATATTAATTGTGAAAGTAACATAACATTGAGTGATGACCGTGCCCCAGGCTTGACTTCAGCCTTAGTTTCGCTTGGCACCCGTCCGTTGCTTCGCGTGCACGGCACACAACACGATCCTGCACCGGCTGCAGCGAGCGCGTCGCCGCCCCTCCTGCCTGTCGCTCCGCTCACTTGTCGATCAGCGTGCCGCGCACACGGTTGCGCTTCGCGTCGATCTCAGCCTGCGTCTGCTGCACCGTCGTCTTGCGCTTGTTCATGCCCTTGCGCTCCAACTGCTTCTCGATGATGCGCGCGTTGTTGGCGTACGAGTCGGCCACTTCTCGCTGCAAAGCAACACAACCCTCGTTACAACTCTGATGCAGGGTTCACTAGTAGATGCTGACTAGATGCAGTTACTCTGGATACATTTGACAGTTTAGAAGTAAGACTCAATGATGGCAGTAATGGAACCAGAACTGGTAATAATGAAGCTCAACCTGCAACTATGGGTAGGGTAGCAATCACAAAATATCTTCAGACACCTCGTAGGGACCTCTGTTCAAACATGCAGGTGGCACTACTGGTTTGCTACCGAGATGACGAGAGCGGAGTATCGAAGTGAATGGGCAAGGGGAGACGGAAGTATCGTGAGAAAACCTGCCAGCTCACAAGCACATCTGCCAATTACCCACTTGCGTCTTTTTGTCTCACGTGAACTGATGCAAGCGAAGCAAATGTCTGCCATAAATTCAATATTTGCGTTCTTTGTTGAAAACAACTGGACGTGGAACCACACACGGAGGGTCATGGAGAAGTCTTTCTCGGCCGCAACAGACACAGGACTCGGAACGACCGACCCACCGCCTCTATCTCGTCCTCCTCTTCGTCGATGGTGGACACGGTGACGGAGCTGAACTTGCCCATGTTCTTGGTGTGCTTGGTCACCATGATCTTCTTGGGCTTCTCCACGGCCACCTGGTTGTAGATGGTGGTGACGGGGCCCTCGCCGGAGCTCTTCATCACCGCCCCCTTCACCACGAAGTTGACGTGGCTGGCGGCGTCGTGCTTGTAGTAGAGCAGCAGCCCGCACCTGTGGGCACACGGGCTCACATCCTCGTCCAACCTCAATGACACTTTGACAGTCATTTCATAGTCAAAATATACATCAGAGTTAAACATATTCCATGTAAATGAATACCAATGTATGAAAATAGAAGAAACTGCTGAACCTTATTAAATAGTTTTCAACATACATTTCAGCCTGTAGAGCCTCGACTCCTTCGCAAACACGAGAGAAACAAAATCCTCCAGGAGGAAGTGTATTGGGGGCATGCCACATTTTTATCTTCCACAAACTATAAATCTTAAGAAATATCAAATTTCTGCAGCAAACTTGGTGATAACCTGAGAAACTATTTGAAGTATTCTCCAGGTATTCAGCAACAATACAGTGGGCACTGTGACAATCTACAGAAGTGTCCGCATGTCGGAGAGCAACTTAGAGCCAGTGACAAGAATGCTGGTCATCATATTATCGATCAACAACTTTAGATTTGGTTGATTTATTTTAACCACACTTAGAGCCTGGTGCTGAAGTTGGCACGATGCTGGGCCGCGAGCAACTCACTTCTTGCACTTGAGGCGGTACTGGCGCTCGATGCCCTCGGCCCTCTTCAGGTGCACGGTCTCATCGGGGTCGCACGTCATCTTGTGTGCGTGCCGGCTGCCGTCCAGCACGCGCGCCCCGTCCCGTCTGCGCAGCGGCAGCTTCTCTATCGCGCAGTCTGCACGGCAACGAGCACACTCACTCACCGGTCGCTATCGCACGTCCGGATAGTTTCTTAATTCCTACTAGTTCGTGGAGTACAATACCCGTGTTTTGACACTGCCGCTGCCTTTCCTTGTTTACCCGCTATGTTGTATCTCAACTGAAGCCAACTATGGTGAATTAAAAATACTCTTAATATTTCTGTTTCATATATTGATGTTTAGCCCTGGATGCTTGATCCTGATGGCATGATCCTGTGGTACATGATGCTTGCTGTTTTAGTTCGATACGTCGGAAGATCCCATAAATAAAAAAAAACATTTGTCATATAATAATGAATGATAATCATAAGTCCAAAAAAATTTTTTTTCAACCTACAATCATAATCCTTATTTCACAATTTCTTATGTGTGCAGGAACTTACAACGTACTAATCTAAAACAGCAAGCATCATGATCCACAGGATCAAGCCTTCAGGATCCAGAGATAAACTTGGATACATGAAACACCAGCCATAATTAACATAGAATATACGATGGCGGTAATCAAAGAATTCCCCGGAAAGATTGCAAAATTGTGCAGTACATATTCCTCACACAAAATGAATGACGTTAACAATTGAATTCAAATTTTAGGCTCTCATTTCATTAGACTTGTTTGTTACGTAACTCAAATTAGTATGTTCTTTAAATGCAATATAACAAAACAAACATTTCATAATAAAATCACATACATATTCTAATAAAACAACAAACATGAAATTCAAGCAGTAAAATTTCCTTACCAGTCATTATTTAAACAAATTTCATTATTACTTCACCTATACTGACTAAAGTTCGCAAAAAAAAAAAAAAATTAAAAACCCACACGGGTAAATCTAAACAATGAAGGTCTGAGATTATGTAGGTATTATAGGTATTGTAATGTACAATGTCAAAATTTATTTTTTTCACAAACTAGTAGCAATTACGAAACCATCCGTTGGGAGGTAATTTAGGGACGTGTACAGTGTGTTTTCCGATATTTTTTTTTCCATTCTAAAAAGCTGCAATGTACAATAATCACAACACCAGACACTAGGTTTTATGCTAATACAAATATTTTATGAAAGAAAAGCCCACTGAAACAGATCACTTCAACAAAGCAGAGGCTAGACATCACGTGGGGAAACTCCACCACTTCTTACCAACCAGAATCAGTACACCAGCAAGCACAGCTCAAACACCTGCTGCGTCTGCACCAGACCAGACACAAGATTTTCAATACATTGTTACAATGCAGCATGCACCAAAACAAAAATTTCAGTACTCCTTCATTGCTTTGAAACCAATTTTCGATAAGGATTCTTATAAATTCTTAACATTAATACTATAACATTTCCCTTTGTGTGTGTGAACTTTGATGGGTTAAACTATATTACGAAATGCTTTTGATAAATGCGAAAAAGACTTAAAAAAACACTCTTCAGGATCTGGTTTTCGACAAAGAATTTTATTAAAATAAGGCCCAAAAAATTTAATGAATAGTAAAATTCATTAAATAGTCAATACTAAAAGTTTCTCTTTGGTTTGCACCAACTACTTTTCATGCGACTTAAAATTCAGTTTACAAAATTACTCCTACAAATATAGTTTGAGAAGGCGTTTCACAGGGTGCCACACAGGAGGGTGATGGAAAAGGTGGAGGGGTTGATAGAGGACAAGAGGGGGTGGTATATTGGACAGGGGACTTCTTGAGGGACAGGATCCAGCGAGTGAGAGTGGGCGAGGAATGGTCAGAAGAGGGAAATGTGACGTCAGGGGTACCACAAGGAAGTGTCATGGGACACCTGCTCTTCCTGATCATGATGAATGATGTAGGGGAGGAGTTGAAAAGTAGGCTGCGGCTGTTTGCGTATGATTGTGTGCTCTATGAAACTGTGGGGGAAGGGGCGCACCTGGCAGAGGACTTGGAGAAACTGGAGTGCTGGTCGAGAGAAAATGAAATGGGGATAAACGTAGGGAAGACAAAGGTGGTGAGGTTCACGAGGAAGAGAAGGGTGGAGGGAAAAGTGTACTGCTGGAAGGGACAGGTGATCCAGGAAGCTGAGGAATATAAGTACCTGGGAGTGATCCTGCAGAGCGACTTGGGGTGGGGAAAGCAGGTCAAGCAGGTGGTGAAGAAGGGCAGGAGGGGGTTGGGGCTGCTTAGCAGGACACTTGAAAGGGACAGGTAGGAAAGTTAAGGAAAAGGCATACGCGACATTAGTAAGGCCATAGTTGGAATATGCCGCGGCGGTGTGGGACCCCTAAGTGGAGAAGGAAATTGAGGAGTTGGAGAGGGTGCAGTGCAAGGCAGTGAGATGGATAACAAATATGCGGAAGAGAAGGGAAGGCAAAGGCAGGATGGGGGAAACACACAGACCATCGGTGATGATGAAGGGGAGCTGGGGTGGGACATGCTGCAAAAAAGGAGGAAAGTAGAAAGGCTAGTGAGAATGCATAAAGTAATTCGTGGAGGGGGGGGGGGGCTGGGGCTGGGGCTGGGGAAAGCTGGGAGCTAGGTTGAACAGAGGAAGGAGGGATCATGAGTGGAAGGTTCAGACTCAGAGGGAATGGAGACGGACAGAGAGGAAGGCAGGTATTCCTTGTGAGGACGGGGCGAGAGTGGAACGAGCTTGAGGGGAGGACACTGGATGAGGGAGGCTCCAGAGGGGGGAGGAGTGAGAGTAGTTGAGGGGTGGGAACTCCTTGCCACCGGGCGGATGCCCAATTGCAAGTATATTATTATTATTATAGTCAGTCTACTGAGAGCCAAGATTTTACACATTACACATTTTGGAATTAATTTATTTCAAAAACACAGTTCCCTATCAGTATTACCCTTATTTGCAATAAACCTCGACTTAAAACAAAGCCACTATTTTAAACAATCACTTCAGGGGTTTTGTTTACAAACTCTACACAAACCTAAAATTAACGTCATTTGTCCGCACAAGCAGTAGTATATATGAAGTGGCTTCTCCTCACTATATTCTTCTTGGTCTTTCGTATCCGAACAAACAATACTTCGTGAAACAACTTTAGGCATGTTGGCGAGACAGATATTCTTGTTATTCAAACACCACTACACAATAAAGCGACAACAACACATCACCGAAAAAGAAAACAATATTGAGTCACACTCTCACACTACATGGTTTCAAAACTGAGAGCTGAGAAATTTTCACGTGGATGGACATAGAACTACAATTACAGTAGAATCGTTCATTTGTAAATACCAATGTTGATTAATTACTTTATCTCTTTATACAACGTGATATATATAAATTTTTTTTAACGAGCTTATTGCTTGCCACGATAGCTAGCCGCCTAAACCAATATTGTATTTTACGGAAGTGAACCTTACTAACGATCATCTGATACTGTCGAGCACCATTTTTACAATGTTTGGACGTGTCAGTATGGCGATTGCCAAGTAAAAAAATACAGTAACCTCAACTGCGCCGTAGCATGCTGTCGCTTGTCAATTTCATGTAACTCCATACATTTATATGTTTGTTCGACTCGACTTTTTATTTTTAACCTTTTAACTCTCACATGTTTGATTTGCCGGAAACAGTTTGCTGTTGGCCATTTTACTTGAGGTGAAAATATGCTCTCAGGTCATACACCAAGGTTTTTAAGACAAAAAATAAAACTTCCCCATCAAATATAACTCGAAATATAAAACAAACAAAAAAACCTTTTCTAGAGTTATGTAATGCTTTTTATTTGCGGTTATTAATTTCGTTTAATAGTAGAAATGATACGAACCGATATTTTCCGATCACAGTCTCTTTTAAAATATCTATAATTTTTAGCTGTGATCCGATCACAGCTCAAGCACATTTTATCTGCTCTAATGGAAAAAGTAATAATTGAAGCCATAGATAAGGGAGGAGATAGAAAGGCTACTCTCGTACTGCTACTGATACACTGTTTGCAGCGCTCCGTGGCCGATCACAGAACTACCAGTGGGAGGCGGGGAAATTTGAATGTGACCATGCAAAAACGTACTATGGGACAAACATTTTATATAGTATTTATACATGTAAATTAAGTAAGTTTAAACCTATATATACATAAATGTATATTTAAATATATATAAGTTAAGCATATATTTTCATGTACATGTATTACACCCACACAAACACAAATTTGTGTTTAAATGAGTTCATATAGGTTATATATAGTTTATTATCTATTTCATTAGTAGTTTCTGTGGTAAAATCTAGTGTGTTGTAGTAGTTTGTGTAGCCAAGGTTTATTTATTTCTTATTAACTTTAATGCAGGCATTGCTTAATTAGTGCATATCATAAATACTGAAAATAATGTGTTGTTATATCCTGGCTAGTTAATTTGGGTGGAGCTTTTTTTTTTACATTATTATTCATACCAGAACAGGAAGACAGTGTAAATATGCCATATTCACAGCACTACGAAACTGAATAATTTTTATTTTGTCTTTGCACTCGAATGAACACTATGAGAAAAGATTATTTTATTTTATGTGCTTTGTTTTTGCAAAGAAGTGCAATATCTTTGCTGACTTGTAACGAAACGAAGTTTAAAAATGAAAAATGGAAGTTTCGGATTGTTAATAGTGAGTTCTGAATAAAATGTTGTGCTGTATGAAATAATTAAAGAATTGTATGCCAAGAAATAGTTTCATCAGGTATGTGGGTACAAATAGGAATAAATTGCAAATAGATACTATCCCAGTGGTAGAGGAATAAAGAACTCATGACTCTGAGTGATAAATTAGCCGGCAAAAACTTATAAATTTGATATTATAAGAACTTTTGATACGTGTTGTGTGCCCAACTATTAAAGGCAATGCTAGATACGAATATTTAAATATTGCTTTAAATTAACTTCTGCAGTTATCATTTTTTTTTATTTACAAATCTATGACACTCTAGGGTACACTGGCAATATTTATATTTAAAATAAAATATCAATCATACTGTGAGGGTTAGTTTCCCCGCAACAGAGTTAATTTGCATTTCATTACTTGCATTGTAATAAGAACTTGCAGACAAGCACAATTAACTGCTGGTCACTGGCTGTTACTCCAATATGTCTCTCACACACCAAAACTCAACACCTCAAAGAAAATGAACTGTTAAGAGAAAAAAAGGAGAAAATTAAAAAAAGAATTTCAAATACATGGGAAGTTAACTATTACGATGTAGTCAAGTATACCAGCAAACTCTGCTAATCTGTGTTGAACACACGCACGCACGCGCGCGCCCGCACCCGCCCGCCCGCGCCCGCACCCCCCCCCCCCCCCCCACACACACACACAGAAATGCTGATTTAAAAACTGGAGAATGAGAGAGACAGGCACAATTGTCTCTTGCATTTTGATTCTCATTTAATATATAGGCTATTGCATGTCATTCTAAAAAAGTTGTGATTTACAACTTGCCTGTATAAAAGAACAAACTCACTACACAATTATTACTACACCACAAAGTCACAAGTGCCACGTTGTTACGACACACCTGCAGCGACGTGCGGGGCCAGCATCGTTGTGGCTACAGCGGCGTCAGCGCGAAATATTGGGACAGCGCTTCGGAACGAGGCTGGCCACTGGTGCGGAAAGCGAACGGGGTCGAGAGGGGGTAGGAACGAGGACTGTCGACGATGCCGTGGACCCAAGGTCTCAAATACGGCAGCCACGCCCGGTGGGGGTGGCCGTGCCGAGACGGAGTCCGGTGCGCGTCACGTGACTCAAGCCGCCGCTTCGCGCCTCGCCGAGAGCTCTGCCGCGAGCGCAACAAGGGCGCGGAGGTAAGAGACTTACAGGTGTGATAGCGAGGCACTTAGATTGACTTAAGAGGCCGTGTCACAAATTTGCGCTCCTATCTATATCAATGTTATTTTAAAAGGCAGTTTTTCTCAAAGTCTATAAGAGGTAGGGGCCAGAAATTTTGCCTACTGAAAGTATACAATACATTTAACATAACCGCTTTTTTCAAATTTAGTTATCATATCATATATTATTTCTGTGATGAAAAAAATATAATCAATATTTTGATTTGTCCAGATACAGTGGAATTTTGCTTATATTTATAATTATTTAGCAAAAACTGAAAAGGCCATTGAAATGTATTGTACATTACCTTCCGATCAGTGTCTTCATGATCATGATGGGTTTATAAACCTGGGTGTAATCAAGTCTTTAACTATTTCATGACAACATTTATACTTAATAATTTGGAGATAGGCCTTTTCTATCCTAAGCCCCTGAGCTTTCACTATCTGGTCTGGCGACCGACCTGACACTCTTCAACCACCCCAAGGGTCTCCGATTGCACATCCGATAAAAAAAAAGCTGTTCGTTCATTTGTTTTTGTGTCACAGACTTCACACATTTATGCCAAGGGAATATTCCGCTGATGTGACGCCATACGAATGTATTATTCGCGACCATACAACTTTTTTGTTTGTCATCGGGAAGAAATGTTCATTTTGAATTGAGCATTTTTAAATGTCAGCGTAGAATATACTTATCTGCCCATTTTGTTTCTTTCCATAATAATGAGTAAAGTTAACATTGTCATAGACATTTTATTATATTCGTTTGCCGTCCAAGTAAAACTGTCACTATATCGCACGTAATTATATATTTTACTAATTTGTTAGTTGTCATTTTATTTAAGTTACAAATAACAGTAATCAAAAACTATTACTTAATAGTCCAGAAAAGAGATTGAGTTATTATTCATTTAATAGGGGTTTAAAATATGGTACTACATACATATTATATATATTATACATATTATATATATTATACATATATTATCTTGTTGTCTTCTTTGTAACTTTACTGGAAGAATGGCATTTGGTATGTATGTTAACTCACAATGAAAATACTTCAGAAGTACTCAACAGTGAACAACCTAGGCCCTATACTAATTTCATTATGTTCATGGAAATATAATTAAAATTACAAATAATGAACTGTATGTGTTTCACGTAGAGATATCGTACGAACTGTATGTGGTACAGACCAACATTTGCTAAGGCTCTGAAAATACTTAATTTCAGTTAATGTGTGGAGAATATTAAAAGTTAGAAATAATGATATATATAAAACAATGCAAAGTTATCAGCATAAAAATAGAAGTTATTTTTACGAAGCGCCTATTGGAATGAATATTTTGTGTTGAATTATGTGGCATGATTAATATTCTCTTATGGTATGTGTGTTTTGTTAAAATCTTATAAAACATAACTTACTGTTGAAGGATTTTCATTTTTTTTTTGTTATGATCTTATTTAAACAAGTTTTAATTATATTACACATGTCTATTTTAAAATCATTTTAATGTATACTTATAGAATTGTAATAGGCTTTATAAGGACTCTCAAAATGCATGTGAGCATCTATAATTATCTACATCACCATTATGGCCGTTTCACAAGATCAAATATTTATTGAATTCAATCAGTTGCATTCATTGTACATGATTTTCAATTTGTACATTGAATTCAATACAAATTGAAGATGTTATTCAACTAAGCTTATTAACTTATAAGTATTTTGTTTGTCCAGTACATAAAAGTAAAAGATTCTTTATTATTTAAATAATGAGCATCTATAAGCAATAACGTTTTCTAAATATTTACATAAACATAATGAAATCTAATTTTTCAATACTTTATATCTACGATCACATCAACGGCAGTATTATGTAATCAATGAGGTAATGAAATATCTTTAAAAGATATTTTCTCCTCTGTAAAGTAAATTTGTGATACAGCCCTCTTAATGTTAGTCTAGTGAGTTATTTCGTCTTCTAATATGCTACAGCAATATATAAAACTAAGTTTTGTTAGTGTTTTAGTCTTTTGTAATGTTAAAGTGTAATGTAATCAATTCATTTTTTTTTTGTAAATTCTTATTCATAAAGATACATATCATAATAAGATAAATAGTAATATTTGTAAATTTAGATTCTTTGAAACAACATCGATAAGAGGTTCTCCTACCTCTGTTAAACTGTATGATGGTGCATTGTAAAAAAATTAGGTAGTCTGACTTAAGTGAGATTGTATTTAGATTGTGTGTAATGCATATGCAATATCTAAGCATAAGAATTTATGTTATTATCCTTTTAAAACGTTACACTATGAATTTCGTATACTTTTTAATGTCAACTACCATTATTTTTCACGGAATATTACATCCAGATAAAGAATAATTACCACATGTTTGAAGATTAATTGTATTCCGATACATTTAAAGTATTAAAATTTTTAGATACGACTCATACTACAGTTGTAAATGTGAGATTTCTTGATTCTGAATCCCCGCATCCGCAATTTCCTAGTGAGCCGCCGGTCAGATTGTCATCCTCTCAGATTGTCGAGGAACCAGATACATTTTTCGTCGAGTAATCTGGCGGTATAGTAGCTTTATCACGCGCTGCGGTTACAGTTACTTCGGTTGAATAAGCCACTAAATCTCACTGTTAAAAGAGAGAACTTCTAGACCAGAATATTGGAAATAAAAATTTACTGACACGGCCTCTTAAGTATATTTTATATATTTAACTCAATGGGTGACGGCGTTGACAATTGTAATAGTTAGTAGTAAATTGAAGTGGAATTGAAGTTAATGTAGAGACCTTATTTTATAACCCCTTATTCCCTTCAAGCCCCATTAGAGAGGGAAGGTAATAAGGCTTTCCTTAGGGGAGAACTTGTCATAACTACGTGTATTTCTACTCTACAATAATATACATCTCTATTTAAATAAAATGCATAAATTTTGGAAAATTTGTAAGACTTAAAAATGTAGTACAAATTTTATTTATTATAAAGAAATTGTCATTAGGATTATGTTTGGGTTATTATACCTCATACTTAAAAGTATGAAAAAAACATAATTACTGAATGTATTTTAGTGTGACCTCTTGGATTAACATAACATAGGCATATGTCCTAACTATATATTTAAAAAAAACTACACAAACCTTGGTGCATAGGTATTGTTGATTAATTTAATTTATGCATTTTTTTCCACACAGAGGTAAGTTACATATTCATACTTAATAAGACAGGTCCGGAGCTTCCACCCATGATCTCTCCGTCCCCTGTGCAGCCTAGTTCCTGTCAGCCTGACTAACCTCCACACCCTCCTCCCCGTAGCGCTCCCCACCCTAGCTCCGAGATCGTCTGTCGGACTGTGCATTTCCCCTCCTGCCCCATCATCCACCTCACCGCTCTGTGCTGACACATTCTCCAGAAGCAGTTTTAGTTATTTAGTTACAGATGGCCTTGTATTGTATTAAACCAAAAAAAATATTAGGTAGTTGTTTACAATACTTTAATTTGTAAAGTGTATTTTTACCTGTTATATTAGGGTGGAATTTAAAAAGGTTGTACGACCAAGTGGGTTAACTATCTTGTCCTTATGGCTACTATTTTTACAGGATGTGCATAGTACTGTAAGGCTGAAAATAGAAAAGTTTTAGACATCCTTCCAGTCCATTTGATCTAAAAGGTTGACAGAGATCTTAATATTGCTAGTGTCATTTAGTAGTGTTAAATATATTATTCTTGTCATCAAGGACTGCAAGTGGTATCACCTTAACAAGGACGATGGAAGCAGTAAAGTAAATAAAGCATCTGCACTATGAGATGCTCGTGTTAACTTTTCTTTACAATTATATTGCAATATCTCCAAAGGCCGAACACACTCCAGTTCATAGACATGGTTTATCATCGTTGATAGTCACTATTCCATCATCCTAGAGGTGTGATCTTACCAAATGGTACATTCAGTACCACTACCACTCTGGAAGAGCGATTCAGCAAAATTATTGAATGTCATTTTAGTTTTACCACAAATACCAAAGAAAAATAATATATATTACAACAGTACTATTTAAAACAAGATATAGTAAGCTACATTGTAGAAAGAATAAATACAGACGAGTGCTGTTCTTCAAAAAATCTTTACAAAAATGCACCTGTGAAATGTAACACATTAGAAAACAGAAAAAAACTACTAAGAAATGGAAACGGACAGTAACGATAACAAGTGGCAGTGCAGTGGTGTAATCTGGTGGCCGAGGTCAACATTCTGAACGCTTGCGGTCCAACGCTTGTGGATCACAGAATGTACTGAACAATAGAATGCCTTTCACTGTACATAACAATAAAATAAATAGCATACTTTTAAGTAAGCAATAACTTTATAAGCTCCAAGGAGCTCTTCAGTTATAATATCACAAATACAAAATAATCCCATTGAAAACAGTTTCACTGCGAGTATTCCTGTGATGTAGCTTGGAGTGGTTGGCCAGCCTGAAAAAAAAAAATAAAGGAAATAAAATCTGTAAAACTGCACACAGCACATCGCACTTAGTGTAAAACATCGCTCTAAGTAGGACAAGTAGTTCTAGGAACAGCTAGAAAGAACAATAGAAGAGGGTAATGGGAGACATGAATTCACAAGTAATAAAGAGATGAGCTGAGACGTAGAGGACTCAGCGCGGAGGATCAATACAGGCTACTTGCAGTGTGTTGAAATGTTCTCTCTTTAAAAGGCACACCATCACTACCTGCTACACTGTCCTGGTCCTCGCCGGGGCAGCTGACAGTTGTGCAGTGAACAATGAGGGGAGCAGGGTGGAGAGGGGGGAGCGGGAGAGGGGCAGACACCCACCTCCTGCAGGCGGTACATCTGGTCGAGAGCGTGGGGCAGCAGGGGGCGCACGCCGCACACCTCCATGGCGGTCAGGTGGTCGAGCCGGGCGTGGCTGCCCCCGCCCTTCACGAAGGCATCCACCGAGGTGCGCAGCTTCGACATGCGCATGTCCCAGATGTCCTGCACACACGGCCGCGCGCCCGTCATCACCGCGCTCCAGGTGTGACGTGGCGGAACTACGTCTCACGGATGGGCAAGGGCGCGTATTTCTCGCAAAAATATTTTAAACAAGCTGAGAGTTTAAACACTGGAGCATCGTATGTGTTTCGTGTTTGGGTGAGATTCTTCCAGGTACACGTCTAATGTTAGAACACCAATGCAATAATTCAGTGTGGAAGCAAATGCGTCCTGAGTGACTCTGTCAATAAAAAAGGCAATAAAATCTCTCGCAGACGGCCGCCAGTCACAAGGTACACCATACTGCAGTCTAATGAGTGTTCAGATGCCTGTTCCTACGGATGAGGATAAAAGACTACAGGTGAGAATGTTGGACTTAACAGAGAGGAACAAGACCCGGGAGCCACGGGCAGATGGCGACAGGGGCACAGTGAAGACGGAGCAATACAGATCAGACAGAGGATTATGACGCCAGTAACGGTGGATGACGATAAATAAAAACTTCTGAAAACAACCTTCAAAAAAAAACCAGGTCTCAATAACTACGTGTATGTATTTGCAAAAAAAAAACTCAGTCTGGTACACCATGTGTTGAGCTGGTGTCCTGACGTGTCAGCAGAGTTGTTCGACCTCACGGCACTAGTGACGGCCGTCGCTGAACTAACACAGCCGCTCCTCAGACGAGCTTCACAACTGACATTCAGCTCACTTTTCCTTCCTCAGGCGCTTCAGTAGCAACAAATAAACCTGACAAAGTTAAACAAGTGTCCATCACTGACTACATTTCATCCCTCAATGATGTAAAGGACAATCCAAACCTACCAGCTTGGATAAGTTAACAGCCAGTCACAGCTCTCAAGGTAGCATTTGAGGTGAAGAGCATACGTCCCTTAAAGTTTCATTCTACTGCCATGGAAACGAGATACCTACTTACATTGCCAAGGTCATATAACATGTTAATGTGGTGTATTAATTATGCTAATAATCTTCTGATCCCTTTACAAAACCTTATGAACTTTGTCTTAAGTGATTTAATGCAGTTCTGTATTCAACTTTGTGACAATGGCCGTAATATTATGATACATTAGCTCACAATTGAATCAGGAATTTGCAAAAGGTACCAAGTCCACTTTTTGAGCAAATTCATATTATACGAGATTCCGAATCTCCAAAGTGTATATATACTTATATCTATATATCTATATATCTATGCATATATCTATACTTTCAATTGATCCATTACTGATAACCTGTTTTATTACAATGTCGACAATCATATGTTTTCTGTTGTTTCCCAACAATCTACTTACTTAGAATTGGTACCTTTTGCAAATTCCTGATTCAATTGTAAATCATTATTTTTACTAACATTATTAAAGATAATTACTGCTAGCTGCTTGGCATTCCTAGGATCCTAAACATTTATCTAATCACTTTATCGTTCATTTTTCTATATTAATTCTTATATGTTTCTTGTATGTATTTCCTCTCTATGTTTTTTTTTTAATTGAGTGCCAGCATGTTATGAAAAATGTCTGTTGACTAGGCCTATAAATCAATAAATGTTATACCTACACCATCAGGGCCTACCATTTTTTAACTTTTATGTTACCCAACTGAGGTGATCAATTTTTTATTCATGATCGGTACCAATCATAAACTGTCATTAACTATGTTTGTAACACTAGGGACACGGAGCAAGGTGCCGACCGCCGCCCGGGACGCGGGGCTCCAGGCTCGGAGGTCCCTCTGGCGTGTGTTTCCCGTCCCCGAAGCACCTCCAGGCTCTGGCCGATTGCATGCGGACATTAGATTTGAAACTTGAAAACCGACATTTCGCTGCGAATTGTAGATATTTTTTGTGATACAGTTAGCTCATGTTTAATATTGTTTCATATGTATCTAGGTATAAAAAAATTACTTTCTGATAAAAAAAAAAAAAAAAAACCTTACGGAACTTTTGCTGCACGGTACTGAAATTCGTTCACTAGGTATTTGTACACGCCCTGAATAAACCTTGCTTTCGACAATAGTGTTAAAGAAATGTATGTAAAGAATGCTCCATGCCGGCCTGAGCGGACCGACCTTGAGCGCGGTGCGGATGTCGTCGGCGCGGGGCATGTCCTCGGCCGCGGCCTGCAGCAGCAGGTGGGCCTGCACCATGTAGTGGTCGCTGGGCATCCGCGTGAAGTACCTGCGCAGAGGGCCACACTCCAGCTCCCGCCCTCCGAGCGACAATCAAGGGAGACTCAGAGCGGTTGGCGGCGGTGTTCTCAGATCGACACTGCGCCAGCATTCACGCACTTATTGGAGATTGTTTATTCTGATCATGTGTAAATATTAAAGCATCAGTTAAGAAATTTCAGATCATATGAATAACAGACGTATCCAAACAGCACATGAAATACTCATATATGAAGTGTTTGAAATGCTCATTATTTTAGTTTGTTGTTTAAATAACACATTTTATTTTGACATAATTGTTTTCGATAAAAAATGAGCTGTTAATGTATTCTAAACCAATTAATGTTCCAAACCACTTTTTTTTCTTTGTAATAACTTTTAAATACTACTTAAGTATTTTCTGTGGTTATTAAAAATCAACAGATGTGTCTGTGGCAGCATGTTCTGCTATCTTGTGGCAACCGCATTGATCAACTGCTCACAGCGTCACTATAGATTGTGTTGACTTTATGTGGTTCCCGCCCTCCAAGAGAACTGCACCCAACATAGCTTCGACAGTTTTGCCACCGGTCGAAGTAGATTGGAAATGTATGAACTACGGTTCACGCGAGCGAAGATAGTATAGTTCCAGTATGTATTGGCGCAATGTTCAGAGGAATGACACAAAGATCATTCATGGCCGAAGAGCACTGGCTTGCAGACAGAACAGCACAATCGTGGCCAATAGAAGTTTGCTCATCATCTTCAGGATAGCAACTGCCTGAATATGCGAACCGAATTGTCTGGGATTACTTCTCCAAATTTGACACCGCTAAGACTCGCAGCCAGTTCAGACAAGCGGTCGTTGCTGCGAACTTCGACAAGCTCCGACCAGTGACACGGCCAAATGCAAGTGTTGAAACAGTTTACACCGACTAAAGCGTACACCCTTACAACTCTTACAACTGTAATGTTACATGTATTTTGTACTGCGAGACCTTGCTTGATATTTCAAAATCCCAGATAGGAAAGATCAACCCTCCTTTATGGAAACTATGATAAGGTCAGCTTTATGTGACACTTTCAGGTTCCAGGCCTGTTATTAAAAATTACTGTTCACTTGTCTAATTGTTTTATTTTTCTCCTTACACCACGCAAGTACTCGCTGCCGTCGAGAGAAAGAGGCTGGTGGGGCAACATCCCTGGTGGGTACCAGGGCCAGCCCCGTCAAGTGTCGAGATGTTTACCCTGATAGACCGAAAACTACAACTCTAGTGTTAACATAATTCACAGGAAACCTCACAAGTTATGCTATATGCGTATATCACGTTTACAGCTATTGCAATGGAAACTTAAGTATTCAGATTTTTTTTTAAATGTGGGGTTGAAAAGTGGTACATGAGGTAATGGGGAGGGGGCTTGCTCCCGGGCCCTTGATATGGGTCTGCGAGAATCCACACACTAGGGAGCTGAACTCATCTTTGAATTAAGAACATTTTTGTTTTTTGACATTTTATTTAAAGTAGTGTTTTGAATCATGTAGTAACGAACGATTCATAGATTACATCAGTGACTTATAAAGTACACTAAATATTTGTGTACAATTGGTTGGGTTAGTATAGAGACATCTTAAGTTGGTAATTCCTAAGCAACCATAATAAATATATTATATTTTAATGTAGCTATACTAACCCAACCATCCACAATGTCTGAAAGTATTTTTAATGTAACTAACCTTCCTAATCAACCATTCACATTATTGGAATAAAGTTCATCAAAACAAACACACAAACAGACACTGGTACACAGTTAATGGTCGCAGCAGCTGCAATGCACAAGTATTGAAATGTGAGATAAAAACTGATTTCTCAGAAACTAGTAGGAATTTATGTAATTATTGGAAATCACGGCTTTTTAGATCAGAAAGGAAAAAAAAAATTCTGAGTGGTTTTCACACACTACACACGTCCTTATATTTACCCTGAAGGATTGGTTTCTTAATTCCTAATAATTTGTGAAAAATAATAGTTTATAGATTGCATTACTATACCAGCAACGAGACATTGCGGCTTCGAGGAACGAAAAGTAAATAAAGTCGGAAAATATATTTTTCATGCACTAGAGATGTACCTAAATGTACCCTGAAAACATTGGTTTGTAATTCCTACTGATTTTTTAATGTACAGGATCTTCCGATTTACTGAATTAAAACAGCAAGCATCATATACAAACAGGATCAAGACAACAATATCATGCCATCAGGATCTTCCGATGTAATTAATTAAAACAGCAAGCAAGAAAACATCATGTACCAAAGGATCAAGCAAACGGGATCATGCCATCAGGATAAAAACCTTCAGGATCAAGGGATAAACTTCATTTAAGAATCAGAGAAATAAGCATATTTTTAACACTCCATAATTGGTTACAGTTGTGCTAAACAGAGATACACAATCCCAGGCAGCGCAAAACACAGGTATTATAAGATACAGATATTTAATTTTAATTTTTTTTTGCAAACTAGTAGCAGTTACGAAACCATTTCTTGCGAGTAAATTTAGGGAAAACCTTGTTTTCCGATTTTTTTTTCTTTCTGTTCTAAAAAGCCGCGATGTCCGATAATTACTAAATAGACAACATTTATATAAAAGGCTTAACTCCACAATTAACTGCGTTTTTTTTTGTCAAATATTTTAGGACCACGTGTGGTAATGAGCTATATTTACCTAGAACTAGATTCAGTCTCCTTGACTTCTTCTAACTTTTCGATGTTCATCCAATCCGGAGGAATTATTTTGCATTTTTGTCTCTGCCGTAAATTTATAGCCATCCATACTGGCACAGTTACTGGTAGCCCAGCTCTAAAAGGTCCAACTTCGCCAGAAATTAAAAATATTCTATCAAAACTAAAATTCGGAACTATACTAACCATATTGTTTTCTGCTAAAAACTCTACTTCTGCTGGGTTCATATTCAATCGTTTGCCTCACTTATTAATTTTATATTCCAGAAAACTTACAAATTAAAATTTAATAAAATAAATTTACGCTATTACATTTTAAAACAAAATTCACAATACAAATGTCATTATGCCCGCCAAAACTGAACCTGATTCCTAATGGCAATATACAAGAAAGCCATAAGCATTCTTTCTAACCTTAGTTATTTCCGATATTTACATGTCTTACTAACATACTTTTTAAATTTGTCAGTATTTTTATTGTAGTTAACTTGATGTGTTCAAACTTCCCCACTATTTTTACGTATTTTTTATGTGATTTTAAGATTCTCTCATTTATCCATTAATTTTATGGAAAACGATCATGACAACTTTCCCGCACGCTTTGTTCTATAATATGTGTTGCTGAAGTTGCTAGGAGCTTACTTCGGAAATTTTTAAGCCACGGAATGGGCAGAGGTGAATTATAGGTTTTGTTTTGAATTGACCAGACTTAAGCTCCCCAAAATTGACTAAAACTAATTCTTGGACTAAATAATTGTAATACTATTTCTTAATCAATGATCATGGGGTTGATGTATATATTGTATTTCGAATATATTATTCCGAAAAAGAATTAGATGCCTTAGTAGCAGTTAATAAAGTCGGAAGAAACCCGAAGATCCAATCCTAGAGTTAAAAATAATGTAGTTCTATAATGTTGGCAATGCTACGAAAGGTTCTTGGATAAAAAGTTTGTGTTTTAACATGGTACAAACTAATAATTTAATTTAAAGACTTATATATTTTTCCTTTAAGTATGGCTGCAGTATTAGATGAAGTTGGAAAGTCAAAAAAGAAAGTAATTGATGAAGAAAACACGGAAATCACAGACGAGAATGCGAGTGGACAATCTAAGAAAAAGAAGAATAAGAAGAAAAAACGAGCTGGTACGTTAAAGAAATTCATATTTTATAACCGATTTTTCTGTCGAACAGGTGTAGAGTTATGGGTATAATTTTTTAAAGGCTAAGACAGTATAACTTTTAATATTACGTTGGGTTACGAATCGCGCTTGTGCTACCGGCTCTCGAGACGTAGATCCTCCCTGCATTCCGCGGAATGAGAATGCTAAATTAAAGCTAGAAATTGAATAAAAAAGATTCCGATGTCAAGGCTTTATAATCATTCCTCTCGTTTATGCTGAAAGTGACTGTTCTTTAGAAATAAAAATCATAGTCTTTTATGACTAAAACTTCTTAGTCTATGCTGTAAAACTATTTAATTAAGTGGAACTTTTTTGTATGTGGAGTTTAGATTTTTTAAAATTATATTGCAAATTAACCTCCTTCCCCCTCTTTTACCATTGTATATTAATTATCATGTTTAAACATTTTTTAAATAATTTTTCTTCTAAGAATTTAGGAGAGGGTTGCATACTAAATAAAGCAAAAATCCAAAAATGTATTTTTTACTGCCTGACTTTAATAATTCTAATTTCAAATAAAATTTATGGATTCATGCTTCAAGAAAACAGCACCACACAATCCAAAATTAAAAGAACTGACTTAAATCGGAGTCACTCTAAATTTTAGTGTGATTCAAACATACAATTATGTTTTGTCAAGGAAGATATGCTAAGCACCATGATTTTTGTAACATATGTCAATAATGTTTCAATCTTACACAGATTTATGCAGTCACAGTTTCTTAGTCATCCTTAAATAGATTACTTTCAGTTCCATAAAGAAAACAAAACTAAAATTTCTGCATGACCAGTTAATGGGTACTGTAAAAGTTTTGTCTCATGTATCCAAGATTATCCCTTCATCCTAATGGCATGTTCGTAACAGTGATCATATGGTACATGATGTTTTAATTTGGTACGTCAAATTATCCTGGACATGACAAAAAATTGTAATATTTATTTAGGTATTTAATATTTAGTAATAGTCCGATATCACGTATCCAAGTTTATCCTTTGATCTTGAAGGCATGATCCTTTAAATATTGATCCTGAAGTTATTATTTACGTTAATTGCTTTACAATATCTAAATCAAAAGATATGTGTGTTCTTATGTATGGAAAACCACACAATCAGCAGTGCAATTTAATTAAAACACAACATGTCAGTCACCGCTTCACTGCATTGGCTATCAACAGTGAACTACAAATGGTAGTTTCTCGGAAACCAGTTTGAGTTAAGAAACTCTTGTTTTCAGGGTAAAAAAAAAAAAGAATGTCTTTAGTGTTAAAAAAAAAGTGTTAGTGGAAATTAATAATTTATTCACGGAAAACCCACGACGTAAGAAAATTACTGCTATACAAAATATAATAGAAGATAAAATTTAGAAAATTGAAATTCTTTTAAATTGGTCATTCAGGTTTAATTTATTGCAATTAGTAATGAGGTGGTATATGAGGTCATTATTTCTGTAAAGAGTACAGAAAGTTGAGAGTTTACGACTTAAATTGTGTAATTTTAAGACCTGTATTTTCTTAGGAGATACTTATATTTGATTTTTGATATTTTAGGTTTTATATATATTTTATACTTTCTTATTTGTTCAAGTCAACCAAATTTATTGTGTTCCAGATAATTGTACAATATTCTAATTTTGATCGAATTGAGGAGAAATAATGTTAAAATGGAGTCTGAATTAGTGGAATATAAGTAGTGCGTATTTGATAAGGGCTAGGGTCCTCTGAGAATTGGAGTATAGAAAATCGACATGCTTATGCAAAAATAGTTTAGAATCTAGTAAAATATCAAGATCTTTTATTAAAAAAAAGTTTTGAAATTTATTAAAAACGTTTTGTGGTAGTACATCAATGAATTATGATCGCAAAATGTATAGAAAGAGAAAAATTTCCACAAGCCTGACATTATTTGTTCGTATTGTAATATTCAAGTTTTTTTTTATGTCCAACATATTTTAACTTACTAAATTAACACAGAATCGTGTACCACTAGTTCAATGTATACAGGATCATGCCATCAGGATCAAGGGATAAACTTGGATATGTGATGGAATAATTCAGATTCATAGAATCTTATACACATTCAAAAATGTTTCAGTAGAAACATCAGTTTATTTAGCAAACCTTAGAATAAAGTGAAAGTTTTGAAAGTAGTGGCTCTTTACAAAGGATGGTGATTTAACTTTAAAAAAAGTAGTATTTTTATCCAACACCTAGGCATTTAGTGTGGGATAGTGTGGTTGTGCAAGCAGTTTACATGTTGATTTAATTATTTATGTTAGTTAAGTGGAAGTGTATGCTGGAAACTTTAAAGAAGCAGATCTCTTATAAAGGTGAGCCGAAGACAGAAAGAGAGCAATCCTGTCCGGGACCCTACACATAGAGGCGATGATGCTTTACATACTCTAGATAGTGTCACATTTAGCGATGTGTCTTAAATCATACACTACGAGGCGAAGATTTTAAAGTCTCATGTGAAACACTCCGAACAAAGTATAGTTTATCTCCTCTTTCATGTACGGTTTCTCTGACTTCCTGACATGGATGTACGACACATGCTCACTACCGGAAACAAAATGTGAATGTATGGTGACTATACAACGAGGAATGGTGGACTTTGGATTACTCTGGAACCTGTTCCGCAAGCGGTTGTGTATAAACAAACTTGGTATTGATGGCTTGGTAAATATGTAGAGTAACGGTATTTGCGAAAAAAAAATGCTAAAAATCCGAAAATACTTTTATTATATGCTCTTTTACTTCCTCTTTTCAAAACAACCGGCGGAGATAAGAAATTCCAAATACTTTGGAAGATATAGAATTTTTTAATTTTGCAATACAAGACCTGCGCAACCACTCGACCGACGCCATTTTTGTTATTTTGCCGTTTGTTCGTGAATGCGTAATTAATAAAATGGTTGATTAGGTCAGGTCAGTTGCATTATTAATACTTTCAAACTAAGCCGACATTAAAAATAATGTGAATTAATTTTAATGGCTGTTTAGTTTTAAAATATTTATAATGTATCTGACCTGACCAAACAAACCTGTGACAAAGGATGAACAGTAGGAACTCACATAATTTTTTTTTACGTATTACTTGCGCAACAAATCCAAATAACAAAAATAAAACATTAAAATTTGAACCGTTAAAAACTCACCTAAGTTAGAGGCGGGTACAATTCCTTTGACATTAGTAGAAAATGATGTAGTCGTTCACCTACGTCGCGAGAAAAAAAAAATCATACTTGTAAACAAGAAACAATGGTGGCCGCATGAATACACAGGTATTGTGATGAAAATTTAAAAATTCGATATCTCCTAAAGTATTTGGAATTTCTTATCTCCGCCAGGTTTAATGAAAAGAGGAAGTTAAAGAGCATATAATAAAAGTATTTTCGGATTTTTAGCATTTTTTTGCGCATATACCGCGACTCTACATGTTTACCGATGGCTTGACTCGCACGACGGCGTGTGTGCGGCAGGAGCGGCCGGCCAGCAGGCGGACGTGCCGTGCGACGGGGACCAGCCGGGCCTCGAGGGGCAGGTGGCCTCCGTGTCTCTGGAGGAGCCCGAGCAGGACGCAGACGGTGAGTCGCCCGTCCCGTCGCGGTGCACCCGGGCGCTCGCGCGTCAACGCCACCGCAGCAGGAGTTGCCAATCTTGTTGTTTGCATGCGCACGCAGTTATCTTTTGGATTCTGGTAAACGTATGTTTTGGAAATGTAATTTAAGACCGTGTGATCAGAATATAAAAAAAAACTGTGAAATCACGTGAACGGTTGATGAGGTCAGGATAGCTGCATCATAAATGCGTAATTCCTAAGCAACCATGAGAAATATTTTATAATATTTTTAATATAGGCTATACTATCCCAACCGACCGTCCACAACGTTTGAAAGTTGTTCTAATGTAGCTAACCTTACCTAATTGACCGTTTACAATAGCTACGGTTGCGTTAGTACGTAAGTACCTGCACCTGCCCTGTCGCGGTGCACCCTGGCAGCGCACTTGTTCTTTGTGAAGCATCGGGCCTACACAGGACGTATACGTCCTGAAAAGGTCAGGGAAAGTAAGGGGGTTTATCCGGACAAAATTCATGGAAACTCCCCATTGACAGTCATTTGAGGGGGAAATGTCATGCTCCCGTCTGCCTTTGCCCAGGCTGTCAAAGTATTTTTTTTCATGTATTTTAGTGCATATCCAAATAAATACACTAAACAATTTTGTTTGCAAGGTTCTGTTCAGATAAAAAGTGCGAAGAGAAAACTAGGCCAGCTGTGGTGATGACGGAGGCTGGTTTTTATTTCTTTCAGAAAATAGAAAAATAGATTTATTTTTTTTTTAATTAGGGAAATTTAATTATAAAGATTTGTGTAGGCATATTGTTACAGCAGGTGGTCTAGTTTGCCTGCTAATTGTAAATTCACCTGTGGTAAAAATAACACTAATATTTCTTTCCATTTAGGCTCGTCAGAAAACTTTGAATCAGCATTTTAAAAAAATCTCTGAGTGTGACTGCGAATGACAACACAATTACATTTGCATGCAGTTAGGTTGGCAGCCAGTCAATAAAAGTAGTTCCGCAACTTAACGTCTTTTTGATGGTGCCATGTTTAAAATATTTGGTTTTTTTTTCTTTCTATAACCAAGAGAGCATTATTTGGTGCAAAAAATACATTATATCTGTAGCAGTTTCAAGTGAGCAAGGTGTATATGTGCTGGGTGCAGATTGCATTAAGTTTGTAGACTCTTGAGGTCTGCAATAATTGCTCAAATATATAATGAGTGTGATAAAATTTTACAATTTTATAAATAAGAGCATCAGACATATGTTCAAAGGAAATACATACAGTATGTAACATTGTTTGGAGAACGTCTAAAGAGAAATAAGCAAATTGAAAATATGAGACAGAAGGCTCGGGAGACCAGAAACCAGGCTGCAGTCGGCAATGAAAGAAGCGTGGAAGAGAGAGAGAAAGAGAGAAAGAGAGAGGTGGCAAGCCTGTGGCAGGATCGAAGCAGACCCATCAAGTCTTGGGAAACTCGTCCCAGACAAGTTTGTTTACAGTTGAAACATTTCGTATTTGTGATAGAGATATGGTGCTTGAACGTAAGTATTTATATCTTATCAGTGGAACACACCCGTGACCTTGGCATAACCCTCGAAGCAGTACTGATGTAATTCGCCAGCAAATAAAATTCAGAACACGTTGAACTGGCAGCCATGGTGATTACAACGGGCTGGATGAGTTGCCAAGGCAGAGAGCTGCCGTAAGGAGACGTGGTGCGGGCCGACGGAGCAGGCGATGGCCGTGTGACGACCCCAGTGCGCATGCCCGGGACTGCTCCGGGTCACGGCCGGGGGTGGCGGTACCTCGTGCCTTGCTGGGAGCGTGCAGGTAACGCACGGCTGGAAGAGGCGGGAGACCAATACCTGCACACTCATTATAGTATTTTATTAAGTAGCTCTAACAAGTGAAGAGAATGTATTTTACATGTAGTATTCTGCCAAAGAGAAAATTTGAGTAGAATACGTTTGAAGTTTCTCACTCATCACAGCTGAACTGCTGTGAGGTTCATTGCTGCCACAACTACAGAACTGAGCTAGTCGGCTGTATTTAAATTGTGCCATGTGCAACTAAGATCTTGAATGTTGTATTACATTATTAGTAAAAAAAATTTTTTCAAAGTTTTGTAAATCTTGTAAAATAGAGATTAACTATCAGTGAAGGAGATATTTTATTAATGCGGTGTGAGGACTCCAATTTTTAATATGTTGGATAAATTGAAGGGATTTACAATTGTCTGGAAGGTTTTATTACATTAGTTTGCGTTATTTTGGTTGTTTGAAAAAAATATATATGTATGACATCACATCGCATTCATATGCCAAGTTAAGTGCTAGGGTGGAAGAAATTGTTAGGGAAATGCTGATTATGAACATTTTTAACTTCAAATTTTCCCAGCGTAGCCACATTGCTGGTGGTGTTCCTGAAAATGTCTCAGGTAACTGGCCGTGGGGGTAGCCTCGTGTTCCTGTATGTGTGATGGAGACAGGAAGAGAACATGCAGTGGATGAAGTCCACGAGCCAAGCAGGTCAAATCCGACAAAGTCTCGAGAGTTGGTTACCGATGGTGGTGGTGGTGGTGGTGGTGCGTGTTGCGTAGAGGCGGCGGACGACGGCAAGAAGAAGAAGAAGAAGAGGAACCGCGGGGCGCGGGGCGGGGCGAAGCAGCAGACCAGCCCGCCCACGGTGCCGATCAGCGAGCTGTTCCCCGACGCGGTGTTCCCCGTGGGGGAGATCATGGAGCACCCGGCGGTGAGCAGCTCTCAGACGGCCAAGGACCGCTTCACGAGCGAGGAGAAGAGGGCGCTGGACCGACTGCACAACGACATCTACAACGAAGTGCGCCAGGCAGCGGAAGCCCACCGCCAGGTACCGACCTTGCTCCTGACTAGTCGTCTACCCAGTATCTAGACAGCAAGTCAGTTCAAATAGGGATGTTTAAAAACATACTTTGATATATTAATTTGAACACACGAGAGGTTTTGTTCATTAGAAGCAATATCTTTTTGCAGTACTTAATAATGATGAAATTTTTTTATGATTGCTTTTTGAAATTGACTAAAAGTTAAATATTGTTCCAGAAAATATAATTAAAATTAATAATTAACAGTAATAGTTCTGTTTAAAATTATTGATGGCTTGTCTGTAAAATAATAGAAGTTCAAAAAAGTAAGTTCCTATTCATTAAACAATTTTCTCCACTCAAGTATTTTTCGCATCCCTTTAAAGAAATTTTTTAACAGGGTTTATTTTATTTTATCAGAAAAAGTTGTTCATTTTTTTAATATGTGTGTATGAATATATGTGTGTGTATTTATTTACACACAAACACACATACAGTATGTGTGTGCACTGTATATACAGGATGAGTCAGAATCTGACAAACGAACTTCGGCTGAAAGTCCATCACGTAAGAATAGTTAGCAAACACACCCGAAACATGGTCTAAAGTGCTTCCCTATGCTGATATACACCCTAGGTTGCAACCAGTAGTTCTACAAACTCTGCATATCTTGATGTCATACAAATTTTGATTAATGGAAATAATTGGCGGACATAATTTTTTTCCCATAAATATTTGTGTCATGGAGAAATAATGTGGTTTTGATAGGTTGATTATCAAACTGCATATTAAAAGTGATTAAAGGGGTTACCTTGTACTACGCTAAACCCTGCCGTTTTGTCGAAAAACTAATGTAAAATTTAGAACTAAATACTTAGATGTCTGGCAGGGGTACAAGACTAAACACTTTGTTGAAACAGGTGCCTGAAATCAGGGACACTGATTGTTTTGTGATGTACATGCAAACAAAGTTATCTAGAAGAAAGCATATAACTACAGTAGAACCCCTGTCATACACTTTTCAACGGACGGCACAAAAATGGTGTATGATGCGGGAAAGTGTATGAAAAGGGAATGGCAATAATAAAAAAAAATTTCATTCTAGCATACCAGCACAATGTCAGATTTAACTTAAATACATAATGTCTAAATAATTGCATTATATTAATGAAAGATATGAATTCATCATTATATATACATATAATAAAACCACCAGAAATGTAAAATACAGTCCATAATGAAGTAAAGCAGCCCTTTCTTGGAGTGGGGGAAAAGTCACCAAGCCTTAATTAGAAATAAAAAAAAAGGCTATTGTAAAAAGAAAATCAGAAATTTTTACTTGTTTGTTTCATTTTACAAACAACTTTATGCAACAGAACAATTTTCAATAAAATTTTAACTTGAGAAATGTAAAATACAATACAATCTGATTGTAAGAAAACAATAACATACGGGTATATTCAGTTCAAAGATTAATGAATGCCCAAAATATGAGATCCGTGCAATGGTAAAGCGCGTGCACCATTTTCATAATCATTGCTAGTTTTCGCCACTAGTCTCGCTTGGTGCTGGCCATAGATGCTACTAGCGAAGTGCCCAGTCTTCCTGATACTATCCATATCTATGGTGCGATAAAGTTATTTTCTTACGTTTGCAAAGGTAAACAATAAACGTTTTTCAAAATAAAAGCATTAAAACATAGTTTATCAGGAGGAATATAACAAAAAAATTTGTGAATTTTAGGACACTTCCGATTTGTAAAAACGTATGAAACGGGAAATTAATGATTTTATAAGTGTATGTTCCGGGAAAGTAAACCATTGTAAATATAGTACTTTCGGCGGGACCAAAATTAATCGGCGTATGACACGGGAAAATGCATGAAACGGGAACGTATCATCGAGGTTCTACTGTAATAACTAAACCAAAACAACTGCAGACGTAACTTAAACCACACAAACGTAAATGCTGAACAAACCATACATGTCATCAAACACCACAATCACAAAGGAAAAATTGTGATCACACCTTTATTTGTGAGGAAATATCTTGTCAAAAAAACATAACTTGTTATTTACAGAATATTTTACTTTAGGTACTACAGTTCACAAAATTTAGCATTTAAAATCCGAAGATTGCATTTTAAACTACGGACGTCTGGCAGCATGTGTAACTGCCCGCACTAACTTCAACATGAACACAACTGCTTGGTGCTTGCCATGGCTGTAATACAGGGGTGTGTTCCAGCGGTAATGCTACTGGACGAACAGACAAATTAGAAATAAATAAATTATGGGATAAACGTTCTGCTTGGGAATAAGTTACAAAGATTGTAAATAATGTGCACCGAGTTTCTCGCATAATCGTCGCACATTTTATTTTAAAATCAAGTTTTAAAAGTAGGGGTGCGACGATTATGCGAGAAAAAAAAATTTTGTTAGATAAAGTTATTAATGAAAACAAAACCCATTCATGGAAAGTACGTTTATTTAAAAAGTGAAGTTTAAAAGAGCACACCAAAACAATTTAAATTAATAAGTCGTGAAACAAAAACCTTTATTCGACTTTAAATAGAAAAACCAAAACTGACGCGAACGCAAGCCACGTGAATCTGTGACGTGAACTAACGCGTAACTATTGCCGTAGTACACGCTTGCCACAAAAGAGTGCGGGCCACCATCAAATGTAGTTAACTCGGCACTCGACAGAGAGCGCGCGTTGCGTGCAATTGGTGAGATACCGGATGTTCGACTACGCGCGCGCGCTCTGTATGGGACAGCAACATAACCAAACACGAATGATGCCGAATAGCGCTTTCTACATTGTCGTAAATGGTACTTCGCGACGACGCAAGCGAACAGATAAAGGGTGAAAACGTTTGAAAGCGTCTTTAAAAGAAAATTCACACTTCAGACAACTTCGTAATTGGGTTAGTAAAATAAGTAAGTGGTATTGTTGGAATAAATATTAGATTTCTACTTTAAGAAACGTTGCTTTATACGGAAGAGGCACCCGCCCAAAGCGCTCGGCATGTACTGGCGGGACCCGGTGTGCGACGGGAGTGTCTGGTGTCGCAGACTCGCCGGCACGTGCAGCAGTGGGTGCGGCCGGGCATGAGCATGATCGAGATCTGCACGGAGCTGGAGGAGACGGCGCGCCGCCTCATCGGGGAGGACGGCCTGAAGGCGGGGCTGGCCTTCCCCACAGGCTGCTCCAGGAACCACTGCGCGGCCCACTACACGCCCAACGCCGGCGACCCCACCGTGCTGCTCTTCGACGACGTCACCAAGATAGACTTCGGCACGCACATCAACGGTCAGCGCGCTCCCTCTCCTCCCGCCTCTGTGGGGATTCAAGTGTTGTTTCATACCTCATTCTACATTTCAAGTCAATAATATATACAGTAGAACCCTGTTATAATGTTCCTGCATATAATGTTTTCCTGCTTATAATGTCATATTTTAAAAGTCTCAATATTTCCCCCATAAGGACAATGTATTTATTTCCTGCATATAACGTTCATAAATAGTGTAATTTCCTGCTTATAATGTTTGCTTTCTAACATTCAATAAGTGGGGAAAAAATGTTTTAAAACCAAATTATTCCAACACTTACGATAAAAAGTTTCCTTTATGTATGTTTATGTTAACAATCACTGCCATACAATACATGAAGTTTGTTAAAATACAATTTTATGCAATATACTGAAGGTACACAATGTTCATAGTTATGTGTCAGTTGGCATCCTTAGTCAACTCTTCTCTTCCTTGCCGTTCCAGTGGGTATTCAGATGCACGTACATAGTCCTACGATATTAAGTTGCCAACCATTGAGCGAGGGCATAACTAAAAGTGTTTTCTATTGCTTACAAATAATTTTTTTTTTCATTCATACATAGGAATCCCAAAATTAAACATTTTTAGGTGGCGAAGGAGTAGACGTTCTCACTCTTAATGTTGTCATCATGAATCGTGAGACAATTTTACAAAAAAATGTGGCAGTGTATCTTTAAAGACAAACAAAATTTAACCAGGGAACAAGAAAAAGTTGAAAAATTGTTGGCTTGTTTCAGAAAATTCATGTATCAAGTATACTATCTTTGGTTTTAACATTAAAGTTGTTAACATAGCTTGGTGAGTCCATTGGTACAAAGCTCGAACATTGTTAAGTTAAAAATTGATATTTCCTGCTTATAACGTTTTCCTGCTTATAATGTTTTTTTCTTGGGCTCCCTTGAAAAACATTATAACAGGGTTCTACTGTATATATCCAGTAGAATCCCGCTGATGCGACCCCTCACGGTTTCCGGAAAAACGGACTTATAAACGGAATGGTCGCAATAGAGAATTCGGGCCAATTTTACCCCCCCTTCCCCCCCCCCCCCCCCCCGGACTCTTAAATCCTTAAATTATAAAGTGAAATTGCGTCACGCGAGTTCGGCTATGCTAGCCAACTGGTTGTTATTTTCGTTCAAAACGTGGCGAAGAAACTTGTGTGGATCAGGTAGAAAACATTCGGCTATAAACGAAAGATATAATAACAATGCTATCCTGAAATGCTGTGACATGTTTTTGGAGTAGATAATCACAGCGACAGACTGACAAGATGCGCTCCCGCCCTTGCCGTCAGCAATGTTTATTTTGACAGCTCAAGCAATTATCTTTTCCACGACCCTTCACAGCGTAAACAAAAAAAAAAAAACTTGTGGACGGGTAAGACACGCATCTACTCGCCAGTCGCCACTGTCTGGCGGCGGTGCGCGCGCGTATGTGCGTGCGTGTGCGAGGCTGGCGACCAGAAGCATCGTTAGCTAGCGAGAGTGTGACGGTAAATGTCGACCTTGAACTTGCACTTCCGCTTACTGCAGGGCTCGCTCTCTTTTATCTGTCTCCCCTTCCCACAAATATATTGGCTGGCAGGTCTCGCCCTCTTCACCTTCTTTATCTTATCTCTCACGCACACTTGAAGCACCTAATACGTCGCGCCCCTCAAATTTTTCAATTTCAAATTGCTGCCTTCCTTCTGTACTGCATTTATAATTTCTTCTCTCTTTTTAAGAATCGTGAAGAGAGTAGACTTCGGAATGCCATATTTCTGTACTATCTTCGTCTTGGAAATTGTCTTCTTATCCGCTTGCTGGATAATCTCATAATTTTTCATTAGGGACAAACTGGCTCGCTTTATACTCATTTTCACGAAGACGAGTCCGTGTAAATTGAAAAACGAGTCACAATCGTCAAACGGGACCGGGACTGGGACGGCAATAGACGGGCACGTAGATGCTATCAGGTGATGCGCGCAGTTTACCGGTATTGGCTAGCGTGGACAGTCTAGAGGGGTGGTATCTATTTTTAGCCGTCTTTAGTCTGCCTGCCTGCTTACAGTACAGCGCTTGCCAAGATAAACGTGAACACACAGCGCCCAACAAAGTGTAACAGACTTGTTTTTCAGCCGATTTTACTCAAATTTTCGACTTTCTCTGCTCAAATTTTTCACGGTTTCTCAAAAAACGGTCGTATAAACGGAATGGACGCATCAGAGGGGGGTCGCATCGGCGGGATTCTACTGTGTGTGTGTGTGTATATATATATATATATATAAATTTAAATGGAAAGAAATTGAAATGAAGCTAGGAGGATTCGTTAAAAAATTCTTTTTTTTTTTTTCCATGCAAATAATACATACATTTTATATGCAGCCAGTAAAGTGATTTTTATTAAACTTTATTGACAATATTGTATATTGACAATATTGTATTTTTATGTACATAATCAGTTTGATGAACAAAATAATTTTCCAAACTAAATATTTACTAGTTTATGAAGAAGAAAAAACATTATCGGTTTTTAATTTCTGGAATTTCACACCACACTATTATTAGGGCCAATGAAAAATGGTAAATAAAAAAGGCTCATTTCGGTGAATAAAAAGAGTTATTGCGGTGCCAAATTTCGGTGAAAAAAAAATTATTTAGTTAGAAAAAATAACTATTTCGTCATTATAATTATTTACACATGTATCTGTTTGATGGAATAATTGTTTTATTTGGTCGAAATTTATCAAAAACAATGTTTTGAAGTACATTCACATCTAAAATTTAGCACGCTGCATTTGTAATTAAAATTCTCAAGATTACATACAAAAAAATCGGAAACTGATCATAAACGTTAGTGGCTCAAGTCCATTTTTAACTACCTATCTCTGAAAATCAGCTATTATATATTTCCTGCAAACATGTGCCCACCAAAACACTGTACTTATTCAACAGTACAGAGTATTGTTTTTTTTTGTTTACGTTTTTCACCGCCTCAACTGCGTGTGCGGTATTTGTTCATGTATATATTGGCACTCTTGGCCGGCATTTATTTTCGTGCATTGCCGTGACAACTACGAAAATAAATAGTCGCCTCGGCTAGGACGACCAAATACAACAATTAGCATTTTGAAAGTTATGATTTGATTGGCTAATATGGAAGTGACGCTATTTTTCTGGACTGCGTTTGGCCGATTCAGAGAAAGGAACAAAGATTGAGTTAAGGCCTATCGACGATTGCGTCACTAGACGCATTTGCGGTCGGCAAAATAATGTAATTTTTGTCGTTTTATGGCCTTCTACGTCTCGTAGGAACGTGTGCGACGACGGAGACTGAGTAGGCGTACGTCTGGATGTAATAATTTTCATTCGTGAAATATATGGTTCTAGAGTAACTTGACGCTTAGTTCCAGAACCCAATGCTTTGTTCACCTTGTGTGATGCTCGAAATTTACAGTGTTTTTCACACGTGTGTTTTATTTTCCAGTCGACTTGCACATTACAGAACTTGCACATCATGATGCATTTTTCTTTACTGAACACGTAAAATCCTTCGTCGTCATATTATTTAGCTCTTTCGAAAACACAACTTTCGGCATTTTATACGTTTATCCAGTGACCACGGTAATATGACCTAAATGACACAAAAACTTTCAACGGAAAACGATCATAGATGCGGAAGAGAGACATGTTGCATCCACTCGGAAATAAAGAACTTAAACTCGACAGACACGCACTCGTGAAAACAAAATCATAGAACATTTCGACACTCGTAACTAACAACGCCATCTGTGATTTGTCCACCAGTAGCTAAAGTGATAATGTTTATTGCCACACACTACTCTATGGGTGCTAGAGAAAAACAAAAGCAAAGATGGCGTCTCACATATAACCTCTTGGAATAATAAACGTTTTGTGCAAGTTCCAGAATGATTCAACGTGATTTTTCGCGATAAAAAAGGTTAATTTCGCGCGAATATCGCGATTTCGTCATATTTCGTGAAAAACTACGGATTTCGC
This sequence comes from Bacillus rossius redtenbacheri, assembly GCF_032445375.1. Classification (NCBI taxonomy): domain Eukaryota; kingdom Metazoa; phylum Arthropoda; class Insecta; order Phasmatodea; family Bacillidae; genus Bacillus; species Bacillus rossius. Next base: position 65,782,752 of record NC_086336.1, read on the forward strand.
GCATCACAGCAAATTTCGTTAAAACGAAATGCAGTATATTAACGTCTTATCACTACCAAGTAAGGTTATTTGTATTACACATCATGTGCAAGTGATTTTTTTAAAATTTCGCGATTTCGTCATTAACGAAATTTGACTACCCCTAACTATTATGGATCCATAATTGTTTCTCTCTTTTTAAATTTACTGTATTTTGCATAAATGTTGCGTTATTTTTTGTCTCAGACTCCTGTGAAATTTAAGGGGGGGAGGGAGACGGGATTTGCAGAAGCCATGTTGTTAACCATGTTATACAAATATGAAAATTTCAAGTGAACAGAATCTCTGTGATTTATCATCTAAATGATTTGAAGAAGAAAAAATTGGCAGGCACCGTGAAATGATATACACATAAAAATTTATTGAAAAAATGTTACAACAATTTTTAGCAATTGTGGGTTGTTAAAATTTAGTAAAATACAACACTAGGATGGGGTACATTTAATTCGTAGATGCCACAATGTAATATATTCTAAAGAAAAATTGGTACTTGTCGATCACCATGTTCCAAGTTGGTTTTAGTTATGGATGGGTAGATTCCACATTTCTTTAATTCAGATTCAGATTCCACAGTTTCCCTCAATTCCGATTCTCATTCCCAATCTTGCTTTCCTTCTGACAGAAGGTTTACCTAAAGAATAACACTTAAAAGTCTAAATATACGTACATTTTCTAAAAATTTACATTTGAAAAGCTTGCAAGTGTTGTGAATAACAAAATTAAAACTAATCAAAATCCATGATTTTGTGTTCTCGTGGAATGCCTCCTTATCGATTGTTGTGTTGGAATCGATTAACGTCCGTGAACGTTTACATTAAAATTAAAATACTATTTTATCATCTGTGATTCAAATTCACAATAGAGTTAATAATAATGCAAGCTATCGTGGTGAAAACAGTGCATTTTGTACTAAAATTGGTTTTGGGAAGCAATATGTTATGCACAAAAATAAATCTTTGGAATTAAATTTTTTTTTGCGTTATTTTTGTGTAAATCCAGTTTTTAACTAACTTCTTTTGGGAGAAAATTTTTTACTTTAATTGCGGCAAGAATCAATTTATGTGAATCTGTTTTACATCCAAATTATTGACAGTTCTTGCCAGCTACCATTCTAAAATACATGATAGGATTCCTTATATGGTACGATTCCTCCTCTCAGCTTGAGAATCGACGGTTCTGATTCCAGGTACGATCGGTGGAATCGAAGCACCGAAGAATCTACATGTTCATCCATACTTTTAGTACAGCATTATAATACAGTACTTTTTAAATAAAAATAAGTACAAAGATGTGTGTGTTTTAGGGCGCATCATTGACTGTGCATTCACGCTCGCGTTCAACCCAAAGTACGACAAGTTGATTGAGGCGGTCCGTGATGCGACCAATACTGGCATCAAGGTATTTATTTGGCTGCTTCAGCCATTAATGCCATTGTTTTCTTTAGTGCTTGTTGGTTTTGTGAAATAATAGTGTGGCCGTGATTATCAGCATTTTATCTTCAAAGGATCTGGAAACTGAAAATATATACTTTAAATGATGTAGTATTGATAGGGAAACAAGACTATATGGTGAATAGTGATGAGACCTAATTAATACTGAAAAGCATGTCAGTGCACCATATGTAAATTGTATTTCAGTTAATGTTATATTCTTTGGGATGCAGTTTGTACTAATGTGTGTATTGAAAAAAATTGTTAAATTGTTTGAACTTTAAACATTCTTCTCTTGTTCAAATACTTTTAAACCACAAATATTTGCCAGTTTATGTTTATTGTTCTGAATTGACCAGTTTTATGCCAAATTATTATGACTAATTTAATTGTTAAAACTGTAGCATGTCATAATTACACTATTTTGTTAGAATAATTATTACAACACTAGTCTTGTTGATAATACCGGGATGACTACTCAAATATTACAACAAAATTCCTGGGTATTTCCAGGTTTTCCAGAAATTAATTTTCAATCTTCCAGAATGTTTATTAACTCATTTTCTATTCACTTTCTATGTGTTCTTTGTAATAGTACATTACACTTGAAAATAAAAAAAAATTGCTATACCTGCATTAATGTGGAATGGATTTCTCCAAAACAGGTTCGTTGGAATAATTTCTAATATCAAAGAAAAACTAGAAACTTAAAATTATTATTTCCAATTATGTAAAATCCAATCAGTTCTGATCATCAGTTTTACTGGTTTCATCATGAGCCTCTTAAAGAATTTTACTCTTTGTGGCTCCCAGTGTCCTTGCAGCCACATCACTTAGCTAGCGACGATCAGATTCATAAGCTTTTGTCTGAGTGTCTCAAATGGAGACGTAAATGGTGTCGGGATTGGCGTCTTTTATCTTAAAAATAATAAAATTTCCATCGCAATCCATAGATAATAAATATAGTTTCCATATTAAAGTCATTTGCACACGTACGTAGTCAACAACTATGTTAATTCTTAGACAATAATTATGGGATGGGACGAAGAACAGCGAATCTCACAAGGGGTGAATGAATTCCTGTGAATTTCCTGCATTTGTCCCGAAGCATTATATTCCTGGGTAATTCCAGGTTTTCATGAATGTTCTGACCAATCACCACCCTGAATACATAAAAACAAAAGATAAAGCCATAAAATCTTGCCACAATTTTGTTGAATTTATTTAAGTGAAGAAAATATTTTTTTTTAAATTAAAACTTTATTTTTCTATGCATAGAACACTTGTAAACATTATTTAGTGAAACATTGCATGGTTATTGGTGACGTCACGCCTCCCACAAATAACGTTGTACCGGGACGAGAGTTGGGCCGGGCGTGTGAACATATTGGAGATCTCCGTCCAAACCGGTGCCGTGGCGGACGAGGCAAGGTGGCACCGGAACACCTGGTGCAGTGTGAGACAGTGGATAGTCGAGGCTCGGGCGCAGGCGGCGGGCATCGACGTGCCGCTGTGCGACATCGGCGCGGCCATCCAGGAGGTGATGGAGTCCTACGAGGTGGAGCTGGACGGCAAGGTGTACCAGGTCAAGTCCATCCGCAACCTCAACGGCCACTCCATCTCCCCGTACCGTGAGTGCCCTCAGTTACCTCTATTTCATAAAGCTTTAGCTTGGTGGTTATTTAAAAACCTAAAAATGTTATAATTATTTAGTTCCTGGGAATGGCTTATTTAAAAGTAAATTGAAGTTATCCACAGCGGGTGCCATACAGACGTGGTTAAAGGTTAACTTACTCTCACCAGTACATGTAGCATTGTTTTATGTAAATATTTTAATTGTTGATGCAATTGATCTACATAATTGTGCTTCATATGCACTTTTTGTCATGTGTGTTTTAATTTCAATGAAGTTGAAGATGAAATCAACTATTTTTTAGTGATGAAGAAATTAGTTTTTTATTCCACCATATAATCTTGGCTCTACGTATAAGTAAGGATTGGAAAATTTTGAGATTGTGAAATATTTTCCAATTTGTATAAAATTATGTCAAATGACGTCAAACCCATGTTCTCTTGAATTGTCAAGTGTTCCACATTTCTACCCTCATGCGAAGATGAAAGTAAAGAAACAGTAAATCAGAGAGGGAGCTTGAGACGGGCGGTGGTGTGCGGGCATGCGTGCGTGCAGGCATCCACGCGGGCAAGACGGTGCCCATCGTGAAGGGGGGGGAGGCCACGGTGATGGAGGAGAATGAGTTCTACGCCATCGAGACGTTCGGCTCGACGGGCCGCGGCCAGGTGCATGATGACATGGAGGTGTCCCACTACATGAAGAACTTCGACGCCGGCTACGTGCCTCTCAGGTGAGCGTCGCAACACTGCATCAACTTCAAAACAATAATGTAAAAGTAATTTACATTAATTTTCAAATCAGTAGCAATTTTTAAATTATATGTTAGTATGGAATATTCAATAATTTTGAGTTGTGAGTTATTGTATAATATGGTTATACTTCATGTTTGAGCTTTTCTTAATTAGTTTATATTTTTTTGGGTTCGCCCTCCTCCCTAATTGTTAAATCACACTGTTTAAAGTTATTCTGCAATAAGGTCTTATGCATGATAATTTTTTTAAAATTTCAGATAGTCTTACAGTTACCGCTTTTTTTTTCCAAAGTTATTTTTTTTTTAGACCTTATATTTTTGGTCGTCTTATCTGACTGGATCAATATAAGGCATTCTGTTTGCAATTTTAAGTTTATATTTTAAACATTCTCCCTACTCTGTGCTAGTAGAAGCTAAGTGAATGCTCGACAAGTGGTGCGGAGAGCGGGTAGAGACGAGCGCGTCACGCCCGCAGGCTGCAGTCGTCCAAGTCGCTGCTCAACGTCATCAACAAGAACTTTGCGACGCTGGCGTTCTGCCGGCGCTGGCTGGACCGGGCGGGCTGCACCAAGTACCAGATGGCCTTGAAGGACCTGTGCGACAAGGGCATTGTGGACCCGTACCCGCCGCTGTGCGACGTCAAGGGCAGCTTCACGGCCCAGTTCGAGCACACCATCATGCTGCGGCCCACCTGCAAGGAGGTGGTGAGCCGCGGCGACGACTACTGACTGCTTCCACAGCTTCCACCGCACCGCCGCGGCCAACATCTCGAGTTTCCATTTCTGGAACACGAGTTTTGGGTGCTAGTTTGCCAAAATAAATTTGGTTTTCCAAAATGATGAATTTTCAATTCTCCTATCCCCACTTGAACTGTGCCGCAAAAATACAGGTTTCTTGTTGAATCGATTTGCGATAAGTTGTGCGAAGCGAAGCGAAGCTGCCAACCGCTGCAAGGTGAGTGTTCTCACGATTTCCTGGTTCTTCGTGTCCACGGTCCACAACCCAGAGGTTGCTAGACTGCCCAGTAATCTCAGCAACGTGTGCCGGTCGTACATTTCGAACTTAAACATCTCGTTTTTTTAGTAACGTTCTTGAATTTAATACATTGTAAATAAATACTATCACGGTTAAGTTAATTAAGAAAAAAAAAATACTTGGTTTCTTTAGAGCATAGTTACCACTACAAACAATGGAAAATACAACTACTTAAAACTGCAAAGAAATGTGCGTAATATCGTGACCCAGACATTTTTTAATTGACTTATGTAAGGTATTTTAAATTGAATTTTAAAAAACAAATGCACTAAAAGTATATAAATGGGGGTCCGGGCACACTGCGCCGGCACGTGAATTGGGATTGTCCGACCGTTATCTAGAATTGTGACATCACTGCGGCAATCTTATATGACCTTGACCTTCAAAATTTCTGGATTTTTGGAAGGAAAATTAAGGGGAAAAGTTCCCGTTTTAATAATTAAAAATTCCAACGGCTTGAAATATCCATATAATGGCTTAAATTCCACATTGACAAGCCTCCGACATCTTGGATTGTGATGTTATTGTTGCAATTTTCTGTCTCACCCCACTTGAATTTCCATATTTTTTATGCTAGGAAATTGGGAAAAAATTAACAATGATAAAAAAATTATTTAAATAAAAATCATTCCACCATCTAGAGCATTGTATTTTCTTTAAGGTAGCCATATTGAATTCTAGAATGTTTTTCGTTATGCCCGCCATTTTGGATTATGTCACCATTACAATTTTTGTCATGGAAGTCATGTTGAAAATACGTAATTATTATCCAATTTTAATGGAAAATTTATCAAACACTTAATCAAATTTTAATAAGTAATTTAAAAACATTGCTGCACATTCTGTTATGGTCACCATCTTGGATTCTAGAAATGTGGCTCTTTTCATTATGGCTGCCATCTTGATAATCCTTAATTTTTATGCTAGAAAATCAGGAAAATTTGTAATAAAATATATTTAAAAACCTATTGCACATTTAGTTATGGTCGCCATCTTGAATTATAGAAATGTTGCACTTTTCACTACACTTGTGCCATCTTGAAAATCCTAATTATCAGATTTTAATGGGTGAAAAATATTTTAAAAATGCACTTACGTCCTTAGTTTGAACCCAGTGAGGGCAATAATAAAATATGGCGACAGTTTTATATATATATAGACACACACACACACCTTGGCATAAGTAGTGGGAGGTGTCCGTAGGCGGCTTCTGTGGAGGAAGGAACTGTCGCCATTTTTTATTATTGCCCTCACTGGGTTCAAACTGAGGATGTAAGTGCATTTTTAAAATATTTTTCACCCATTAAAATCTGATAATTAGGATTTTCAAGATGGCACAAGTGTAGCGAAAAGTGCAACATTTCTATGATCCAAGATGGCGACCATAACTAAATGTGCAATAGGTTTTTAAATATATTTTATTACAAATTTTCCGGATTTTCTAGCATAAAAATTAAGGATTTTCAAGATGGCAGCCATAATGAAAAGAGCCACATTTCTAGAATCCAAGATGGCGACCATAATAGAATGTGCAGCAATGTTTTTAAATTACTTATTAAAATTTGATTAAGTGTTTAGTAAATTTTAAAATTGGATAATAATTACGTATTGTTAACATGACTGCCATGACAAAAATTGTAATGGTGACATAATCCAAAATGGCGGGCATAACGAAAAACATTCTAGAAAGAACTTATTTGTCATTCTAATTAGCAAATGTTGTAATTCTTGGACACATTTTACACGTGAGGGGGAAAAGAACAACTCCAAACTTACTGCCTTGTATATTTTAATTTTCATTTTGAATATAAATATAAACTAAGACTCCTACAGTGAAAAAATAATTACATGGACTTTATTACATTCCGAAACCAAACAAAAATTTTAAAACTGAATGTTAGTTCAGTTAGTTACAAGGTTTACTCATTTCCTTTTTTCAATCTTTGGAATTGAATTGTTTTTCACAGAAAAATTTCTCGGTAATGAATTAAATTGTTTCCGATAATAAAACCTAAAAATTAATAAAAAAAAAATCATATTACAAAAAATAAAATTTCTGAAAGCTATTAAAAAAAAAAATTACAACTGTTACCTAAATCTACAATTATGCCGTTGTACATAAATTTAAATAAAATTTTAATTCAAAATTTGTTTTTCATATTCATTTTAAAAGGCTTCCAATTATTTCAAATTGTGAATATATGTTAGTGTTGGAAATGTGAAGCTATTTCGTGTGGCCTCATGTAACATCACAGTCCGGGTTGAGCCCCTGTGGACAGTACAAGTCTCAATAACAACAAGCACTCAGTGAACAGTGAACAGCAGAATTGTTCACACTAGGAGGCAACATGTAATCCACAATTTTTATATTATTTTTAAAACAAATGCAGTTTGCAACTACTGCAAAACATAATACAGTGAAACCTCTATTTAACAAATCTCAAGGGACCAAAATTTGTAGTGTTTGTTGTAAAGGGGTTTGTTAAATGGAGGTTTCGCACGATATATTTCTAGTCACCATAAAGCTTCACATAAATGGCTAGAACTGTCTTTCTGACTGTTTAATACGATATGAGGAATTAAACATGAAAAAGTACATAGAATACACTTGTTTAATGGCCAACCATTGCTTAGAAATTATCAATTCCCATCCCCAGTGCTTCCTGGCATGCCTTTGTTGATGTTTGATGCCCTAGCCTCCATTAACAAGTCAAAAAGTATCTTGTCCAAATCATCATTTTTACATACTTTCACACGTTTTCGATTTGTCCCTACCAGAGAAGCGTTGTTTTCGATCTGTTCCCGGTTGGATAATATGGTCGAAAGTGTAGACGCCGGGATGTCGAAACGTTTAGCTATATCACTTTTTTTTCCACTTTCATCAACTGCATTTAAAATTTCTAATTTTATTTTAACGTTAATCTGTCGCCGCTTTTTAGGATTAGAATTAATTTTACAGTAGTAACGTGTTGTTTTCCGTAACTACGTGTGGAAATAAATAAACAACAGTGTAAACTGAAAAAACGGAAATTGTACTACACCATAGTTAAAAATATTTGCGTGTGTGCATCTTTAACCATAGAAACGCAAAATACACTAGTTGTTCGTCTTGCCAGAGCGATGGTACGAGAGGTTTCCGCCACTAGCGCTAAATGTACCCGCCATTTTGAACAAAGTGTGGCATGTATACACGACGTGTGTTATCCATGATGCTTTGTTTATTTATTGCCTTCCGCGATGTTGCTTATTATTTTAAGGTTATACGCACGTATTTTTAAGCAGTGAATGCAAAAAAATTAGTGGATGTCTTGTAGGAGATGTTTATTTTTGCGTGTTTTTTCAATAGCGGCAGTTCGTTGTAAAGGGAATTTCACTATTTCGGAACAAATAAAATTCGGTATTTAGAGGTTAAAACAGCATTGATCTTATGGCGGTTCGGCGGGACCAAAATTTTATTTCGTTGTATGGGGTTTTTCGTTAAATAGAATATTCGTTAATGGAGGTTTTACTGTATCTATAAAATTTAAAGCTTACTTAAGTATTTATAACCATTAACATAAGACTAAAACTTAAATAAAAATGGGAGAAAAAAAATTCTCCACTCTTATTATACAGATTAATATTTGCAATAAAATTATTTTGAAACATATGAGTATTGTAATTGAATTAAAACACAGAGTGCGAGCCAAAAAAAATATTTCACACGTAACACCTTGAAATTTAGACTAACATTTTTCACCTTCTCAACGAGTATCCAGTTAAATAGTTTACCTGCTTCGTAAGTATGAATAATTATTCTCAATATCTAATAAAATTTTAGGCAACATAAATATTTTGGTGCAATTAAAATTTTCGTTAATAGGGTATCACCATTTCATTTAAACCACAATTCTGCCATTCCAGCTACAATCCCGTGATGATAATGCATTAATCATTAAGTTTTACCTTTTCATTTTAATGACTTCGACCTCATTAGCAATGAAACATGTACCAAACCCTATGGACACCAACAAAATTATTTTGCTTATTTTAGCTATGTGCATATTTTTTCATTCAAAATAAAATAATATTTCACGTTCACTGTTATCTCACACACACACTATCTACCACTATACACAGAGCAGCGGGCATCAGGCGGACGGAGGCCTGCCCTCCAGCCACGCGACGTACTGGCGCAGCATGTGGTCCGTGGGCCGCACGTCGCGCCACTCCTCCACGCAGAAGATCCGGTACGAGTCGCAGCCGTACTTGCTGATGCCGTACAGCTCGTCCGGGTAGCTCCAGCCCTCCCGCAGGAACTCCTCTACGGGCAGTCGCCGTGCCACGAGCGTCACTGTTCCGCTGACGGCCTGGCTCCTTCATCGGGCTACACTCCACGCAATCCCGACTGACACAACTCCTGGGACTAATCATTATGGGTGCAAAATTTCTATGCAACGTATATAAACCAGTGCCAAATTTTGATGTAAAAAATTAATGCTATTTCCAAAAAAAGTAATACTATGGTATTTACAGGTTCACCGCAACTGTTTTGATACTCATTTGTTTTGTTTTTGTTCCGTTTCCCGGACTTTCGGCAGTGTTTTGTTTGGCGTGACCACGAGCGTCAGCGGCCTCGGACGTTGCCATAACGACGCATAAAATCAACAACATTCCGCCATGGTCGAAACCATAACATTGTAATTATTCGCTTGTAATAAAGATGCCTAGCGTCGACGTTTGGATTGATCGGCTAGTACCGACAATGCAAAATTTAAATATAAAAGAAAAAGGTGATTTTGACGCTGGGAAGATGGAGTGATTCGGCGATAATTCCCGTGAGGAATTTGACTGTTTTGTAGCAGATCAGCGTCGCTTGTAGCTACAAAGTTGTAGTTAAACGTGAGAACTAATTACTCCGTACGTCAGCAAATGAAGGCAGCGCGCGGTAACAACTTTACCGCGAATTATAAGGTTGAAAAGTTTCTGTGTACCAGAACTCAGGTATGGCAGTCTGCACCAACATTTAGGGACGTTAACGCCATACATCGATAGTTCCGTTTCCAGTGAACATTATTAATATCTCGCACGTAATTAGAGATTAACATGTTCTCAATAATTTTATTGGATATAACGAAGTATTTCAACAAAATGTTACATACAGGTCCTGTGGTCCTAGGAGTCAGGTTACGTGTCTGACTAGCTGGAGGCAAATAATAATTAGACTTTTGAAAATGAATAGACTTTTATACATGTTCCCACCGCAACGGACCATAGATTTGGAAATAATTGTTTTATTTTGGTCCTATTCGAGAAATATGTTATGAAAACAACCAAAGATATGAAATTACAAGATGTTTGTATAACTTTTGTGTTTCTAAGCACAGCAAAAAGAGCAACTCATAACTTTTTCCATTCATTAATACTATTGATTGCTTGATTGATGTTGTAATAAAAAAAATAGAACATCTAAAGTATCAAGTACTTTGTTATCGAAACTTGCTTGCATTAACAATCTATGATGTATCGCATGATGATTTCAGAACACATGATAATGGTAGTATTTTTCTGCAAACTTCATGTTTCCACTAAATTTTTTAATTTCCCAAAAACTCCTAAAACCGCCCAATTTTATCCTTGTGCATTTCAGATTTCGTCAATTTTTGTGTTCTCCAAATACATAGCAATAATGGAAACACTGCAGTTTGACCGTGGCTGTGAACACGGCGATGCACGCCGGACTGACCTGCGAACCTGCGGATGTTGTGGGCGCGCCGGCGGTGCAGGCCGAGGGGGCGGATCACGGCGGCCAGGTCCTGCTCCGAGGCCCCCAGCAGGGACTCCGCCGTGGGCCAGCGGGCCAGCAGCCGCCAGATCACGGGCACCGCCGCCTCCCCTGCCACACACGTGCAACACGTGCTGCTGCTCCGTGCCCTTGTTTCCATTTACAATCACATCTCGGCGGTGTCATCTATTGTTTATAACACTATCAAGACTATCGTAACCAGGGCTAGATTTTAAGGAATATTTTAACCTGCCCAACGGACAGGTGTAATCGAAAATTTGCCTGTCCGCCATCCAATTTGCCTGTCCGCTGTTTTACCCAAATAAAAAAAATTTCAAAGTCGCTGAAAAAGTGAGAATAAAAGATTTTTGCTATATTTTGCACCTATTTTTATCACACACTTAACATCCTTATTTAATTATCATTTTCAGACGAGTCTCTGTCTGAGTCACTGCACAAATTACTTTGCTGATTCTCTCTTGAACATCTTCGATAAGGAGGCTGAAAGGGTTGCCGTTTTCTCTTAACATTATGATACCAGAGATTTATTGCTGGTGCTGGATCAAACTCACTTTCAGAAGGTGACTGTATTTGAACATGCATGAGGGCAGACAGTGTGTCATCATTTAGACAGTTTCGCCAGTCTGTCTTTATAGACTTCAGTCTTTACAGACTTGAGCAGCCCGTAACAAAAACTGATCCAGATGATTTTGAATGCGTTTCGCAGACTTTGCAAAACATTTGTTTTGTTTCTGTGTCGTAACGAAGCCAAAGAAACTCGGAACACCAAGACGTTAAAAAGTTACGGGACCGGGCGATTTTGTCATATTTAACATTATATTCTGACTTGTCCTAGTCCGTTTTTGTTTTCTTTTCTGGTGGTTTTGAAGCACCAGTAATGAATTTCCACATTGTGTAACGCAGTTAATTAAATACTTAAACAATTGCTGTGACAAGATAAACTGTAAAAGATTACTGTGTCCTCTGTAAACAAGTAATGTTTATTTTTTGATGCAACAGTTGACAGGCGAATTTTCAAGCAGTCGCAGTCACTGCGGCCACTGTCAGCTGTATCTGGAGTAGCCTACGCCGTGAAATGTTAACCACGCGAAAACGCTTTTCTGTTAACAAACTATGTTAAAGTAGAGCAAGGAATTAGTAAAGTCGCGATTTATAAAGACAATAAATTTAAAAAATTATATCTTGAAAGCATACAACGGTAAATTACGTAATTGTTGGCTGCACTGGAACGAAATTAATATTAAAACATGGCAACAAAAACAAACATCATCGGTGTGAGACGTTTAGCATCTCTAGCATACGAATACGACTATGTTAGTGAATCATGACGTGAACGTAAGATTTTAAGAATTATGATTCAGAAGATTTCAGCACGGTTTGTACATAACCTACTTTTTTTCCCCGCGGTAAACAATAGCCAGAGTTGTCCGTCACAAAAGAGCAGCCATTATTGTTTATTTATAGATATTGTCAAATACGTTTTATTTGCGGTCGCGGTCGCATAAATGTTATTAATCACCTCTGCTGCATTAGTGCATGCGAATAACCTCGGCGTCACAAGTTGCACCTGTCCACCGGACAGTTACCTTTTTTATTTTGCCTGCCCGGACGAGATTTTGCCTGTCCCGGGCAGGCGGACAGGCGCTAAAATCGAGCCCTGATCGTAACTCAAAAAATTGAGATTTGAGATATTTTTACCATAAGCAGGAAAATATCATTATCTAGGCACTGCAAGTCTATCGCAATATTATATTTACTTTTACGGGACTTATGGCAAATAATGTGGTGTTGCACTCTGGAAAACATATAAGAATATGTGCAAGACTATGGCATCTAAGTTGTGATAGTATTGCACTGATTTTTGAGTTACGATAGTCTTGTACTCAGGGTGCAATATGTTTATAAGATTCCCCATTATATTTATTTTCGTAACATAATTTGGTTTTATGGATTAATAGGACTGTTTGACAAGTTTCGGACAGAATTTTCAATTGGCATGATGTGATCGGCTGCTGCAGCGTTACAAAGTTCAAACAATTTCATTTTTTTAATGTGTTGAGAGCCAGGCACGTTGCATCAATGGGAATCGGAATGCTGCAGAGCTTCCCGGGTCCGTGTCTACGAGAGTGAGCGTCACCTGCGTCAGGTGAGTGTTTACTTCGCCCGAATTCCAGTTAAAAGTTAACTGAGGCACCTGCATCAGTGTGCAAGTGACCTACAGTTCTGTCACGGCAAGCAGATTGTGACCATTTGAGCAAAGATTTTGTCCTGTGCTGCGGAAAGACACGAGTTCTTCAACTGCAAAAAAAATCTAGTGACGCTGCTGCATCTTCGTGCCCTGATCACACGTGTACAGTGATTGAAAACTTGCATTCACTGTCACAAGAAAATTGATGCACGAATTTACATACTTAGGACCAAATTTTAAACCATTAAAACTGTAAATTGTGAGATATTAATAACGAGGTTATTTCTTATTCACGTTGTGAGCAAGAGAAATGGTGATTGTAGTTGGGGCGGGGGGGGGGGGGGGGGGGCGCACCTCGGGTCTTGTTGAGCAGCATGGTGGCCACCAGCAGCTGGAAGGGGTCGTGGTACAGCTCCTCCTGCACCAGGCCGAAGGGAGACCGCGGCGGCTGCCATCGGCCCCTCCCCGGGGCGCCGCCCCCCGCCCCCGCCCGCCTGAAGTACGGGCTCACGCACGGCCCGCCCTTCCTGCCTGCCCCGCGCCGCCTCCGAGGCGCTGCACACACTCACGCTTATCAGCAGTGCACACGAAAGGGGCGACTGAAATGCTGCCCCTTGGAAGGGCAGCCCATCAGGATTTTTCTGACAGTAGTGTTGTTGAAAGGTTGTCTGAATTGTTGCCCCTTGGATGGGCAGCCCTTCAGGATTTTTCTGACAGTGGTTGGTTTGTAAAGTGACCTGACCTAACCTTAACTAACCACTGTCAGAAAAATCCTGAAGGGCTGCCCATCCAAGGGGCAACAATTCAGACAACCTTTCAACAACACTACTGTCAGAAAAATCCCGATGGACTGCCCTTCCAAGGGGCAAGTTTTCAGGATTATTTAAACACTTAAAGAAACATGTTTTCAGAAATTGGATGGACTGCACTTCCAGTCCCTGTACAAACAAACCATTGCCAGAAAAATCCTAAACTATGGAATAAAACTTCAAATGAAAACTAATTCTATACTCGATTTTTACTACTAAAAAGTTGCAATATCAATAAATTCCATAAAAAGATATTCTGTTCACTACTTTATTAATCATAACACAAGACAGTAAAAAAAGTTACATTTTTCAAATCTAAATACGTAAACTTAAAGCTCAGTTTTAAATTTGATGCAAACTAGCTGTGCCCGGCCACGCACCGCTGTGGCTCAGTCTGGCTGCATGGGAGAGAAAGAAAAGAGAACACACAATTTTTTTTTTGTTTTTTGTTTGAAGTAGGTAACACATTTGTTTGAAGTATATGGGCATCTCTCTATACATGTATGTCCCTTATAAATCTCACTATATTTCTCTATGTATATATAAATTTATCTATATACCCCTCCATACCACTATCTTTCTATGTCTCTCTATGTATCTAGGTTTCTATCTATATCTCAATCTATTTCCCTATCTATATGTCAACCTATCTCCCTATCCATCTCTCTATGTCTATATCTTTATCTTTACAAAACAGAAGACTAAAACACAAACATTTATTTATATATATATTTTTACTTATTTTACTTGTCACAGATGTGACATAAGTATATAAAAACACGCGCTTATTTGACTGCAAACGTTGAATCAAAATTTCAAAGCAATCTGTGAAGAACTTTCAGAGATTTAAGATTTTGAACGAATAAACATCTACAACTTTATTTATATAACTATAATGCTACAGTGTCGCACTCAATGAAGAAGTAAACTCTCACGTGAAGGCAGACCGTCGTCTGTACACGTGGTCGCTGCGACGCTGGGAGAGGCGCTCCTGCGAGGCGGCCGGGCAGGGGCATCTTCAAGGTACCCACCGGCGGTGCAGGCACCTCCTGTCTGCACCTCCGCACCCCCCGCTGGTGGTCCTCCGCTCGGGGCCGTCACGAAGCCTGGTGGAGTCCCGGGAGACGGCGGTCCCGGGCCGTCCAGGCAAGCGACCGAGACGCGGCCTGGTCCCACAGCTGCAGGCTGAGGCGATGCTTCGAGGCCAGCTGGAAGGAACCGTGCCTTCTGCAGAGCCACAACACTGGGCCACAACTCGCGACTATGAGTACTGGCAAGGCGTTCGTACACTCGTAACACGTGAATGTTGCAAGCGACATTAGTGACCGCGGACTGCCACCAATCACTAGAATAAGTGCACAAATTAAATGTTTACTTTAAAAACACAGTTACAGGTCTTTAAACATACTTGTCATTCGGTGAAGGAAACACTTAAAATAGAAAGAATTTAATTATGTATGCAGGACTGCCTATTTAATTGTTTAAGTAACCACTAGCAATACAGTTTCATGCATGTCTACAGTGCAATTTTTGTTCATTTATCATTTACATGAGTTTTATTTTCTCTCAAACTAAATTTCACGCATACTTAGGAGAATACAAACAACACACACTTGCAGAATACGTGATAGAGAACGTGGCAGTACTAACCACACAGAGACCTCTTGCTCGGCGTGAGAGACCCCAGATCCTCGGCCCTCGGCCACGCGACGCCGTGGTCGGTGAGGAACCTGGTCAGCGCCCGCACGGAGCGTATCTTCTGGCAGCGAGGCGGCGGGCTGGAACCACAACTGAGCTGTCGGCCGCCCGAGCCAGGCTCTCGGCACACTGTTCCTGGCGGGGATGCACTACTTACAACTCATTTATTACCAACATAAATACACAAGTCGTTTCTTGTTTAAATTAACATTTGCTCTCCTGAATTGCTGCCAACCTAGCTTCATAACTGCCGGGCATGCAGCTGTCTCCCCGCAGCGACGGTCACAGATCTCAACCCTGCTCCAGGTGACACGACACGAGCACTACACAAACCAGGGCTGGCAGATGCTGCTGGCGACGCCCGTCTAGCCACCACACCAGCTCACGACCACTTGCACGGCTACTCTGCCTCCCGCCAGCTCTGACTTAACTGTAGCAACCAGGGTTTCCATACAGTCTCCACAGACGGCTTTCTGGTGGCCTATACTTTATTTAACAGCACTCATTCTAAGTAAAAGCAATGTAGTAGTACTTTAATGATCTTGATTTCAAATGAAACTTTTCTTAAACGTAATTCACGTTATGCTGTTTCATGTACCTAACCAAGGACTTTTGATTAGATTTATAAAAAGAATAACAAATTTCAAAATAGTCTTCCCCATTGACTATAAGTAAATCACTACACATAATCGCTAAATTAGGGGATAAAATCAAAGTACCTGCACAAAATATTTATTTAAGCTGTATTCCAATTCACCCGGTTAAAGCCCTCGCGTGGATTTATCTTTGAAAACTGCACTGCATCTGTAATGTACCCTTCTAGCCCAGGGCATGAGAGATACAGCCTGACCATTACCTAGATCGGAGTGAACGAACAAGGGTGGTCCAATTCACGAAACACGGGCTTCTTGAGCTGAAGAGTAAGTGGACAAGGGTGCATTGCAAACAAACCAAAACACAGCTTTAGCATCTTCTTACAATTTAAAATAAATATTTTCATTTATTAACCTAATCAAGTAGGTACACTTACGTGGTTATTAAAATATCAAATTTATCCGATGACTTTCGTCTGATAAATTCTATTTTCCACCCTCGTATTTTCCACTGAGGCGGGGTGCTATCTACTCTCCGATGTATGTGTGAACTGTCAGGCTCCATCCGTATCATAAACGATACTCATAAATTAAAAAATATTTAGTAAGACTACAAGCCACACTAACAAAACTTAAAATACTATAAACTGGTGTGAACTGATAGCGATATTTAAAATACTTAAAGGCGTATTACTCAAATCCACTTAGTCTCTTAAAGCTGTTACAACAACAAAACAACACATCTTCGTTCATAAGCCTAAAAATGTATGTTATGTTTTCGTTTTCCGCGGGAACATACATCGGCCCAAAGATGTTTTGCTCCCTAGAAGTTAGGAGCATAATAAGTTAACTCTATGGATCACATCAACCTACTACGATCATATTCTCGAAGGCCACCCAGATAGAATAAATTAATTAACGCTCATTAGAAAGAAGAAAACGAATTTCGAATATTCAAATGTCAGTAAATTTCAATTTCGGGTAAAATTTTATTTGAATGAAAAATCGGTTTTGCAATATATAATATTATTCTATAACTGATGTGATATTAATGAAACTAACTTGCATTTGTAGCCCGGCCATGGAACGCCTGCGTGCAGAGACACAGCGGCATCTTTCACACCGCGAGTGGCAAATCACACGTAAGGGGTTTTTCCGGAGTCAACGAATAGGGACTAGAGATTCTTAAGTACTTAAATAAATACATGTTTGACAAGGTACTGCCATAGACAGTATACAAAGCCTGGGCCCCACTATTGTCGATCGCTGTAGGGTAAAACCCTGTGATAACGAGACTGGCGGTATAGAAAAGGGAGGTTAGGACTGGCAGGCCTCCTAGTGCTATGTTTTAAAGATATTTATTTGTCTTTTAGATTATGAGTTGCAAGACAAAATGCGTTATAAATTCGAATGTGTTTTATTTGCCTTTTTATAGCAATCGAGATACAAACTGGCAGCAACGAGCAACTCATATTTAAATAAGAATTAGTGTTGATGTTACTTCCATCAGAATAAATTTTGTAGCGCTACCTAGGTAATTACAAACAACTATTCTTTAAAAGCCTATGTATTATATCTCAAATAATCACAGATATAAGAACTAATCAGATAGAGTTCATGGCTGCGAATGTGTAACCAAACGAACTTGACGTGGAATGTACCAATATGGCGGCCGTATTTACATTCTGCCGAGCCACGCCCACATTTGAAAACAAAAACATTGCATTGGTGCAACATGTTTTGATACGCAACATGGTTTTGAATTAATTGGAGTTCTTATTAGTGATGGGCAGAACGGTTCTTTTGACCGAATCGGTTCTTTTGGATCAGTTCCGTGAAATGATTCGTTCATCTCGGTCAATTCGTTCTTTTCTGTGTATGGGATCTGGCTCTTTTATCAGGTGTCGTAACTCGTTAATCCTTTAGAGTATTGGGTATACGTGTTTTTGTATTTGAACATTGCTTTGTGTAGCCAGTGAATCACAGTTGCGTATATGAAACAAGATTATTTATATTTTATTACTTTTTAAGTTACAAATATTAATATATAGGCTATTTACACTCTAGTGACAGTAAAGTGTTTACATGTAGACCAACACATTTAGAGAAAAAAAGACAAAAATTTAATACTAATACTGCGATTTAGTATGAAGAGACAGGGCCGGAACTAAGGGGAGGCATGGGGGGCATGTGCCCCGGGCGGCAAATATCAGGGGGTGGCAAAATATGAAAAGTGGTTCACTAAAACAAAATGAAACTAGTCATTAAAAAAGTTTTGAAAGTGTACATATCACAACCAATAAGTTAGCCAAGAAATTAAGAAATTATATTTAACTTGATTATGCATAATTTGTAAATATATTCGTACTTCAAATGCGTTACTTCACTCTAAGAAACAAGTATTACCATAATTCGTGGTCTGGAGTGAGTAAAACCACTGCGATGAGAGCTGGTATCTCAAGGACCCGTTGCGCGGGTGATCACTTGGCTGAGCAAGATGTAGCCCTTTCTCTGATAAATACCCTCATTTTACCAGCCCCTACTCAGTCGCTACTGTGTTTTCGTACCATGTGCGTCTCTGCCTGAGGACGGGAGCAGATAGCAGTTCCCGAAACGTCGCTTGTTTCTGTTTTGGAAAAACTATTGTGTTTGTTTCGTCTTTTCGTTTTGTCGTGTTTTTGTCTCGTTTCAACCATTGTGCTGAATTTTTTTTTGGGTTCAATATTTTTGTGTCATCATAATTTGTGGGTTTTTTTTCGTTCTCTTAGTACATTTTTCTTTGTTTGTTGACCATATTCCTGTTACGGAATATTTTGTGGTGTTTATATCCTGTTGACAACAGCAATTTTTTGCTTAATTTGTGCTTTTTGTCTTTTGGTTATTTTTACTTATTTATTTATTTTATTTTTTAGTTTTCTTCTACAGAAAAAGTGCTTAGCAATGGCGTATGTCAAAAAAACTTACATCAAGTAATGTTGGAAGTCATTGACAGATTAATTATGGAACTGAGTAACAGGTTTAAGGCTTTGGAGAACATTAACAAAAAGTTTGGATTTTTATGTGGTGTTCAAATTCATAAAATGGAAGTAGAATATTTAAATTCAAAGCAGCAGAATAAGGAAACACCGTGCCGATCTTAACAAAGAAGAATTCGTATTTGAAATTGAAAGTTTTAAGCACCATGCATTAACAGTAGACTATGAATTAAAAGATGCTACAGCATCAACAATGTTGAGCCTTCACTACAAAAATAAACTGGAGGAGGCACATTCTAACATTACTACTGCTCTGAGAATGTTTCTCACCCTTCCAGATACAATTGCGTCAGGTGAAAGAAGTTTTAGTAAACTTAAACTTATTAAGTAAAAGCTATTTGAGAAGCACGATGGACCAGCAGAGATTAACAAATCTAAGTATTATATCTATTGAACACAAACGAGCTGCGTTGATCAATTTTGATGATACTATTAACACATTTGCAGCTAATCATGCTCGAAAAATTAATTTTTGAATTGAATTTCTTTGTATGGTTATCAATAAAATATTATACTTAATTCATAATCACATGTATCTTATGTAATTTTAGTACTTAATATACTTATTGGTAAGACATTAATTTTCACTGTTGTGCAAACAATAAACAATAGTTTGATAACAGTCTATTTCATTATAATAAAAAATGTAATTGTATTAGTTTTCCAATTAGAGTACTTGATAAATAAAGGTTCTCAATTATGTATAAGTGAATGGTATCATTTCAACCACCGCTTCTAACGAAAAAGGGTATTTTATAATGTTGGTAAGGAGGGGGCGGCGGCAAATTAGGCTTTGCCCCCCCTAACGAATCTCCTAGTTCCGGCCCTGTGAAGAGAAACAAATGATGTACATTAATTAACCCAAAAATGGTAAGTGTGAACATTTGTAGTTACTTTCCCTGTTATTTTTAATTCATACGGTTTTTTTTTTTTTAGTTTTTTATTTCCAAATTTGTGTATGTGAATGTGAAAAAGCAAATTTAAACCACTACTTAACAGTTGACATTTTCAGGTATAGATACTTTTCATGTTACCCTATTTTATTTGATCAGTTATCGTTTGCTCTTGTGAACATGCGCACGCTGTGATTACTAATTCTTCAGACTCCTGACGTCATGAATCATTTCACGAACGAATCAGACCGGGCGCGTGGCCGGTTCTCTCATCTCGTTCTCTCCGCATTTTCGTTCTCCCGAATCTTTCAAGGTACCGGCTCTCAAAGAGCCGGTTCTTTACATCGCGAACGAATCGCAAGATTTCATTCTCTCAAAGATTCGTTCTTTTTGTACGAATCGTTCACGAACGACCCATCACTAGTTCTTATGCGAGTATATGAAGTAATATTCGATGAAAATGAAATCACACTTGAATATGATTTAAATATTCCTGTGGTTTATTTATATCATTTAAATGATGTGTGTTGCTCTTTGGAGCACAATGAGATGTGATAGTTCTCGCCTTTTTATAATACAATGTGTTCTTAAAATTGTGTTTGCCTCTGCTGTGTTTTGATGGTGCCTGCGAGAGTGAACAGTAAGTAGATCATGCTCAGTGTACCGTGCCTCGTTCGCCAATCAGGTTTGTGTGTTTGTCTTTATTTTTAATTTTTTATGTTAACGTCACAGTTTGTTCCCCCCTGCCCCCTCTGGGCTTTTCATTTTTAGTTATCATTTAATATTAAGCAAATGATTAACTGCCTGTTAAAGTCAGTGATGCACTGGTCGTTCAATCTGTTGGTATTCAGACGTGCGTCTGCTGTGTTATTACAAAAATTAGGTTCCAAATTCTTGAAAGGCAATGATTTAAACAAATTGGCATTTATAATTAACATCATTAAAAATAAACTGCATTAAAAAAAATTATAACAGTTTTTCAAGGAATATACATTTTATTTGTGTATATAATTGGAGAGTAATTATTAAGTCCCAACTAATACAGTAAAATTATTATAGGCTCTTTAAAAAAATTACTTGGAAGTAAAAAAAATTAATACATACATTCTAAGAATATATATTACAGTTGGAATATTTAAAACAGTACATTGACAATTTAACATACAAAACATAAAGAAGTCTTTCAATACAATACACTTCTTAAGAATATTTCCTTGTTAAGTCTAAATATTTTCTTATTCCTTGAGAAACTCCAAGAATAATTTTTTTTCTCTTTTAACAAACAAATTATGTTTGAGAACATTGATACAAAAATAAAGTTAAATTATTGTTTTACTTTCTGAAAAACATCCAACTGCAGTGTGGACAAGAAGTCTTGCAAGCTGGAACCAAACATCTCAACAGTTTCAAACACCGCAAAACATCAAAACCGGTCATCACAGGCGACTTTAGTTTGCTGTCGCTAATAAGTCACTTTGATGACATAGAGAAATTATTTTGTAGTTGCCACAATATATGAGCAGTAGGGTAACTACTGACTAAACTGTTATTTTCAGTGAGGAATCGCAAATGTAGTTTCAAGGTGAAGACATCAGCACGGAGCTTCCAGAGCCGGCGCGACACGTCAACAGCTCGCGAGACCTCTGGCCTGCACGGCACGTCGCGACACGACCCGGCTGGTCTGGGTCCTCACACACCGGCCAATGGGAGCCGTGCTTGCTCGCGGACCACTGGCTGCCAGCGAACACTCGAGCTACGCCACGTCGCAGTCGCTCACAGCCAGGAATACCTTTCAACCACGTCTCAATAGAATATTTATTTATCCTAAACATTTATTTTCTGATAGACATTTTGACGTGATAACGTCTCATAAATCGATAAACGCCGGCTGCACGCACGAAAAAGCATGACTCAATGTCACGTTCCGCCTGAGCCGAGCGTGCAAGAACCGGCCAACCGCCGTGCGAGAAAAAATATCAAACAGGTTAAGGCGGGTTTTTAAAAGCAGCAATTTAAAAATTTTTATTTATTTGTCCAATTTCCTCATTTCAAATTAACAATTTATTGACATTGATTTGATTTCAGTTTATTTCTATAACTTAATTGTTTGTGATTATATTTAAACAAATTATTAAAACTAAATTTGCAAAAACTGTAAATAATATTTGAAAATTAAAAAGTATGCAATTTTTCATCAATGTTTTCTTATTACGTTATCACGTTAAATTATCGTCTGTAAACAGACTTTACAAACAAACCCCTTTTTTTATCACCAGCCAAATGTATAAAAAAAGCTTTCATTTTTTCTCTTTAAGTTAAATATATGTTTGAAATTCTGAACATTTGGACCCTCCTATTGGGGCAAGTTTCTTAACAATGAGTATGTACAACTTATTAACTACTTGTTACTACTAATTTACCTTTACTTACTCTCATGCCTATTAATCATTTAGACTTGTCCATTAGCATTACACCTTTCACATAGTTGCTATGGTTCCACAGTGCATTCAATTCACAATGTAATAGTTTAATATCAGAATTTAAAAAAAAAAACCAAACATAAAAAAGTAAAAATGAATAAAAAATTTTAACTTAGCAAAAAAACTATACGAAATAGAAATTACAGTAAGTCCTCTATTTACGTCGTACCGATTTATGTCGTTTCGGATTAACGTCGCTAATGTTTGAGTACTCATGTTTCAATTTAAGTTGTCGCCGATTCACAATAACGTCGTTTACAATGACCGTAAATCTTTATTTTAACCAAAACACCGTATATAATTCGTTTATAATTCTTTGTTTCCTTCGGTAGTTAATTTATGCTATGTAGCGTAAGCTACACGATCACCGCCTTATCTTATCATACATCATGAGGGACGCTTCCTGCTCTCCGCTGCTCTCCGCGCGGTGATGCAATACTACCAGCCCGCCCGCTCGGCCACCCACGTATCTCGCACGTATCCCGCAACGACACAGCATTTTCTCCTACCCCTTCCGGCCGACCTTGGGCCGTGGCCGGCCGGTGGCATGAAATATGGCTCATTTTGCGTCGTTTCTATTTACGTCGCGGTTTTCAGGAACGTAACCCCGACGTAAACCGAGGACTTACTGTAGTTGTACAGACACTTCAAAAACAGAAAGCACTCCATCACACAGCGTAGCATCGGCTAGAGGGCTTTCTGACGACACTTCAAACAGTAATGTAACTAGAGTGGTGTTGTGATACTTCAGCCTTTCAGGTAAGTACGTACAGTAAATAGATGACAATAAAGAAACATTTGCCTGAGGCTGTTATCGCAAATACGAAAACCTGCAAACCTGACAGCTCAAATTGCCATATTAATATAAAAAATACACCAGCAATATCAAAAATATAGTTGCAAATATTTTTCACAGCAAAGAAACTCATTCGTGATTCCAAATACAATGTTACATTGGAAACACCAAAAACAGAACATCATTAGTAAATATTAAATAACACCAATACAGATGTAGTATTTACAAGTTCTAACAGAAATATTTATATTTATAATTCTTATTGAGAAGTATTTATTTATTCACTCAAATGAGAACCTTATCTTGGGAAGAGAGTTGTGGAATAAGAGTTAAAATGTTTGACCATAGCAATGCAAACACTAACAGTGCAGTAGGGAGCAATATTATATAAGTTAATAGTGATTGTTACTTACAACATCATAAAGAAGCACGTGAAGAAAAAGTGTTTTGTGGAGAAAGACATACGAAAATGACCCTTCATGACGACAGCAGCCAAGTCAATCTGAGGACTGGACTTGAACCAGCAACCCTCCCACCATGAAGTGACTCACGAGGCAATGCCTCAGTGATAATAATCAGCCTACAACTAGACTTCATGCAACTAGCATTCCCTAGTTTCAAAAAAAAATATATACATTTTTTTTTTCTGGTTTTAAAAACAAGTCAACATGAACTAGATAATAATTATCAAAAATAAAAAGGATACAGAAGAAAAAATATTTTAATTTTATTTATTCAGCTGTTATATTTTCTAAGCCATCAAAATTTAAATAATCAGGCTACCTGCAAACATCTTGATGTATAATAATAACCATCACTATGCAAGAATGTTAACGGATGTACAATGTTATATTACATATATGGGAACTTGTCATGATTCCATTTAGAACGTGAAAATATTTTCTGTGTCTGCCAATAGCAACATTGTTATAAAAAAAAGGTATTAATCTATTTACACTGCACTAAAATTATAAAAACATTAGGTAAGAAGTCTAATTTTAGGTATACATTTTCTACATGAAAAATGTAGAATCATATAAGAATAAAATAAGACAGTAAGACAAACATCGGGCGCTGGCCAGGTGCTCCCAATAGGGAGAGACAGTTGCTGACAGTGTTGCGCTGTTGCCAACCTCGAACCAATGGCCAGTCCTGATGCACAGGTAATTATTTAAACAGTTTTATACTTAAATGTACAGAGGGTGAAAGTCGAAAGTGAGCGTGTAAAACAAACACTGCAAGGAACAAGACTGAACACTTCCGAAACGATAGCGTACAGTGGGGAGGGCTTCACATCTCAACCGCTGTCAAGAGACTCAAAAGGTGGAACTCTTTTCAAAATATATTCTGTCTCCCATTCATCTTTAATCTCACAGTAAAATTAAAATACATAATTGGATGTCTAAAATAATTTATATACGTATAGAGAACTGCTGCTACTGTATGTTCAAAGTCTTTGGGCATTATCAACACTTCCATTTCAATTAATGTCTGAAGACAGCAGCAAAGTGGCGACCTGACAAGTCGTTCAGCCACGAACTTAACCGTGTGACAGCAGCAGGACTGAAGGTACACGACTCAAGGGTCACACCACCCACAAGCTGCTCTACAGCACAACAGCGACGTACGCGAACAAGGAAGCAACTTCTTTTGCACTTTATTTTACTAGTAAGTTAAAAATTTACAATTCCCAATCTTTCTCGTAAAGCTTGACTTATTTTCCTGGAAGCCTGAGAATGAACAAAGTATGAAAGGAAGTGCCGGCAGCAGAGGGCAGTGTCGGGCTCTCTGGAGCGACGCACGCTACTGCACGCCGTCCCCTTGCCGCGCCAGTCCCAGCAGGTCCCGGATGCGCTTCACGCACAGCATGGACCCGCCGTGCGCCTCCTTGCTGAACTGCGACCCACAACAACCCACCATCACTCTGCCGTCCCGACACTCCCCTCTCAACACTCCAACTTCGCAGGCTTTCGCGCCCATTGTCTGAAATAGCTCGGCTCCTGGGTCGTAGCCGTGTCCTAGGCGAATAATTCACCGACGCTTCGGTCGACACTGCAGTCGCCATCATCAGGTTAACTGCTCCCCTGATGATGGCGACTGCAATGTCGACCAAAACGTCGGTGAATTATTCGCCTAGGACGCGGCTACAACCCAGAAGCCGAGCTTCTACGTATACTTCTGTTTGAAGTCCTGGTTAGATACTTATTCTTCAGAAGACTCTTCACGTTAGTGTAATAACAACAGGCATCAACTGGAAGTGTTACAGAACCTTTGAATCCTAATTCTGGAAAGTCCAGTCAAATAAAGATCTAAATTGATTTTTTTTTCTTTTCCAATTCTAAAAATAATACATAAAGTCAAAAGGAGACTGCTAACTGAACAGACAATGTAAAGCATAGAACTGATATTAATTCATTTGGCACAAACAACTGAGTGTGCTGGGTTGTATGAAAATGCAGAAAGTTTAAAATAGAGAGTATTTATAAAAAAAAGGGGGGGGGGGGGGGGGGGTTTGTCTGTAAAGTCGGTTTACGGAGATAATTTTACATGATAACGTCATAAGAAAACATTGATGAAAAATTGCATACTTTTATAATTTTCAAATATTATTTACAGTTCTTGCAAAATTTAATTTAAATAATTATTTGTTTGAATATAATCACGAAAAATTAGCTTAACAAGCCCGCCTTAAACCTGTTTGATATTACAGAAGATTTTCTTGCACGGTGGTTGGCCGGTTCTTGCACACTCGTGCGTGCAGCCGGCGTTCATTATTTATTAAGACGTAATCACGTCAATAACTGTAATTTTTGGACTGATGATGCAAATCGGCGCGCGGACTCACCGCGGAGAAGTTGAGGAAGCCGTGCGGCAGGCCGTCCACCACGTCCAGGGAGACGCGGCAGCCCAGGCGGTCCAGCCTCCTGGCGAACATGACGCAGTCGTCCAGGCACGGGTCCAGCTGCAGCGACTGCACACCGACCCTCCCCTCAGCGCCCCCAGTTACTGCCCCGTGGCTCGGGGCCCGCTCACACACAAGCCCGGCCTCACGCACCTTGCCCGGTGCCTGGCTGGCAGCGCTCTACTCGGAGGCTGTGCAAGTGCCGTTACCTTCACGGTGTTTCAAACATTTCACTACGTACTTCTTAAACTACTACGTCAAAGCTTTTGTGCAAATACTCAACGTGTGCATTAAATATAAATACATAGCATGCAGAGCTAAAACATTATAAATTAGTTACAGCTCTTTTAAAATTCAAGAGACAGATATTGTTGAACACTTTCATAAAGTTTAATCTACAATACAGTAAAACTGTGTAAGATGAACAAAAAATATTCATACAGGTAAGTTTTTGCAGTGAAATAAAACTGAACCAGTAAATGATACGCCACAGAAGACAGTGTAATTAGAAATTTTTTTTATATTGATTATGCATTTTATTTTATCAAATACATAGCCTGAAGTAAATGTCGCAAATAATGGAAATGCAAATAATTTTATTTTAATCTCTAAGCAAAGCAGTAAAGTTTACTTCCCGAAATTAGTTTCAAAATCAATGCACTTATCACCGTGCTAGAACAGGCTGAACGGTGATGCCAGGTGACTAGTGACCGGTGAGGAGCGACTCACCAGGATGGACGTGGGCGGCAGCTGGCGCAGAACGTCGTCGCTGGCATAGTACGGGGACAAGTACGGGTCCTTGGGCACCTGGAACTGGAACTCCTCCGAGGGGCTGCGGTGGTGCAGGGCATCCAGCTGGGCCACGGGCGACCGGCTGCCGGCTCTGTCGCAAACACAGCCTCCTGCCGTCGCTATCGCCCTCCCAAACCTCTCAGCTCAGTAACCGGTGGAGCGACACTCACGTATGTTCCCTCGGCTGCCAGCACGCGGCGGGCTTCCTGCTGGACGCCAGGCCCAGCGTGTTGGCCACACTGCTGGTGAGGCTGGAGACGGCGAGGCCCAGGCGGGCGGACAGGCCGGGCTCGCAGGGCGCCTCGAACAACACCTGCTCGTCCCCGCCCGGCTCCGTCGTCAGCACGGGCACCTCGCGGCCCTGCGAGTCCGTGTCGCAGCGCAGCACGTAGCGGTCCAGCATGCCGTCCGCCTCGGGCCGCGCAGACGCGGGCTCCTCAGGGCTCTGGTCCGCCTCAGGCCGCGACCCCAGCGAGGCCAGGGACACCGTGGTGAGCGTGTCGGAGCCACCCCCCGACACGGCACTCTTGTGGGCCGCCAGCTCCAGCAGGTCGCTCTCCGACACCTCCTCGAAGGACTCCGTGTCGTCCTTGCCGCTCGCCGAGGAGCGGGGGGAGCCCGCGCCGTCCCCCGGGCAGGCGTACGCTGCGCCAACCACACCGTTCACCTCTCACCTCTCCCCTCGCCGTTGGTGCGCTTAAGATCTCTCAGAGTTACTCACTGGTTTAAAACAAATAATATTTACCTAAAAGATACACTGCTTATCATAAAACTTTAATCAAATAATGCGACATTATGAATATTTTGTTCATAACAATGCACATTTCTGCACTGCATCAAATACTGTAAAGTTTATTTTCATGGGACAAAATTGTTAATACTGCATTTACCCATAAATAATGTGACTGAATATAATGTGGTCCCAAACTTTTTGATTATGAGTTAATGGAATGGAAAGAGCAATTAAAGTACATAACACTTAAAAAAATTTTAAATTATTATTTTTCTTTATATTTATTAAACCTTTTTAAGTGCCACTTTCGTCAGTAGAGTGAAGCCGCAGTTAGAATAAAAATGGACAGTGCTCGTCTGGGAGGATGTCAGAGAGGGGAGAAGAGAAGTGCCACTCCACTTGCACCCTCAGCCGTCACGCCGGAGCATCTGTCACGGACCGACGTGGCTTACGCGAAGCAGAGCATGTGGCCAGTTTGCGATACTGACTCACTTCTAGCTAGAGTAGTGTTGGTAAACACGCACCCTTGAGGCAGCGCATCATGAAGCCGAAGGGCAGCAGGGGGTCCATGATGCACAGCAGGCGCGAGGGCGACGGCAGGAACGACACCAGCACCGGCACGTAGGCCAGGAACAGCCCGTCCGGCCGCCGCAGGCCCAGCTCCACGCACTTCATGGCCACGCCCAGGTTCAGGTTGGCCCCCGCCGAGTCCCCTGGAGCACCGCCCCCAAGCCTCGCACTACTCACTCCCTCAACCTTTACATGCTATCTGCAATCAACATGTCACTACAACCGATAAGTGAAACAAATACTGCAAAATACCTTAGTTGTGCCTGCTTATTTAAAAAGTACTTGCATTTCAGTCCAGTCTTACACAGTTACTATAAAAATTAATTAACATAACTAAATATTAATTTATGATTGCCTGCAATTTAAAACTTTTAGCACTACTTCTTTTACATTTAGCTTCTTTTACAACAGCCATTTTTAAATGTGAGTTGAATACACCACATTTCCGATTAAATTGTGCACTTAATTGATGTAAATAAGAATTTAAATTTAAGGGAAGACATTTTGCCATACAGATAATAGCAAGCAAGGCATGCCCGCGCCACTCACCGACCAGCACCACCTTCTCGGCGGTGGAGCCCAGCTGGTGGGCGTTGTGCAGCGCCCAGCAGTACACGTGGCAGGCAAGGGGAACTACGAGGGTAAAGGACAGTGGAAGCGCCACTCACCGACCAGCACCACCTTCTCGGCGGTGGAGCCCAGCAGGTGGGCGTTGTGCAGCGCCCAGCAGTACACGTGGCAGGCAAGGGGAACTACACCGAGGGTAAAGGACAGTGGGAGCGCCACTCACCGACCAGCACCACCTTCTCGGCGGTGGAGCCCAGCAGGTGGGCGTTGTGCAGCGCCCAGCAGTACACGTGGCAGGCAAGGGGAACTACACCGAGGGTAAAGGACAGTGGGAGCGCCACTCACCGACCAGCACCACCTTCTCGGCGGTGGAGCCCAGCAGGTGGGCGTTGTGCAGCGCCCAGCAGTACACGTGGCAGGCAAGGGGAACTACACCGAGGGTAAAGGACAGTGGAAGCGCCACTCACCGACCAGCACCACCTTCTCGGCGGTGGAGCCCAGCAGGTGGGCGTTGTGCAGCGCCCAGCAGTACACGTGGCAGGCAAGGGGAACTACACCGAGGGTAAAGGACAGTGGGAGCGCCACTCACCGACCAGCACCACCTTCTCGGCGGTGGAGCCCAGCAGGTGGGCGTTGTGCAGCGCCCAGCAGTACACGTGGCAGGCAAGGGGAACTACACCGAGGGTAAAGGACAGTGGGAGCGCCACTCACCGACCAGCACCACCTTCTCGGCGGTGGAGCCCAGCAGGTGGGCGTTGTGCAGCGCCCAGCAGTACACGTGGCAGGCAAGGGGAACTACACCGAGGGTAAAGGACAGTGGGAGCGCCACTCACCGACCAGCACCACCTTCTCGGCGGTGGAGCCCAGCAGGTGGGCGTTGTGCAGCGCCCAGCAGTACACGTGGCAGGCAAGGGGAACTACGAGGGTAAAGGACAGTGGAAGCGCCACTCACCGACCAGCACCACCTTCTCGGCGGTGGAGCCCAGCAGGTGGGCGTTGTGCAGCGCCCAGCAGTACACGTGGCAGGCAAGGGGAACTACACCGAGGGTAAAGGACAGTGGGAGCGCCACTCACCGACCAGCACCACCTTCTCGGCGGTGGAGCCCAGCAGGTGGGCGTTGTGCAGCGCCCAGCAGTACACGTGGCAGGCAAGGGGAACTACACCGAGGGTAAAGGACAGTGGGAGCGCCACTCACCGACCAGCACCACCTTCTCGGCGGTGGAGCCCAGCAGGTGGGCGTTGTGCAGCGCCCAGCAGTACGCGTACAGCACCTCCTGCAGGGCGCGCGGGAAGGGGGCGCGCGGGGCCAGGGAGTAGTCCACGGAGAGCACGGGCACGCCCAGCTGGCACGCCCACTCGCGCAGGTACATCTCGTGGGAGTGCGAGCTCTGGGACACGAAGCCCCCGCCGTGGCAGTGTATCACGAGCGCGGACGAGGGCGGGAGGACCGGCTGTCCGCGGGCGTCTCTCCCTTCCCCCATCTCCTGGGACACGCATCCGTCGCTCAGTCACGATGTTACCTCCGTCCTGACTGCTCTTGTACATGTACAACTGACCACTCCCATATGAATAAACAAGATTTGTAATTCACATTTGACAAGTCAACTATCTGTTGAACAGATTATACTGTTAAAATGTGCTGGAAACGATTAGATGGTGAAATTCATTAAAACCGCAAAGCATTTCCATACACTATTTATCATCGAAATTCAAGTTAATACATTACTTAGCATTGAAATGGAGCTAAAAGTTTAAAATTTATCCCCTATTTTACTGAAATTAAACCAAATTACTTAAACATAGCATTTTATTATTGTAAATGTAATTAATTTATCACAAATTTTGTACCAAAATGTATTACGTAAACTGATAGGAAAAAATAAATTTTCTGTCGTTAGCTTCTTTTAGTAATAAAATGTTTTTACATTAATGACATTGGCAAATTTTTCAATCAAACAAAATTTTCCAATTTATTTCAATTTTCATTTAGTTTTTTTGTCTTATGCTTATTAATTATACAAATTAATTTATTGAAAAAAGAACAATGAGACTGTTTTGGTGAAATAAGTGCTAAGAAATATTGTAGTTCCATATTTTTTGAATAACACACCATCTTTATGAATAAAGACTACATACAAATAAAGACAATAACACCAAAACCTCATGTTTGACATGATTGACCTAAAAATAAACCATAAATTCTTGTGTCTATGCACAGTATGTGTGATATCTCCAAACCCCAGACGGACTGGAAGGAAGGGGGCAGGCACTCACCATGCCCTCGCGCCGCGCGGCAGACAGCAGGCGCGCCTGCACGGGCGCCGTGCCGATGTGGGCGTCGGGGATGGGCACGGCGACCCGTGAACCGTCTGGCCGGGCGTGCTCCAGCGGCTCCGGCGGGATCGAGATCACCTTGTTGACAGCCACCGCGGGGCACACCATCCCGGGCACTCGCCCCAGCAGCTCTGCAACACGGCGCACATTGATATATACAGTTAGGTAACCATTCCATACATCTCAGTCTTTTACTTTCATTTATTTCGTTACGTTCCTCTTTGAATGTGTCTTGCTGTGAGATTTTTTTCTTTGGACATACGCCATTGATGGTTACACTGTATGTGATAATAAATGTTTTGAGTGTCTAACCAACATGGCACAGACCATGGACCAAAAAATGGCTTCACATTTTTACCATGTAATAATGCTGACATCATATATTATTATTATTATTAACAACGTGGTATAATTATATATAACATATCAACAATAAAAATTAGGTCAGTTTTGTTCTTTGTTTTATGGAAAAATCATATCTCTATAGTTAATCAAGATGAACGCATACATTGACCTCCACAGGGGCGAGATGTAGACATATTTACACTGAGCAGTCAGGAAGTAATCATAACAAAATAACTAAACAATAAACCTTTTTCAGAATTAGTACCCAGAATGAACTTTGTGTAACAACTTTTATAAATGCAAATTCAAGTAAGTAAACTTCGGCTCCAAAAATATTTCTAGCTACAATCCTAAATACTATTCACTAAAATTCATGTTATGTTTGACAGAGTAAATTACAATAAAAGCTGAACAATACTACAATTATGCATATAAGTGTTAATCAACTGTAATGCTCTCTGCACCTACAAAAATTTTAAATCTACATAAAATTTTATCCCAATCCTAACAAACATAGAACTGGGCACTCACTTATCACAGCATGTTGGATAGTGTAACAGGAACGGGCTTACCCGCAGCAGCACGGCGGGAGGACATACGCACCCATCTCGGAGAGCAGCCAGAAGGACTTGCAGAAGTCCACGGTGGCGTACTGCGAGATGTTGACCAGCCGCCGTGCCCTCAGCTCCGGGTCCAGCAGGTACCTGCCCCCTGCACACACACACTGTCCTTGTGAGATGTGCGAGGCCATGTACTCGCATGTACAAAATATAAGAGATAAAACTAATCAAGAGAGAATAACAGTTCCTTCAAAACTTGCATCAGGTGACAGGCAGGATGAACGTTTACCATCCTGATATGCGGTCATTTCTTCAAGACGGTCAGGATTTGATATTTGGAAGAGTCATTCTCGGAACAAGGTGGGTGGGTTTTACCGGGGCAGTGCCTGCAGATGTCGTGAGACCCCTCACGGGACACGCCTACCCTCGTACCTCAAAGCACGCGCAACTCCCATCCTACCTTGCTTTATGGTAGCCTGCCAAGTCAGAGAAGGTATGATAAAGACTTACGAGTAAATGTTTTTTTCGCTGGTTGGTTGCTCTTGAATCGCATGGCCAATACTCTCTGAATAAATCACTGATTTTTCGTCACACCACTGTGGCCACCCCATAAATCAGTGATCTCAACAGTTGTGCCAATCTCACTGGAAGTTTTCATTAAACTTTCAAGACTTTTGTGATACTGCCGGTATATAACAAATCAAAATACAACTTAAGACTTTCAGTTTTAGTTTATCAATGTTGCTTTCAGGCAAATCAAACTACATATAATTTGTGTGAGTCCAATACATGGTACAAACAGTAAATGTTGAAAACTTTGTGGATGGACAGGGACTGAAACTAGAACATTTTGGTAGTTATAATGTTGTGCCCATGTTTTAAAAAAACAAAATAAGTCTAGATGGACATATGGTGGTCGAGGCTTGAGGGTCACACTGACGAGGTCGCCAGAGACGGCAACACGACCCCAGCAGCCGCCGGCGACCAGCACGAGGCTGGCCACATCGGGGTCCCGACCCGGGTCCAGTGTTCCGCGGCAGGCCGCTCACCTGTGACCAGGGTGGCGGTGGCCTGGGAGAGCAGGCCCGGCCTGCTGTAGTACAGCTCGCTGAACGACGCCATCATGATGGAGATGGTCTTCAGTATCTTCTGCATGCTCTCGCAGTACTGTGGACAGCGAGCCCCACGGTCAGGTCACACACAGCTTGGTTCCCCCTCCACGATCACACGCCTCTGGTTCTCGTGGTCTGCGACACAACCGTCGAGCCTGGGGCTCCTCACGGCAGCTGTATTATAGCTGTCCGAGGTGTTCCGAAAATAAAAAATTTATGAAAAAAAAAACTTACTGGCTCTTTACCTTTAATTTTTAAGTCCAACCTTGGCAATAAATACATAGGTAATTTTTTCCAAAAGCCTACAATATGGACTGCAGTATGAACGCATTCTTATTAGAACACTGAATGTTTATCATGATGAGGTGGGAAAGAAGCGAGCACCTGGAAGCCGAGGCAGCGGCCGTAGAAGCAGTACATGTTGATGGCCTCGGTGTGCCTGAGCAGCTCCTCGGCCGTGTGGTTCTCCGCCTCGGGGCTGAACAGCTCCCCGGGCCGGCCCCAGGACAGCATGGTCTGCAGCAGCTGCAGGCAGGAGCCCAGCGACGCCAGCAGGTGTCCGCAGGCCTCCACCTCCCTGCGGCAGCGAGCCCCGTCTCTCCGTCTCGGCTGTCACACGTCCCTAACTTGACAGCCTGACGCTCCCTTTTCAACATCAGTACACTGTGTAGGGCCGGCATGTGGGATATTATCGAATTTTCATTGTTTTAATGAAACTGTTACAATAGTTTCTTAATGGCAGAAAACAACTGTTAACTAATACTAAGTTGGCAGAAAGCATGTAGCCGGCTGTCCCCGGGATCTCTGCCCCTGACTGGGTTTCATGTAAGAAACAAGTCAAGCGATGAGTGGGTGACTCTCTAGCAGTTTGGAATCCTACAAAAAATGACACACACAGTATGACTTTTAAGACTGTTTCTAAATGTTAAATATTGTATGGTTTAAAAAAAATTATTTATATTTTTATAACATTTTTATTATCAAACAAAAATCATTTATTGATTAGGCTACACATTTAAGGACAAATTAGTTTTATCTTTTCAGTATATGATTTCTTTAATATTTCACATTCATTTAACATCAATAAACTACTTCAGGTTCAGGTAGGGTATGTGTTTTTTGATAAAAGTTTTGATTCGCGTAGCCAAGTCTATCCGTTGATCCTAATAGCACTATCCTGAATACATTGATACTGTGGTGAATGATACTTGCTGTTTTAATTTAGTACATTGAATGATCCTGAATAAAACAAAACTTGTGATGTGAGAATGAATTATGAAAAAAATTGAAAATGAATTTTTTTCACTTCCTAAAATTGTTTGTATTGTATTATTTTTGTTATGTCCAGGATCTTTTGACGCATTAATTTGAAACAGCAAGGATAATGTACCACAGGATCAATCCTACAGGAGCATGCCATCAGGATCAAGGAATAAACTTGGATACATAGGCTAATATGGAACAATTATAATTTTTTTTAATTTTTCTCTTGTTCTTTGGTGTTTGACTTCTGCTCGGTAACATTCTCATGTCGTGGCTTTTCCGTAATAAAATAATAAAAATCTGAAAATACTTTTTTGGACACGAAAGGCATTCTGATATTAACCCTGAAAACAACATTTATAAATTCCAACTCGTTTCTGAGAAATTACAGTTTATAGGTCATATTTGATAGCATATGCAGTGAAGCGGCCGTTGACATGTTGTGCTTATTGTTGTTCGATCCTGTGGTTTTCCATTCATAAGAACATGTATGTTTTGCATTTGGATGTTGTTCCGAAATGGAACGTAAATAATAGTATAAAAAAAAACTTTAAACCTTGTGCATCGGAACACAAGTGTACACTCTTGCCAGCCTGGAGGCGTGACCTGGCGTGCAGAGAGGTGCGTGGCGCGCAGAGTGCGTCCGGCCGGGGACTCACTTGGCGTAGTGGCTCTTGCGGAACAGGAAGGAGTCCCTGCCGTCGCAGATCTGGCGGCACAGCTTCACGCCGTGCACCACGCACATGTCCACCACGGAGTTGAAGCTGCGGTAGCCGTTGCCGGGGGTGCTGGAGTTGAAGTCGAAGGAGGGCGCGACCCTCCGGAGCCGGTGCACCAGGGGCGCCACCAGCCCCACGTGGTCCCCCACGGCCAGGAAGCCGGCGTGCAGGCGCTGCCCGCCCTCGCTGTCGTCGCGCCGGAAGAACTCGGCGTTGTTCAGGCACAGCTCCTTCAGCAGCTGGTACATCGCGAAGGCCGGAGACGCGAGCTCGAAGGGCGCGCTCAAGTCGTCGGCCGCAGACATCCCGAACTTATCCTCGACAACCACTCAAGACATTACACTTCTCCAAACTGAAGTTATAACACGTTACACCAAGGTCATGGCGGACAAATTTTTGACATAAACATGTGTTAACACTTTTCAAACGTCATGCGTTTCTCGAACTAAAGCCCCGTGATTATCCAAGCGACCACAGAAATGTATACGTAACATTCTTCATCCAATAACAAACATAATTTAATAAGTTACTTCCGAACAGGTTTTAATGTTATGTAAATTTCGTTAATCGCCTCTTAGCAAGTCCCAACATAAAAAAAACCTTTCAAGTGACAGGTCAATGTAAACAAATAAACATTTGACTGAAAACATGCTTAAAAACAGCTGACAAACTGGGAAGGGAAATTTTCAACATCATTTCAATTTTTAAACTTTTTTGATAGCAATAATTTTAGTATAATCTTAAGTAAAGTATAAACAATTTTCAACCATTTCATAGAAAGAAAACGTTCAGTATTTGTTTCAAACATATTTTTTGTATTAACACGTTGGTAATGAACAATTCTGCACCCACGTGTTCGTGAGGCCTGCTCTTCTGAACTTTCAGATAGTTTTTTTTTTTTTTAATTGTTTGTATGGTTAACGGCTTGCGCCCACAACCAGAACTAAATCATTCCAATTTTTATAATATCTTAGCAATCAAATCTCTTACTGTTAATTAACACCCATGCCTTACCCGGGACTCGAACCCAGAATCCCTCGCATGGTAAGCCGGTGTGCATCCGACTACGCTACGGAGGTCGGCCAGATAGAAATGAACAAAATTAAATCAAATATTGTAATTAGACATTATAGGAAAGACGTAAACAAAACTGGAGACACATTATGCAGCACATTCTAGCGGCAGGGCCTAATCCTACGCCATTAGCGCACATGTGATAAAGGAGTTTTAGCGAATATACGATTTATCCCATTTTTCTGCAGTTGTATTAATTATTATGGGTGAAAAAGGTCCTGCACTGTTTGGTTGCAACAATTGCGATGTTGCTAACTGCTCGAAGTCTTTTTTTGAAGTTAAAATTCCTTAGGAGCACTGGTGCCGAACTCGTCTGCATGTTGCGAATTTAACAAATATAATCGTTTATATGAACACATGGGAACATATTTAACTTATTTGTGTGCTAAAATAAATCTCTGTGATAGCAAAAAAGTTCTGCAATACATTTTATACACTTTTATATAATGGATGGGTTAAGCTGTCAGATCTATCTATATGACCGTTGTTTAGATATTCTAACATCGATGTATCGTACTTGTAAGTTTAATCGATTTTATTGTTGTTAGTTTTCCGCACTATTGTTTTGTTTGTGAATTTAGAGTTTAATACCCGGTTTAGTGGTTTAGTTGTTATTTTCTTACTGTAACATATCTGTAGGAGCTATTTACAATGAATTTGTCAGTATTTAGTTCGGCTGTGGTTTGCCGTTGCTTCTCAACTTCTTTAGCTCGCCATGGGAAAAGAAACTTCAGGAAGTTCCCTCTTTTTAACAAGCGAGGAACAAGATTGTTTAAACAGCGTCAAGCAGCGAATCCAGATCCAGACATGACTATCTACAGTATGAAATATTTTTTTATATTACATTCTCTCGCTCAATGTTATATTTGTCCTCGCCTCCCTAACCTCCAACATCGACCAATTCAACTGCTTCCATTCTCTCCCCACACTCATTACAATGGCACGGAAACAGAGACGCATCCCCCGGAATATTTCACTGTCGCGTCTGCTGCTTCCACATTGCACGGAAATGACATTTGCAACCATTGAGATTGCATGTCAAGGTTACGAAATATTAATTTAACTTAAAAAGAAAAATGCTTCGAGATCATAGAACGAGCATGCAGTACATATATTATATAAATAAACCACAAAGTAATAGTAGAAAAGATATGTGTGAAACAATTTTTAATGTAGCTAGGTATTTAGAACTTAAACATGGCTGACACCACAGCCAAGTACTCGGCTTCTGTTAGTCTCACGGAGCAACGTAAATGGAATAGCTCAGCCTTGCCGAGCTAATCTGTACGGGTCCGTCTCCATCTGCGTACTGTTGTATAAACAGAACGCTTGAAAACGGAGACGGATCTCACAAAACATAGTTAAAAAATACACTTAAGTTTTTAATAATTACATTTATATTTAAGTGAGTTTCTGGAAGCCCAGAACCATTGTGGACGGCGTTTTCACCCTGTTCTAGAGTACGGGCTGAGGGACATTGGGTACATGTCGCGGGGGAGGCACGTGACCGTCCCGGAGATGGTCCCGGAGCTCGTGGTCCCGGACCTCACTGACTTCCAGGTGGGTCGTCGCGTCTACGGCGACACGCTACGGCTCCGTAGCTCTCGGGGTGTAGAGCTGCATGCAAACTACGCTCACATTCCGTGTTAACATGTCACGTCAGGTCCCGGCAGCATTCACATTGTTCTGGTGTTTCCTTGTGTCGTCAAACATGTGTGTGTACTTTGCAGGGTGCAGCCTTTTGTGAAATAGTTGAAATGGCTGAAAGTGTTGTACCTACTTCTAGAAGAACTAGAGGAAGGATGTCTTGCAGCAGTGGTAAGTGCAGTGGCGTAGCGTGCCATCTCGGCGCCTGGGGCGGGAGACCCATTTTGCCGCCCCCATTCTATAGGTGCTTAGTTAAAATTAAATTTCACATGCAATGAGGTACCTTTTATTGAAGTTAAAATAGGATGAGCGGTTTTACAAGCGGATTCTACGGGCCTTATGAGCAGCGAAGTCAGAAATAACTTTGTCAAAATCAATATTAGCAGCCAATTCTTGTTCAATCGACAATATAGCCAAGTTTGATAGTCTAGCGGAGCTCATAGTAGATCTGAGGTAATTTTTTATTAGCTTCAACTTCGAAAAACTTCTCTCACAACTTGCAACACTAATCGCCAAAGTCAAATATATACGAATCAAGATGACTATATTTGGAACCGAAATTCCGAGATTCAGTTTTTGAATGAACTGGAGGAGCTCCAGTGCTCCTTTACCACTTATATCTTCCTCTGATTCAGAACAGGCAACAACAAAAAACTGCTGAAGACGCTTCCACTCCATCTGAAACTCGTCCTTGTCCATGTCTTCTAATACATGGGAAAGATCACACTCGAACTTGCTGTCCAAAAGTTTCGCTGGCATCAAAAATCCGAACTTGTCCGATATTTCTTGAATTTGCTGGAATCGAGTCGTCATTTCTTGAATGATCTTGTCGAATGATGCGATAATCTCTCGACGGATTTCCTGTTCGTGAGACAAAGCTGTATCTTCAGAAGATTCATCGCCATGCATGCGTTTTTTCCTGCAAATTCTTCTCGTTTTGAGTTCGATTCCGAGTTTTTCTCAGAGAGTCTTAGCAAAGTCAATTGTTTCTTGCACGAAACGGTCTCTACTTTCCACTAAGAGGGTTTTCAAAGCGCAGAGTTATAAAGAGCTCTGTCAGTGATTTCGCAGTTTTTCTTTTAAATAAATATTAAAAAACAGTTGGTGCGCAAAATTTTAGATAAAAATGGAACATTATAGTGTGTCTGACACATTTAGGCCTAATGAATGAATCATAGATCAGATCTCAACCCGCTTCACCGGCGACCCGCC
Organism: Bacillus rossius redtenbacheri; assembly: GCF_032445375.1. Taxonomy (NCBI): domain Eukaryota; kingdom Metazoa; phylum Arthropoda; class Insecta; order Phasmatodea; family Bacillidae; genus Bacillus; species Bacillus rossius. Next base: position 65,821,748 of record NC_086336.1, read on the forward strand.
CCCGCGGGCTGCCGCCCGGGGCGGGCCGCCCCCTCCGCCCCACCCGCGCTACGCCACTGGGTAAGTGTCATGTCAGCTCTTCATGCTGAAACAGAGTGAGTACGTCATACCTGCCTTTCCTGATTGCTTCCCAAACTTCGCCCCTCGCCGTTCCACTAGTTCAGTCACTTGTTTCGCCATTGCCAGTTGCGTCTGATGCACAACACATCTGACGGAAGTATAGAAGTCCAGAACTTCGCCTGATGCGTGTAATGACGTGTTATGATGCGCTCGGAATCAGATAACTCAATGACACTTGTTAACACTGCAAGGCAGAACAATGTGAGCACTTCTATATATAAGTATTGATGTATTTATCCTGTAACACATGTAAACAAAACATCAGCGTAGTTTGTGTGCAGTTTAAGGGTGTTCCAGCAGGAGCTGTCTGGGTCGCTAGCAGTGGGCATCGCTTCAGAAGAATACACTGTTCCAAAACTGCTCAGATGTTCCCGCGTCACTTCTTTTCACAAGTAGCCTATTTTCTGTTCAATTGCCGAACACCCAAGGTCAACGAAAGTCAGGAATTTCACTTGAAAATAGTATTTGGAATGAAAATACAGTCCCTAAATAATTTTTTTGTGTAAAATAAAATATATTTGTTAAAAAAAAATTGCGAAAACTGAGAATCAAGTTGTATGTTTATTAATTTTTTTTTACAGTTGTGTATCATTACCAGAATTAATTAGGAGCTCAGTATATAAACCATTCTCTCTACAACTGCTTGTGATACGTTACTGTCTTTTTAATTATCTGAACACTTTTTGTGACTCTGGTTTCTTATTTTATATTTATTATTACACTTGCTGTTCTGTTAAAGCTTGAATAAGTCAGAAATTTTAACTGATTTTGGTCATGAATACATGAAAAAAATCAGAAATTTATTTGTCTAACCCTGATGATTTTCTTTAAATAGTAATTGTTTGAAGGGGTGTCTTTACAGTAATTTTTCAGTGCAAAATGCAGCTGGCCTGCAACTTTGTTACAACCCGCGTGCTTGTCTGCTCCAGCTGAAGCCGTACGTGTCGTACCGCGCCCCAGACGTGGTGCAGTCTGCCTTCACGGCCGGCGACTTGTTCGGTGCGGTGTACGGCGCGAAGGTGGCGGCGGACTTCAAGCAGGGGAAGCTGGACGAGGGGGGCCGCCCGCTGGAGCCGTCGCCCGAGGAGTCGCTCACGCCCGACCAGGCGCTCCTCCGCGCCCGCCAGACCGGAGCCGACCTGTTCACGGAGGACTTCCCGGGCAGGGATGCGACGGGGCGACGCCAGGCGTGACGTCGTCTACAGCTAGTTCGGTTTGTTCTTGCGTGTCTCATCAGAACAAAGTATTTGACTTTGTAAGTTTATGGTGAATAAAACCAAAGTTTAAGAAGCCATCTGCAGTTCTTGTTATTTTTCATCCTACTAGGTTGTGACTTTCACACAAGGACACTTCTCTGCCTAGTGGTCCGTCAGGCGGAAGCAGGCTGCAAGCTGTGACAACTTTGTACCAGAAAATACATGAGTTCAGTTAGCACGGTGATACTTGAGCTGTCCCGCAGAGCTACCAGCATAGAGGTCTCCGTTCATAAACCTAATAACAAAATTAAACATTCAACATCCTTGAAATTGTATTTAATTTTCAGCTACATTTTCATACTTGCCAACTTCTACAATTTACCCGTAAAGTAAACGGAAAATCGTGTTATTGTACGGCCGTATCTGTTATTTTACTGGACGGATGTTGTTTATGCCTTTGATTTTCCACTTCAGCACGACCATTTCAAAACTCCTGGGCCCCGTTAAATCACATGGGTTTTACTCAGAGTAACATCACCAAACAGTGCGTGGAGTCTCTTCAAAATTTCACTTGATTTCACATCGTCGTTAGTGAGAAAACGATTAATAACGCATTGCGCAACTGACACTGGTACTTTCTGTTCACTCATAGTCATAGCGACACTAGTGACGGATGTGAGTGTGAGGGCAAGAGCTTGCCTGTCCCCCCTCTGTTCTCCCGCCTCCGTCACTACTTGAGTTGAGTGAACCAAATTATGGTTTATATTTGAATGACCCTCATATTTTACGGTCATAGAGTATTTTACATAACACTAACCTAACATAACCAACATTTCATTTTAGTTATGGTAACCTAACCTAGTGTAACCTACCCTTTCGGATCAAAATAAAGAACTTTTATTTATTACACTGACCGAACCTAACAACCTTTTACTTCGGTAAACTTCAAAACGGTTCAGGTTATAGTCGAGGCTTTCATCCCTGAGAACTATAGGCTATCCTCTTTATGGACTGGGAAACATCAAAAAAATTTATTTTCCTTTCGAAGGTGGTTTGTTTGCACTATCACCATAGTTACTCAACTTACAGGACCATTCAGAATTCAGTAACTTCGAAATTGATTGGATTTTGTTTGTATGTAAAAACTGTAAATATTTAAATCGTGGGTTGAAAACTAATTTTATAAATGTGTATCTTAAAGGATTGCTAAGTGGTTTGAACACATTGTCACAATATATTTTAAAAAACCTTTAAATGATACTGTGAATATAGTACTACGGGCAATTTCAACTTCAAAATTTAAGGAGTTGAAATGTTAACATGTTTAAATTTATCAGAGGAAAAAATCTAATTATGAACTTGTTAACAAGGAAATGTGGTGGCATGGTATTTTCCTAAAAAAATTCCAGAAGAGCATAAGTAATTTAAAATTCATGTGAGTGAAAAGTATATAACAGTAAATTAGTTTTGACGCTAGACTTAAGGACCAAATGAAGGTGATGTATTAAATGGAATACAGTAGAACCCTGTTATAATGTTCCTGCATATAATGTTTTCCTGCTTATAATGTCATATTTTTAAAGTCCCAATATTTCCCCCATAAGGACAATGTATTTATTTCCTGCATATAACGTTCATAAATAGTGTAATTTCCTGCTTATAATGTTTGCTTTCTAACATTCAATAAATGGGGAAAAAATGTTTTAAAACCAAATTATTCCAACACTTACGATAAAAAGTTTACTTTATGTATGTTTATATTTACAATCACTGCCATACAATACATGAAGTTTGTTAAAATACAATTTTATGCAATATACTGAAGGTACACAATGTTCATAGTTACGTGTCATTGGCACCCTTAGTCAACTCTTCTCTTCCTTGCCATTCCAGTGGGTATTCAGATGCATGTACATAGTCGTACAATATTTAAGTTGGCAACCATTGAGCGAGGGCATAACTAAAAGTGTTTTCTATTGCTTACAAATAATTCTTTTTTCATTCATACGTAGGAATCCCAAAATTAAACATTTTCAGGTGGCGAAGGAGTAGACGTTCTCACTCTTAATGTTGTCATCATGAATCGTGAGACAATTTTACAAAACTTGTGGCAGTGTATCTGTAAAGACAAACTAAATTTAACCAGGGAACAAGACGAAGTTGAAAAATTGTTGGCTTGTTTCAGAAAATTCATGTATCAAGTATACTATCTTTGGTTTTAACATTAAAGTTGTTTACATAGCTTGGTGAGTCCATTGGTACAAAGCTCGAACATTGTTAAGTGCTAAATTGAGATTTCCTGCTTATAAGGTTTTGTTTCTTGTGCTCCCTTGAAAAACATTATAACAGGGTTCTACTGTATTGTTATAAGCGTGAATGTATTCAACCTGGTACTATAGAAGCATAAATATTGTAAGCGGAAAATTAATTTAATTTTAAAGGCACCATGTCACCTATATTAAGATTAGTTTACAAGATGAAAGCAACTTACGTTGATTCTACATAAAAAAAAATACTTGAAGATGTTCTGCAGATGAACCAAAATATTTTTAATAATTTAATAAAGGCATTGACTGCAGATCAGTTTAACCACAAGCTTTTTTTTCTGCTGCAGAAGCCCCAATTATTTTGCAATATGTAGCTAAGCAAATTTTAATATATGAATGAAAATAAAAATAAGTTTATACATTTTTCAAACTGACCTTGCATCCTACCATTTGGAAGTGTCTGTGGAACATATTAAGGAAAGGAATGATAATGCTTTTTATGTCAGTCTCTAAGCTTTATTTCCTACTTTTAAATTACAGTCAGGTATTTCTTTGTTTATTTGATTTGACACATCCATATGTACACGATGAAACAAACCAAGAAATACGCTCGGTTTAACAAAACTGTGGCCCGGTCGCTCCTCCGGCCCGCAGAGGAGTTGACACGTGCTCGTACAAATGAAATCAAAGCTTATTTGTTACCCTTTAGTCAACACCTCGGAAACATCAAGCGAGCACTGGGACATCACATCTACACTCGTGATCAACACCTCGCATCGAGCGTTTGGTCAAACTGGAAAGAAAAACACACTTCAAAACACGTTGTTTACAAAAGTGCCGTAAATTATTGCTAAACCACTGTTGACTAGCTTACAACAGTAAAAAACACACATCCTTGGATCCTTTGCAAAAAACGCACAGGCATTATTGTACATTACACATCAACACTAGACATCACTATCATTTCACGGCTACTGTTCACCTCCACACTTAGTAAATAACAAATAGTTACAAGAAGTCTGTGTTTTACAAATAGTCACACAGAGGCATCGGCTGCCAGTTTGAGTCACGACGTGGGTCCGTGGCGAGACGCGGCGCACGCTCCGTGTCTGTCTGTGCCACAGCGACACGCTTCCCTCACGCTGGCAGCGACAAGTACACAGCAGTCTTACAACTCAGTCGCTAGATATTCGTTCCGGAAGAGGATTATTGTGCTGTCCTAAGAAGAAAATACATCATAAAAATTGTTCAGAGAGTTACTTCTCGAGCTTAAATATGGAGGCTCATTAATGGGAATCTCAAAAAATTGAAGACTTATGATAGTAAATACTAAATAGCTACCTATCTCTTCCCAGTCCCTTCCTTCTGTATCCCGTTCTCCCCTTCTCCATTCTACTGTATCCCGTTCTCCCCTTCTCCTTTCTACTGTACTCTCTTATCTCCCCTCTTCGTCCCACTCGTCCACCCCTCTTCTTCCCGTCTGTGCCACCCCTCCCCCCCTGCGGAGCCCACCCGTGTCAGCGCTCGCTCGTAGCGGCATGCCCCGTCCCTCGTGGAGCAGGCGAGTCTCATCTCCCAACCGTGCCTTGAGGCCTGATTTGTCGCCATTTGAACTTGTATAGTAGTTCCCACTAATAATTGCACCAGTAAAAAATATGTGTAACTTTTGTTTTACAGTTGTTGCCTTGCAGGTTGCACGAAGAACTTGCGGAGCCACCGAGTACGTCCGTAAACCTGACTTGCATGGAGCTCCGCGCTTCGCTCAGCCAGCAGCTGTGGGGCCTGACTAGTGCCCGTCCCACGAGTGACGACCAGACAAGCACCCGAGTGCCATCGCAGCGACGTCCGCTGCACCCCGCGAGGCTGCAGGTTGCAGTGTATGCAGCATGCGCTTGGGAAATAATGCGAAAGTGAAGGAAGTAAGATAGCACAATAGTACCTAGGTGTGAAGCCAGTATGCAACTCGGGAAAACATTGGCCAGAATGGCTGAGTGGTTTGTATGTGCCTCACGTGGTTGGTTGAGTGGAATAGTTGAAATCAGCGGATTGCTTCAGAACATTGTCCGCACGACACGCACACGAAACATGTCCTCCGCAAGTTCTCCGCAGAGCTCTACAGTACTTCTGACACAAGAGCTGAAACTAGAGACTTGCACACTTATTTCAGTGCAGTACGCCTGTATGTTTTATCTTTTACTGTCTAAGGTAAAACATTCAATTCTTTAGAAACAGACTGACTTGAAAAACAAAATATATTATTATATATTAGCGTTTATGTTTGAATTACATTTTTCTTGGACCAACTGCCTTAACATTTTTTTTTCTTTTCATGAATTTTGAAGATTAAGTATTGGGTGTAAAAAAACCTCTCACAAATATTAAATGTTACTTGTTAGTTAAACAGATGCTGAACTTATTTTGTATAATTTCAGTAATATTTTTTTATCAACCTTTCATGATAGGTACTTTGTAATTCTATGTTTAAGGCAAGTTTACCTATAATGCATTCAGGCAATTATACATATAATGCATTCCTTACTAAAAAAAAATCATTGTGAAATTTTTGTAGTGTTGACAACATAATTTATTTTAAAAAAAAATTCTTAGACGTGTTTTAATGAATAATAACCAAATGAAGACTAATGTTTCCACTTGGGAAAGAGGGTAGCTGCCCCCACCCCTCTTCTCCCTGTTGTGTGTGACGGGGAAGACATAGCTCTTGTTTCGTGTCGTGGAAGTGCACTGTACTGGCTTCCACGCCATGAGTTCAGGCTCTTACAGGTGTCAGCACTGTGCCTTATTGGACTGATTTCACACTTGATGTCAGAGTACCATCAGTTCTCACTAGTTCTAAGTACACGCCGGACTGCCTGACATTGGAACTGTAGCATTGTGCTTTCTCTGGAGCAAGTCAAACACAATTACAGTGCACGGAACAACCAGTAGAGCCAACTTAAACAGGCTGACAGGGCAGAGATCAGTGCTGACAACATGCTGGCTGCCCGAGGTAGCTGTCTCCGTGGCCTCAAAGAGAACAATTTTTTTTTTTTAAAGACAGTAATTGACAAATTGGGAAAATGTAAGAACACTTGCATGGGGATTATTCATGCCCTGTATTTCAAAACATTTAGAAACCAAAGTTATTAGGCACCAATAAATTGTTAAATTCAAATACAGTAAATCATTGTCCAATTTGAACTACTGTATTCCAAATCGTAGATGCTTTGAAAAATTTTGCTGGTCCCTCGTAAATTTCCTAATAAATCAGTATAAAAAGAGGATCATTCAAAATTATCTGGTGAGAGTTCAAAGCAAATGAGATTAATGCCCTTTCAAATTCCGTCCTTGGTTTCAGGTACTTTATGGCTGCTGAAATTCAAGTATGGCAGCATGAAGTACTGTGTCCCACTTGCTCTAAGCTGTCAGCTCACACAGTCTCAACTTGTTTGAGTTATCAGCCTTGTAATTTTTTTTTTTAATGTGAAATCAAAAATATATTAGGGCCATTGTTTAGTAAATTAGTAACCTGAAGGTAAGTTAGAAGGTTATACCTGTGGTGTTAGACCTCGCCTAGTAAACCATGCTACAGCAAAGTGCAACACAGATGTTTTTTTTGCATGGACTGTAAATCTCACCGTAACAACAATGTGCGAAAGCGAGAAACAAGTGTTCACTACTTGGTGAGCGGGACGATGGAGTCGACTGCACGGCTAGCGGCGGCCGCGCCGGGGTGCCGCGGGGGGCGGACAGTGCTTCGTTGTGGCGGGCGAGGGGGCGGGGCGGAGACCTCACGTGGACTCCATCTGCTCCGTCAGCTCCAGGATGGGGCTCTCGCTCACGGGCTGCATGGGCGACGACAGCGGCTGCCACGGCAGGTAGGGTCCCGGCACGCCCAGCTGCGCACACCCACACACATCCTCGCCATCCGTGCCGTGCCTCCGTGCCGCACGCTTGCGGCTGCTTACTGGGAGGGCCACATCAGGTGTGTTTGCAGCTAAGCAGTCGCCCTCACGGGCCCGCCTACCTGGACGTATGGTGCGCAGAGCTTCAGGGAAAACTACTCGAGATACCCGAGCAGTGTCTGTTCAAGAAAAGCAATAGAGAATACGCTGAGGGTGGATGAGTAGTTCTGTTTCCAAATGTGTTGTACAACTGTTATTTTAGGAGAGTACCTGAAAATGGCTAAAGAGCGTGTTTTCAGAATAATTTTTTTGGCATGAAACAGCCGTTACAGATTCTTGAAAGCAATTGAGGGACTTGCTTATGTATATTTTTATCTTCCATTCCCGTCCATACAATGTTATTCACCGCTCCAGTACCTAAGGGTGCGGTAATACGGAACACAGGTGAACGGGTTTAAGTAAACACGTTTACAAATGCGAAAGTGAACGGTCACACAGCAGTTGGTGTGAAGTGTGTTCAGCTCCAGAACTGATCGTCTACTGCCATCGTATTTGTTTGAGCAAGTGCACCTCTGTTAAAGAATTACCGTCAGGATCAATTTCAAAACAATAAAATATTTACCTGTTCCATCTTTCTTTTTTTTGTTGCAGTCAGTAACATATTACACGAACACGTGCCAGGAACATTCTCCATCTTGTGTTTTCACACATAGGACTGTTTATACCCTCAGCACTCAACAGCCAATCAGAGGCTTGTGTAGAAGAGATGTCATTCTGAATTATTTGCCAACCTGTGCAGGTTGAATTAGAAATGGCCTCGAATGAACCATGTTCAGACTGTGTGTTCACCTGAAGCAGTTCAGAGCCCAGTGTGACCGCACCCTTAGTTACCTGATGCACTCCTCCAGGTCTGCTCGCCAGTAGCCCAGAGGCGACACCGCGCTGGAAGCACATCAAGCGTACACCCCTCACTGGGCGGGCCGCCTGGACAGGCAGCGAGAGTTGCTTAATGAACTGACTTGTGTAAGTGGACCACACACTGATGCACCTCTACCGCAGCGGTCCGCATGCACCAACGCTGCGCCGGGGAAACAGGGAGGGGCACACAGGGACGGGTGGCACACTACCGTTTGGAAAATGCAGCGAAAACTAAAAGCCATGCTCTTGTAACACTCATGGAAGCTGTCATACAATAAGTGAAAGTGCTGCTCTGTAATCACAAAATAAAACTCTTTATAATCCAGTGTTTTAAAAACTATATAAAAAAAAGGATTTTAAACAGTTGAAATTTTTATTTATGATTATCTTAAAATGGTGTCATATTGGAAATGTAGAGAGAAAATTATTTTTAACAGTCTAATCAACTTCCCCAGCTGGATAAAAAATGTACACCTAGTGTTTGTGTATGTTCAGCAGGTTTCCAATGGTGTCCATGTCTGGCGAGTGATAATGACACGTCTGTTGCCAGTGACCACCGCTCCGAGGCAACGTGCGCTCACTGTGTCCCGTGGTCGTCTCGCAGAAGTCGCAGTTCCTCATCCTGCACGGAGCCGACACACTTGCACCCAGCAAGCTGTCTCGCAATCACATGGCTCGTTCAGGCTTTGCTATTTGCTTTACTTGCGTTTCTTCTGTCAACTGCTTTTATTGTCAAATTATGTTTCTTTTATTTATGAAACAAGTTATAAATAACACATTAATATCCATGTATGATAAATAAATATTGTTACAATTTTAAATTGTGTATTGCCAGTTTATTTGTTATTATTTCAAATCCAAGCAAGTCGTTTAAAAAATAATAATATTTCCACCGCTTGTCTTGAAATAGAATGGAAACATGTTTTAAGTGGCGACAATCCTCTCCAATATGCCCAGGCAAGTGAGTGGTCACGTGTGCAGAGTGTCGGTTACACTCGCTGCGAACTGACCGCACGGCCAATCAGCAATCAGGGTCGGCATTGAACCAAGGACACCTGCTTCGTCACACAAGCATGATGCCACGTTGATCACAGCCAATGAGGACTTAAAAAAAAAAAATCTTTGTCTTGCAAGTACATCTGAAAAGGGGTTTAGAAAAATCAGATAAAAAGGTTAGCTTAACGTGGTAGTGCAAACTTCAGTGTATCTGCATCACAGAGATTAGCTCTTTTTCTTCTTAAAGTTTGAAGGGTGTGGTACTCACGGCTGCATTACCTAAACGACAGGAACACCTTGCTTCACACACGTCGCTTTCAAATGAAGTAGAGAACTGTAAGAGTCAAATGATTGAGTACATAGAACAATAATCTAGTACAGCCGAGTTGTGTAAGATAAATTATAATAGTAAATGTCTGAAAAAAAAAAGAAACTTATAAAACTAAAAAAAAAGCTACTGAATCAAAAAAAGTCTGGTTTTCCACGCAGGACTGAAGCACCTGCGACAATAACTGGGCACTTGCTGAAATGTCGAACCTGACTGCCGCTCTCCTATTTTATCGTTATTTATTATTGTTATTTTAACACTCCCCACATTTGACTGTGTTGCGGTCTTTTAGTGGTGTTTTTGTTTTCCTTGACCAAGCACTTGCACTTGTTTTAGCGGTACCTTATTTCACACATTTCTAGAGGACTTCTGTCTTGCAATTTTCTTTGTTTTGTTTTACTATTTTCGTTCTTCCCAGTTTGTAGTCTACCTAGACAGCCTTATAGAGCTACAAACATTAGTGACTGAATATCTTAGTGACTGAACCTACTATAGTATTATATAGTTTGTGAATATTTTAAGTGTAAAAAATTTCCTCATATTTGTGTACATTCTGCAATATACATCTTCAAATCCAAACCACTGCTTGGCTGCATATACCAATTTGTTGTTAATTTATGATCAGACTATAACTTCTTGTAAAACAAATCTCTTTAACATACAAGTCAGACTTGCAGGTAACTATCAGGAATGAATAGTAGAAAGGCTGCATTATTACAATAGTAGCATGGTCTAAGAGTATAAGAGATGTGATAGTCGCAACCTCCGACCTGCTTCTTGCAAGCATTGCAGAGCAACGCTGTAAAGGGTCCGATTTTTATTTCCTGCCACTCAAGTTTTCATTAATAAAATGTATACTTTTTAACTTCTCAACTTATCAGGCTTAAAAGCCAGCCATTGAGATGTTCTTAATACTACTATGTAGTTTGCATCCCAGGAGTTGATTTATTAAGCTTTCAGTCTTAACAGTTATGTTTCATAGAACACAGTATGTAATGAACAATGATATTTAACAAGGTGGCTTGCTCGTCAGAAATTATTTTTTAAAGTACGGTATCTGTACTTAATTCTAGAAAATGTGTGATATTACATGTGTGGTGATAAACAAAGGAAATGGATTGTGTAAGAAAACATAAGAGAAATAAATATAAATCACAAAATAACTTTCAAATTGTAAATATATTTTATAAATTATGTACATGAAATAAATAATAAACACAAAAACTATATTTACAAAAATAATATTCTATGTAAAACAACAAAAAGAACACAAACAAACAACTACTTAAATACAAGGCGAGTACTGACAAGAATATTTTTAACAGTCACATTTTGTTCAAACTCGTGGTAAATAATAAGCGTCTACATTTCAAACGAGGGAAACTGAAAGGTACTTAGTTCTACTGTGTGACACCAAAGGCAGATGGCAGCGATAGGGACGCCTTGCATCAGAAAGACGACAGATAAGGCGTTAGTGTGGGAGGGCAAGGGCAAGGGCAGGGACGTCGGAACAGATGCAAGAGTGACCTCACTTTGGATTAAGAAGGATGAAAGGAGGGAGCAGGAAATGAATATCAATTCAGGCTCTCCTCCACTTGACGCGGGGCGGACCGGGAGGGCACGCGCATGCAGTCACTCGTGCGCTACCTGGCTCCAGGCGAGCTGCCCCACCGGCGCCGTGGCGTACACGGGCTGCTGCCAGGCCGCGCCCCCCGCCAGCAGCCCCTCGCACAGGCCGCCGGCGACCCGGGGCCCCCAGGAGGCAGAGGCCCCCGCCTCGCTGATCTGGCACGCGGCCGCCAGCGAGCCCGGCAGGGAGCGCCACTGCTCCGCCTCGTCCTCCGGCCCGCGCCCGTTGCTGCTGTCCTCGGCGATGGTCGGGAAGGCCAAGGGGTCGGCCTCGGGGTGCGGCAGCGGCGGCAGGATCTGGGTCTGCTGGGCCAGCTTGTAGGACGCCTGCCGCAGCATCTGGCGGCGGCTGAGCGCCAGCCCCGCCGCGCCCTCCACGCTCAGGCTGGGCTGCTGGAAGGCGCCCTGCTTCTGCAGGATCTGCCTCTTCTGCTGCAGCAGGCGGTGCTGCATGAGCTGCTGCTGCAGGGGCTCGCCGCCCAGGCCCTGGTACTGCGAGTGCTGCAGCTGGCGCTGCACCGCCTCCTCCTGGGGTGCGCAGCTCTGGTAGCGGCTGCGCAGCGCGCGGTGCTCGCGCTGCACCAGGTGCAGCTCCATCACGCCCTTGATCTTGCCCGTCTCGTGCAGGCGCTGGCTGTTGAAGGCCACCACGCCCGCGCGGTCCGCCGCCAGCACCCCCTGCTGCGCCACCAGGCCGTCGGAGGCGCGCCGGCCCTCGCGGAAGTCGACCGGCGAGCGCGTGGCGTGGCGGCCCGGGTGCGCGGGCGGGGCGTGGCGCCGCAGGGGCCGGCCCGGGCTGGGGCCCGCCCCCTCGGGCGCCGGCGCCTCGCAGGGACACGAGCAGGACGGCAGGCTGGCCGCCAGGTCCGCCTCCAGCTGGTACTCCAGGCTGCCCTCGAAGGCCGACAGGTTGCTGTCCGTGCTCAGGTGCTGGCTCAGGCTCTTGTGCGTCGCGCCGCCCACGCCGCTGGACGAGGAGGAGCTGGCGTAGGACGCGAGGCGCGGGTGGGGCATCACGGCGGGCCGCGCGCTCACCGGCGAGTCGTCGGCGTCCGTGTCCACGCCCTCGTCCGTGGAGCTGGAGTACTGCGCGCCGAGCGCGGGCGCGTGGCGCGGCAGCGGGTAGCGGCAGCAGTAGTCGGGGCCCGGCGGCGCGGGGAACAGGTCCGCGAAGGGCGGGGCGGGGGCGGGCAGGCGGGGGTCGCCGCTGGCCCGCCGCGCCGGGTCGCCCGCCCCCGGGGGCGGCGCCATGCCCAGCTTGCGCATGGCCTGCTCGGCGATGGTGCTGGGCCGCCGCCGCTGCACCGAGTCCAGCGAGTGCTTGCCCACCGCGCCGCCGTCCTGGGACAGCGAGAAGCTGGTGCGGTGCTGCCTCAGGCGTTCCAGCAGCAGGTAGTAGATGGCGGCGTGGTGGTCGTAGCTGCCGCTCTTCAGCGACTGCAACACGCGTGCCTCTGTGACGAGCACTGCCTCTGGTCACAGCGCGGGTGCTCGCAGGGGTAGCAGGCATACCTCGCGCGTCTTGGCTGCGTCGATGCCCAGGGACTGCATGAGGCGCAGGATCTGCTCGTTGGGCTCGGCCCTGGCGCCTCCCAGCTGCTCCCCGGTGCTGGGCAGCAGGCGGGGAGCCTCCGCCACCATCCAGCGGTGCCTCTTGATGCAGTCCACGGAGTAGCGCTTGGCCGGGTCCAGCACCAGCATCTTCCTGATCAGGCTCTCGCAGTCTGCAACACACCCAAGCCCCCTTTCCCTCATTCCCTCCGTGTATTCTTATATTATAATAAACATTCAGCATTTTGATTGATTTTCATTATTAATTACGATTTATCACGATTATTTTACTTAATTTATAAAAAAATATATATATTATACATGTGTTTATATTTCTATAGAATACTGTAATTTTTTTTTTTTGTTTGATTGAATCCATACTTTACCAACCATGTTTATAATATCACTCCAGTCCTTTTATTATTTGCATGAATATTAATCGTTAAGTTTTTCACTGAGCCACCCATATTTTTAATTTCTGGAAGTGTTTTTTTATATCTAAACAATTTTAATTTAGTAATCTAATAAATAATATGTTTGATTATAAACATAAAAATGTGTGGTTGAGTTCGTGATGGTGATGCAGAGTGGCCGCCAGTTGTGGCTGTCCCGCGCCCTGTCCCCTGGTTGCCCCCTGGAGCAGCCTCCTCGCCGCCTGTGCTCGGCCTTGCGGTGTCAGATCATCCCAGCTACTCCCCAGGAGCATGCTAGCAGGCGGTCTGTCTGGGCTCATGCTTTATTACCCTGGCGACCTCTGGCTTTCCAAGTTTAAATACGAACATAATATGAAATAATTAGTTTTCGTTGAAAAAGGGGGGGGGGGAGGGCTACACACTGAGATCTGTGCATTAGTTACAGACTCGGCCGACCTCCGTAGCGTAGTCGGATGCACACCGGCTTACGGTGCGAGGGGTCCTGGGTTCGAGTCCCGGGTAAGGCATGGGTGTTAATTTACGTACAGAGAATTGATTTCTGACGGTATGATATGGTTTCTAATAAGGACAAATTACCCTCTGGCTGTTGGTGCAAAACTGTAGGCCACCCTTATAAAAAAAAAAGTTACAGGCTCTAACAACAAACACAAGCTTGGGAATACATGAATTATATGTAACCGCTGGAAACATTCACTGGTTCATCAACCTCTAAGTAATACTGTAGTGTAATGTTGCATGGTCGCCACTGGCTGCTCGCCTGTGTGACGTCAGAGCTGGTGGCGCGCAGTCACACACTAATACACACTAATGCACACTAATGCACACTAATGCACACTAATGCACTTCGCTTGCCGTCACACAGTCCCATCACTCACCAGTTCAAGGGTAGAGCGTGAGCGTGTTTTAGATTTCCGCCTGACACGTCATTTAATTGCAAAATTTCAGCGTCTCTAAATAAATTTCTTGAAAAGGAAAAAAAAATTCTGAAACTATAGCAAAAAAAATATGTGAAAATGCCGAAGTACAGTTAAAGGTCTTTAATCCGTCATTATATGGCTCGGCGCGTTCTATAATCCGGCACAAACGGGTGGATTCCATTTATTGTCCTCGGCGCGGCAAGGCGAGGCGAGCCGGCGGTTTCAGGTCGCTAAGGTTTCATAGTGTGAAACTTGAGCTGTGACTGTAACATTACGGGAAGCCTTCTTTTCACAGACGAGAGATCCAAAACCCTAAGTTCCCCGAAGTTCATGCTTTTTTTCCGTATCTTTAATGTAGCTATCCTAACCAAATCTGCCGTCCACAATGTTTTAAAGTATTTATAATGTAGCTAACCTAACCTAATTGACCATTAGTATCCTTTTACCAAAACCGCCATATTTATTTACAATGAACAAAAAAAACCGAAGATGCACGATCGGGCGTTTGGCTCTCTCGTCTGTGAAAAGAAGGTTTCCCTAACATTACATGGCAGAGAAATGAAGATAAAGGTGTAATACAAGTCCCTTAAGAGGCCGTGTCACAAATTTGCGCTCCTATCTATATCAATGTTATTTTAAAAGGCAGTTTTTCTCAAAGTCTATAAGAGGTAGGGGCCGGAAATTTTGCCTACTGAAAGTATACAATACATTTAACATAACCGCTTTTTTCAAATTTATTTATCATATCATATATTATTTCTGTGATGAAAATAATATTATCAATATTTTGATTTGTCCAGATACATTGAAATTTTGCTTATATTTATAATTATTTAGCAAAAACTGAAAACGCCATTGAAATGTATTGCATATTACCTTCCGATCAGTGTCTTCATGATCATGATGGGTTTATAAACCTGGGTGTAATCAAGTCTTTAACTATTACATGACAACATTTATACTTAATAATTTGGAGATATGCCTTTTCTATCCTCAGCCCCTGAGCTTTTACTATCTGGTCTGGCGACCGACCTGACACTCTTCAACCACCCCAGGGGTCTCCGATTACACATCTTATCAAAAAAAAAAAAGATGTTCGTTCATTTGTTTTTGTGTTCGAGCGAAGGTTTACTTCTCCATTAGTGCCACAGAATTCACACATTTATGCCAAGGGAATATTCCGCTGATGTGAGGCCATACGAATGTATTATTCGCGACCATACAACTTTTTTGTTTGTCATCGGGAAAATGATGCCGCAGTTTGATTTTTTGTGGTGATATAAAATAAATTTTCTTGGAATGTTCATTTTAAATTGAGCATTTTTAAATGTCAGCGTAGAATATGCTTATCTGCCCATTTTGTTTCTTTCCATAATAATGAGTAAAGTTAACATTGTCATAGACATTTTATTATATTCGTTTGCCGTCCAAGTACAAATGTCACACTATATCGCACGTAATTATATTTTTTTACTAATTTGTTAGTTGTCATTTTATTTAAGTTATAAATAACATTAATAAAAATTATTACTTAATAGTCCAGAATAGAGATTGAGTTATTATTCATTTAATAGGGGTTTAAAATATGGTACTACATACATATTTATATTATCTTGTTGTCTTCTTTGTAACTTTACTGGAAGAATGGCATTTGGTATGTATGTTAACTCACAATGAAAATACTTCAGAAGTACTCAATTAACAGTGAACAACCTAGGGCCTATACTAATTTCATTATGTTCATGAAATATAATTGATATTACTAATAATGAACTGTATGTGTTTTGCGTAGAGATATCGTACGAACTGTATGTGGTACAGACCAACATTAGCCAAGACTCTGTAAATAAGTAATTTCAGTTAATGTGTAGAGAATATTAAAAGTTAGAAATAATGATATATATAAAACAATGCAGAGTTATCAGCATAAAAATAGAAGTTGTTTTTACGTAGCGCCTACTGGAATGTATATTTTGTGTTGAATTATGTGGTATGATTAGTATTCTCTTATTGTAAGTGTGTTTTGTTAAAATCTTATAAAACATCACTTACTGTTGAAGGATTTTCATTTTTTTTGTGATGATCTTACTTAAACAAGTTTTAATTATATTACACATGTATATTTTAAAAGCATTTTAATGTATACTTATAGAATTGTAATAGGCTTTATACGGACTCTCACGATGCATGTGAGCATCTAAATTAATAGAGACCGGAAAAATTCGCGGATTCATTCGGCGATAGGCTAGAAGTCAAATACATATACCTTTTAGATGATTTTGCTATTGGCTTACTGTTCATCTGGACGAATCTCAACCAATTATAAAACACCAACCAAAGAAGGATCGAATCACAGACAAACAAGCTGAGACGACTAACAAGTCAGCAGCAAATGAACTGCCGTTATTTGCCCGAGTGTACAGGGGAATGTGCAGTCTATCCTGAAGGCCGTCGAAACCGCGAATTTTTCCGGTCCCTAATCTACATCAATATTATGGCCGTTTCACAAGATCAAATATTTATTGAATTCAATCTGTTGCATTCATTGTACATGATTTTCGATATGTACATTGAATTCAATACAAATTGAAGATGTTACTCAACTAAGCTTATTCTTATTAACTTATAAGTATTTTGTTTGTTCAGTACATAAAAGTAAAAGATTCGTTATTATTTAAATAATGAGCATCTTTAAGCAATAACGTTTTCAAAATATTTACATGAACATAATGGAATATATATTTTAAATACTTTATATCTACGATCACATCAACGGCAGTATTATGTAATGAATGAGGTAATGAAATATCTTGAAAGGATATTTTCTTCTCTGTAAAGTAAATTTGTAATGCAGCCCTCTTAATGTTAGTCTTGTGAGTTATTTCGTCTTCTAATATGCTACAGCAATGTATAAAATTAAGTTTTGTTAGTGTTTTAGTCTTGTGTAATGTTAAAGTGTAATGTGATAAATTCAATAATTTTTTTGTAAGTTCGTATTCATAAAGGTAGGCTACATATCGTATTAAGATAAATAGTATAATATTTGTAAATTTAAATTCTTTGAAACAACGTCGATAAGAGGTTCACCTACCTCTGTTAAACTGTATGATGGTGCATTGTAAAAAATTAGGTAGTCTGACTTAAGTGAGATTGTATTTAGATTGTGTGTGATGCATATGCAATATCTAAGCATATGCATTTATGTTATTATCCTTTTAAAACGTTACATGATGAATTTCGTATACTTTTTAATGTCAACTAACATTATTTATCACGGACTATTACATCCAGATAAAGAATAATTACCACATGTTTGAAGATTAATTGTATTCCGATACGTTTAAAGTATTAAAATTTTTAGATTCGACTCATACCATAGTTGTATAAGTGAGGTTTCTTGATTCTGAATCCCTGCATCCGCAATTTCCTAGTGAGCCGCCGCGCCGGTCAGATTGTCATCCTCTCAGATTGTCGAGGAACCAGATACATTTTTCGTCGAGTAAACTCGAGCTGTCAACCTTCCCACTAATCCTGTGATAAGGGTATAGTAGCTTTATCACGCGCTGCGGCTACAGTTCCTTCGGTTGAAAAAGCCACTAAATCTCACTGTTAAAAGAGAGAACTTCTAGAGCAGAATATTGGAAATAAACATTTACTGACACGGCCTCTTAAGTACTTTCAAGAATCTGTACTGGTTGAATTACGCCTAAAAATTACTCTGAAAACATGCGTTTTAGCCATTTTAACTCTTCTAAAAATAGAGTTTAAAAAACTTAATCCGAAATCAAAAGTACCTTTCGGCCCTCAGCGAACTCGTAAATGTTTTTTTTGTAAGCAGACCCCACTCGGATGTGTTGAGTAGTTATCAAATCGCGTTGTTTTCCCTGGAGCTCTGTGTGCCCGGGTAGGGGTGTGAGTGTGTGTCGCTGAGCTGGCTGCTGCCTCTAGCGCAAGGCTTGACCGGCAGCAGGAAGGAAGTATAACCGGAGCTGCACGAGTGGACCTGCGACTATCGTGTTCGAGGCCGGGACAGCGAGGCGCGTGGGAGCGGGTCGCCGTCAGCTTCTCACGGGTCCCGCCAGGGGCTGGCGGCCATCTTGCACAACACCTCGCATCTCGCATTTCCTCTCTGTTGCAGCACGGTATTTCCAGCACGGTCATGTGCAAGAAGACAAATATAAATCATCCATTCTCGAATATGATTAAAAATGCATATTCCAATTTTTAGTATTATTTGAATCCTCAAAAAATATCTCGCAGTTTTTATTGCAAAATATATCATCTCGAAAAAAAAAGTACGCCTACATATCTTCTAAATGTGTCTGATTCGTGTAATATCATCAAATATAAGCTCACGTTAAAATTAAATTGTATTGTATGTAGTTGGCTGGTTTTAGTTGTGTTGACCAAGTTTTCTGATTGGTCACTAGTTTGCACAGTCGGCAGGGTGGGAGGGAGGTTCCCACCCGAGATGACGGCGAACTCGCTCACTCGCTGCAGTCCCGACCAGCGAGCGTGGTATGGGGCGAGTGTGGCATGGGGCGAGCGTGTTACCACAGACAGTCAACAGCCCACGGAGGAGCATGAGGCCGGGTGGTGAAGCCACCAAGTGAGGGCACCGAAAATAATCAAACTTTGTCCGCCGTATTCAGGGAAAGTCCGGTCGTTGCTTGTCCGTTTTAGCCAGCTCGTGCTCCATCTAGACTCTTCCGAGCTGTTGGAATAAGACAACATGAAGACGGCACGAGGCGGTCTGGACGAGGCTTGACGTGAGATGTCCTGGCCGCGGGTTGCGCTGCTGGTCCCGGGGGACACTGGTCGCCTTGTTCTGAGCGGGACTACCGGTGCACTTGTCATGCGTGCTCTGGCCAACAACCAGTAGAAGGTACACTACAGGCAGACTGTGCTTCGTGAATGTCTGCGTGCCGTCGGGAACCAAGCAGTGGACAGGACGGGTGTTGGTGACTCGAGGCCGCACTGACCCGAGCTCATGAAGTAGGGGATGCGGAAGCGGCCCGACAGCACCCGGTCCCGCAGCGACTGCAGCGTGGAGCCGTCGAAGGGCAGCGCGCCGCACACCAGCACGTACAGCACCACGCCCAGGCTCTGCGGCAGCACCAGCACGCACACCATCAGCCCTGTGCACCACCTGGGGGCTCGACCCACTCAGGAGCCTGGTGCGGCAGGGAGGGGCACGGAACACCCTTCAGCGGGCCGCTCATGATTCTTCGAAACTTGTCTGAGGACCCTTCAGCGCTTTTTTTTTTTCCAAAGACTCAAATAATTAAACATGAAGCACAACGGAAGTATATAAATGTGTTGTTTACTGCGCCTCAGTCGGAGTGACGTCCGCCATCTTATGAAATTTGGGCGCCGCAGTGATAAATGATTGCTGCACTCTAGCGGGTAAAAAAAAAATAAACATATATGACGGCACCATCCTCTAACGGACGAACACAATATGGGGGACGTGGCGTCATACTATATGGCGAGATACACACACATCACACACACAGGGGCGCAACAACAGTGGGGCAAGGGTATTTTGCCCCCCCCCCCCCTTCTGAAACCTTGAAGTGGGGGCAAACGGGGGCAAAGAAAGTGCTGTGTAATCAATATTTATATAATAAAACTGCTTAAATAGCACCATTTTCCACCTTAAAATACAAATTTTCCCGGGGGAGGGCACTTCAATAGGGGGGGATCGATGATTCTTTATAAAAAGGTATATTACCCCCCCTTTGGAAATTTAGTTGTTGCGCCCCTGCACACACACACACACACACCTTGGCTTTAGTGGTTAGAGGTCAGTCTGGCGTGGCTTCCGTGGAGAAAGGACCCGTCACTTTTTTTTTTATTTTTGCCCTCACCGGGTTCGAACCGAGGACACCATATAAAAATTCGTCCTAATGACATCAGATGATAATAACGAGTTTTAAAGATGGTGGCCGTAACGAAAAATGTGACGGTCACATAACAATTCAAAATGGCGGCCATCGCATCCTAATTGTCAAGGTCTTGCATGACCTCAGCGGCTTGTAGATGCGGACTTAACGCCGCTTTGCGAACTTTTCATGTCACTGACAGTTTTGAGGACTGAAAACGGGAAAAATTTTCCCTCGAAAAACGGGAATATGGACATTTTTATTTTTCCCGTTGTTTTGAGATTTTTTTTTTGCGGAATGTTTTTTTTTCCAAAAATCTGCGAATTTCGGCGAATTTTTGGTAAACTGTTAAGTCATTTTTGAATGATTTACGGCAATTTTATAAGGGACAAGGTCATGCATGTCGTCACAATCCAAGATGGCGGACCTCTCCCCGACTCCAGGCGCACAACTCGTTAAAGAAGAATGAGCTGTTTTGCCGGATCCTTGACCGGGGGAACAGCACCCGGGACGAGGTCACACAAGCTGGCGCCAGACAGAGCAGTCGGAGCGGCACGCACCCACACGTCGATCTCGGGGCCGGTGTACTTCTTGCCCTCGAAGACCTCGGGCGCGGCGTAGGGCGGCGACCCGCACCACGTGGCCAGCTGCTCGCCGGGCGTGTAGTAGTTGCTGAAGCCGAAGTCCGCGATCTTGATGTTCATGTTGGCGTCCAGCAGCAGGTTCTCGGCCTGCGACAGCACACCGGCACACCACCCAGTCGGGCCACTTGGACACCCTCCACACGCCCCCGCACTGCTAGCGATCACACCGAACTAACCAGCCGAGGACACACCTGAAACAAACTAGCAGTTCTTCGTAATTTCAAACAACAAGCTGCATCTTCGTCGAAACCCAGGGCCGCAACTATGATGGGGGGGGGGGGCAAGCAGGGCATATACGCCCCGGGCGCAAAGCTGTGGGGGGGCGCCGAAATCGCTTGCATTGTAATTCCTTCCTACTACAACTGGTAACTGGTAAAAAATTTTTTTTTAAATTGCATGCCAGCAATGTCTAATCTCATTTACAATATAACGTCTCAACATAGCACCATTTTTCCGTGGGAGGGACCCCGGAACCCCCCGCTTTATTGGTGTGGTATGTGCAAAAAAAGGAGGGGGGGGGGGGGGGGGCGCATGAATCCATTCATGCCCTGGGTGCCAGAGAATCTAGTTGCGGTCCTGTAGAAACCACGCAGTATTTCGACTTCCGCGTTGTAAGTATCGTTCTTAACGAATTTGAACACACATGACAGAAAAAGAAAAGGGTGTTCTCACTATAGACTCAAAAAACCAGGTTTTTTTTTACTGTTTTGTTGATATACCAAGAATATTCTTTCGTATTCGTGTCCGAAGTGAGTTAACTCAGTGTCAGTAAATTCGCGAAGATAGCCGGAAATGTACGAATATCCCTGGATGATTTGTAACCAGCGTTCTTCGTGAACCGGAGGTGAACATTGTTGACAGTGGCCTGGTGCTAGGCCGGGCGGCGGCCATCTTGGCTTCCTTGTGTTGGGGGGGGGGGGGGGGGTCGACCCGGGGCTTCGCAGTCCCCACCCGGTCAACTCGTCACACTATTCCTCCTTACGATATTGTAAACTAACTAAATACCCTTTTAACGTGGTTCAATATTTTTTACACAAAAATAAATTTCTTTTATTCAAATTGGTTAACCCGTGTGTCCAATGCCTAGTCTCAAAGTAAATACCTGCAAACTAACATTTGAGAAACTTGCCTATTACTCGTAGTGACATGTCAATTTACAAAAAATTGTTTATAATGGCGCATGCATAAATCTTTACGCTAGCTACCTATGTGTATGTGTGTGTGTGTAAGTAGCTTGAATATACCAAGCCTGGTTTAACTGGAAAACTGATTCATAAGACGTATTACGCCAGACATTTTGATGAATAATTCAAAACCTAAATTACTGCAAACTTTAAAAGTAGAAATTAAGTGGTCTACAACATCGATACTACTAAAATAAGTGTAGACGAAACCTACAACATTGCCTGTGACAAGTGCAGGAAGGGATGTGTCGACCAATGGTGTGAGTGTTTAGCGTGGTCCTCGCATTCTGCCGCATCCGGGTACACACGACCACATGACTGCTCTCTCGGCAAACACAAACACGACCATAAACCTGCGAGATAACACCGCGGGAAACATTTACCTTCACGGTGTCTCTGAGATGTTCCACTGCTCACCTCTGGAGTGTGTCTGAGATGTTCCACTGCTTACCTTCACAGTGTAGAAGACTGTGGAGTCTATCCTGGAGGTCACTGATATGGTGTCTATCTACAACACAGCAGCTTTATCATCGGCCCGTTCAAGAGCGTGTGAGCAGTAGTTGGGGAAGAAAAGTCACAGGCATGTGGGCAGTGTGTTGGCAGCAATGCGGCGGAACACTGCTCGCCAATCAGCGCCCGGGAACAGGTCCCCACCACAGCGCGGGGTATCCAACCAGAAGCAAGGTGTACCCGCCTCGCTGTTTTGCTCCTGTGAAGTTGGTAGGGACCGGGGAAAATGTGCGGTTTCATTGGTTCCAGATGACTGGATGTTCGCTGAAGCATCTGTGTGGTCCAAACTGCGAGATCTGAGACGTCGATGGGGCAAGAGTGTTTGTTGTAGATTTAAAACATTTTAATTTTGTTTCTATTTCTAAGTGATTT
Source organism: Bacillus rossius redtenbacheri (assembly GCF_032445375.1). Lineage (NCBI taxonomy): Eukaryota > Metazoa > Arthropoda > Insecta > Phasmatodea > Bacillidae > Bacillus > Bacillus rossius. The sequence continues at coordinate 65,844,601 of NC_086336.1, forward strand.
TTGACCGTGTGTGTCCAAGTTAAGACTCGGTGTCACGCACAATGTTGATTTTTTTTTTGCGTCATCACTTTTATTCAAAGGCTCGTCCTAAAAATTTTAACTCCACACCTCTCTTGTATTTGTTGTTCTACTTTCAATATTTCCAACACACGTGATGGTAAATTACAAAGGCGTGCGCGCCTTTTTTCAACCCACGATGGTATAACAAGTGAGTACATGTTGAAAATATCTGCAATGGAGGGATCTAGTTCAAAAATTTGTAGAAACAGCCCTTAAACAAAAGTAATGTCGATAGGTCGATACGGCGTGTGGGATCGACAGGAGCAGGGCTCGACGTGGGCTGATGGAAGGTGAAGGGCGCGCTCACCCCTGACATTTGGACGGCGGTGACGTCATCCCGCCTACGTGTCTGCACGGGGGGGGGGGGCAGCCACCCTCCCCCCTCAGGCGTCGCGCGTCTCGCTGGAGACAAGACCTTACCGGCCGCCCCCAAAAGACCAGACCTGACCAAACCAATGCGGACTAAAAGTCCAAGTGCCGCACCCCTTGCATAGTAGAACTTCTACCATGCCCCACTCTTCTTCCAGGACCATCCTTCTATTCCTGTAATCCACCTGCTTGTAATAATGCATGACCTTTGCATCCCGCATGTATGTGCCCAGGGTTTTCCCTCTGTCTATGGAGGTTTTACCTGGGCCCAACTTATCTAGTTTTAGTCTAGAATTAAGAGTGAGGGGAGTTAGTCATGGCGAAAACGTCTGCCATGGCTGGCCAATCCCCTCCTAGCACATGATGCACGTGACCTTCTCTGCATGGTTAAAAACCCGGCATGTTTAGAGCGTATAGGGCTTGCCCTGAGACGCAGTTAGAGTCTTCCCTACCTAGACCCCTCCCTTACACACATAGTTTTAACTTAGGTTAGGGAAAAAAACGCTAAGACTCCGCCCTTCTTTTAACAACTGCTCGGCGGTCACGGCCACAGCACTGTCCCGTGTCGCGTGGTTGGCTGGGCAGCGCGCCAATCACAGCCGTCCGGCGCGGAGGCACACGTGTCCGACAGGGTGTCCGCAGCGCTTTTATCAGTTTATTAGTGGTCTAGTACATTCACGCTCAGATATAGTACTTTTCTCTTTAAAATAATAATACTACTGTAACTCCTATATGTTCTATTATTAAGCGTAATTATTTGTTAAAAAAACTATGAAATTTATGTGTATGTGTGGTGTGATATTTAAGTTCAAGCATTGCAATGCCATAATAACTTCCTAAATTGTTAAAACCATAAAAAAATTATAATTTAGTACTTTTTTTTTCCTTTCAAATCTAGTACTTTTTTCTCGCCTAAGTTGGTACGAAATATTTGTTTCCTTGTGTACACCCTGCCGCCAGTCACGGGTGCGCCTGCTGCCGCTAGCGAGCGAGGGAGCACAGGGTCGCCAGGTCTCGTGGGACTGGTTGAGACCTGCTCCAGTCACGGGCGGAGCCGTCAGCGACGTGAACAACAAGAGAGAGACAGCCGGCGACTGCTCCGGGCTACTGAGGCCAGCAGAGACCTGTGTCTGATTTCATATACTGTACTTTCAAATACTTTTATATATATATATATTTCTTGTGTGCGTGTGTATGTCACTGAACTCCTCCTAGACGGCTGGACCGATTTTGATGAAATTTTGTGTGTGAGTTCACGGGGATTCGAGGATGGTTTAGATTCACAATTGGATATTTTATCTCGATTCTGAGTTAAGAAAAAACTGAAAAAACATTCTTTAAAAGCAAAAAAAAACTAAGCATTGTTGATAATTAGCCTCCATGGCAACGGGCTTTTGCATTGTTGTTGCCTTCTGCGTAACCATGAGAAAGGTTTTTGGTAACGGCAGTGGCGTGTCCAAGAGGAGGGGTATGTATAATGAGAAGATACAAAATGTCCAGCGTAGAAATACTTACCGCCATATCCATATCTCACAAAAAGTACATTTGGGCAGGACAATGTCTGTCGGGTCCGCTAGAAAGATATATATAGAAAGATATGTAGAAAGATATATAGTGAGATTGAGATATAAATAGAAAGATAGACAGAGATATAGAGAATTAGAAAGATAAACAGAGATGCTTAGTATACGTTTAAAAAATTAAAAAATTGATTGAGGCATTGCAACGCATGCCGGGCATTATCTAGTACTTTTATAAAAGTTGACACACTCCCGCACTGCACTGCGGCCACTCACCTTGAGGTCGCGGTGCACCACGCGCCGGTTGTGGCAGTACTCCACGGCGGACAGGATCTGCCAGAACTTGCGGCGCGCCGCCCCCTCGGACATGCGGCCGTAGCGCGCGATGTAGTCTGCAACACGCCCCTCGCGGTGAGCGGGTGTCGCCCCCCCGCCTACCGGCCTCGGCCGAACAACCACCGAACATCGCCGTCTTTGAATACGTGACAGAGCTCATCTTCAATAGGTAGTAGTGTCTATGACCTGCACGCTGGTACCAGTTTATTCACTCGTTAGGTGTCTGGGCGACGAGCTATAATTCAGCGCTTTTTAGCCGAGGACTTCTTATCTAGGGTGTCAACAAATTCCTGGAGGAATGGATTCCAGTAATTTTGCAAATCTTTTTAATGACATTTTCTTACAATTTTTTATATCACACGTATTGTCTTATTTTACATGTAATGACCAAAATAATTATTCTATTCGCAGGAACGTGCCTTTTTTTTTCAATTTTGGAAACCTGGAAATGTTTTCAGAGATAGTTTCCACATGATTTAAACTGGCAGTACCCAGCTAGCCATACTTAACTCGCAGTCAATGAAATGAAAAGTGGTTTGAAAACACAGAATACAAGTGACTTCCAGCAGGTTACTGTTTATCCAGGGACTCACACGTCTACCCCACAGACAGCGGCGAGCAGTGTGGGCCGCGCGCCACGTGTTGCCTACCGCAGGCGCACGCCGCATCCCGCCCGGCCGCCGCGTCGCGCGTGTGGCCTGCCTCGCAGGCGCCCCTGGCGCCAGGCCTGCCCGGGCTGCGTAGACTCGCACGACTTACTAAATGTTATTTTTAAATATGTTCCGACGCACAAATTACCAGCCAAACTTACGGGCCTGTCTATAACGGAGTATTTGCGGAAAGCTGCAATAGCTAAATTCGCAAAGTTTATTTGTTAACTTGCCTGGATTCACTTATTTTGTTGGGTTTTTAAAACCTTTCAAATACATCCACCATTTTTTTTTTTCCGTTCCGAATCCGATACTAAAGGCTTATTGTATACGTGTATGTCGTTACTGGCGGCAACATCCACGCTGGAAGACCAGAGGTGTTTGGGAGGGAACGGTCGTGCCACTGGGTGCTTGCGGGGTCCCTCGGAGACCTGTCAGGGTGGCCGGACAGACACCCCAACTCTACCAATCACTGGAGACCGGGAAAATTCGCGGGTTCATTGACCTCTAGGATAGACTCTAATATCCTCTGCACACTCGGGCAAATGCCAACTGTTCATTGGCTGCTGACTTGTGAGTCGTCTCGACTGGGTGGCCTGTGATTCGACACTTCTATGAGTGAGGGTCTCTAATTGGCCTTCAGTCCTCCAGATTAACAGTGAACCAATGGCAGAAGCAGAACTTAGGTAAAATTATTTTAATTTTAGAATTATTAATTAAATGAATCCGCGAATTTTCCAGGTCTCTACCAATCACAAGTGTTTCATTATATTGATATTTCCATTGAGGAATACTTGGCGATCACCTCGCTTCGCGCTGTATCTGAGTACCGGGATGGACTACGTGTGAGCGGGCCCACACACGTCCCTGCACCCAGCTGGCTCGACAGCCGCGCGTGCTGGCTGCAGGTGTCTGTCTCGCGGCTCGTCGCGCAGGCTACAGGTGGAACAGTAACGGAAAAAAAAGCGTACCCGTATGTATTCGTTACTATAACAATTAGTGCTCGTTACTATCGTATCGTTACGTTACCCGTTACTTCTGATACGATACCTCATTACCATAACATGCTATGTTATGTTACAGCAACGAATCGAGTCGTATTGCGTACGCGTACAGTATTACGTCGCGGCGACTCAACATTCGTAATTTGTAGAAAACATACTTATACATTACATGCCAAACTGCGTAAAGTTCATTTTTTCACTTTTTCGTATTTTGAACCAGACTTGTGTTTAAGTCGTTCCAAATTTAATTTGATTTAATAGGTAAAGTACCTTTAATGAACAGTAAAAAACTTGGACGACGAATTGCCACATTATACTTTACTTAATAAACAAACATCGTTCTTTGTAACGTACGTTTTTAAATTCACCGAATAAGCGCGCGCATGCGTAAAACATACGATCAGCAAACGTTTCAATACACGCATCAACGGTACTTTCGTGAACTGAAACAGTGTAGGTACCCACACTGCGAAAAAAATGCGAGTAACGAAATGCATTCGTGTGCAACGTTTCGTTATTCGGTACTAGATGGCGCACCCGTTACTCAGTACCGAATACATGCGGTTTGCTACAGCTCTGCACACTTCAAATACTATCTATGCTAACTTTCCTAAATCCATATTGGTAGGGGCACGCATATTTTGCGAAAAGATTCCGAGACCAGCTGAAAGTTAAAACACTGTAGCATCGTCTGTGTTTCGTGATTGGGTGAGTTTCTTCCAGGTGCATGCCGATTGTTGCAACACCAATCACAGTAATTCAGTGCGGAAGCAAACGCGTCCTGAGTGGCTCGGTCGAACAAGGCAACGACTTCTCTCGCAGACGGCCGCCAATCACAAGGAAGAAGCCGCTGGTGCCCTTATACCTTGTTGCAGTCTAATAGGCGCTCAGTTTTATTCGCGAAAAATTCCTGCCCCTACATTTTAGCAGTATTATTACATATGTGGTCATTCTGAAAGAAACAAAAAAATAAAAGGAATTCAAGGCTAAACAAGCAATTATTATTTTACAGGAGTAACTATCTGTAGCAGTCGGCCACTGCTAATATCAAAGCCCTCCATTAACCAGTGAGCTGTGCTTGGGTGTGTCTTCCGGCTCCACGTTCACCTGACGGTGCAACCCACTCGCACCTTCATTTAGAAGGGTTTTCCGTCAAACTAAAATGTCATAAGAGTTGAAATAATCATATTAAGAAGATAATGTTTCAGTTTGTTCACAATATATTTATAATTTAGCTCTTGAATATGAATGTATAGGGGCATGCACATTACGCGAAAAGATTCTAAGAGTAGCTGAAAGTTAAAACACTGTAGCATCGTCTGTGTTTTGTGATTGGGTGAGCTTCTTTCAGGTGCGTGTTCAGTGCTACAACTTCAATCACAATAATTCAGAGTGGAAGCGAACGCGTCCTGAGTGGCCCGGTAAAACAAGGCAACGACTTCTCTCGCAGACGGCCGCCAATCACAAGGAAGAAACCGCTGCAGCGGGTATACCTTGTTGCAGTCTAATAGGCGTTATGATTTTTTTCGCGAAATATGCCTACCCCTATGAATGACATTCTAATGTCGGCACAGAGAATCGTCAGGCGCGGAGGGTTGCCAACCTGACAGCTTCATTCATGAACAAGTAACGCACCGCAGACTGCAAACAGCGCTGTGTCTTATCGCAGCGAAACAATGCGCGGCTGACTACTTCACTTGTAAACACAAACAAGCTTAACTACTTAGGCTTTCATTGCTGGATGAAATGACTTTGTTACGTAATGAATCTATTGTAGTCTGTTACAGGTGGGTTTATGGAAACGTGTGTTTTCTGCGTCAAAGTTTCGAGAGAGAGAGAGAGAGAGAGAGAGAGAGAGAGAGAGAGAGAGAGAGAGTGTGTGTGTGTGTGTGTGTTAAGACACTGCAGCATCGTCCGTGTTTCGTGAGGGACTGAGTTCTCCCAAGCACAACTCTGCGTGGAAGAAAACTAGTCCTGAGTGGCCCAAACAAACAAGTCAGTGGCTTCTCCTGCAGACGGCAGCCAATCACAAGGCAGAATCCGCTGACGTGTGGCGTGGGCATACCTTTTTGCAGTCTAATCAGCGGTCCTGTTTTTTTTTTACCGAAAAATAAAACCTGCCCATATGGATTACCTGATTTGAGGGAAATAACGAGAAGCTAAGATGACTATACAATACAGTACATACATGTTCATAAGAACATTATTTTTAGACCAACCCTCCATTTGAATAAGAAATATTAGTGCAAGTAACGCTGGGTTTTTAATATGTCAGTTGTTATCGGCTTTTGCCTCGGATAAAAAAAAATTTAAACATGTTTTTAATTTTTGTCCCTTATGTCCCAGAAGGTATGCTGTCTCTGAGGCGCGTGAAGCTATGTCATGTCCTGCGGACGGACCCGCCCTCGCCGCGGTATGCCACAAGAGACGTGCTCAGGCCTCCGCTCCGAGAACTGGCCGGCCATTGGCTGCCGGCTCGGCAACCGCGGCTTGTTTGCTTTTATAAGCATATTTACAGTAAAAGCTCGCCTGCACGGATATCAAAACATTGCGCCTACAGTTTTGAATAAGAAAGTTAGTTATTAGTAGGCTACTATATATATATATAACAAAAACCGGTTATGTCCAGCCTAATTTTTAAAAACTACAAGAAATATAAATGTCCAAATAAACTAAGAAAATCAATAAAAAAACATCTTCTAGCAATAATTAGAGAGCGGACAAATCGCGGATTCATTTCACGTTGGGATAGAATTCAAATACACACACACACATATATATATATATATGAAGTATGGTTCTGGGCCAATGAGACGTGTCTGCGGTGAGCAGCCAATGGGCAGGGGATGTTTGCCCGAGCTGTAAGTAGGTAGCGCTACGACTGCGCAGTAGTGTAGCGGCCAACGACGCACTCACCGAATATCTCTCCCTGGCTCGCGTACTCCGACACTATGTAGATCATGTTCTTGGTCTCCATCACCTGTAACAAGACGCGCGGTCAGACACGGCTGGTGACAATACAGAAAATGCAAGGGAGGTATTCGGGTTATAATTTCTGAAATAACCCTTAAATAACTGTGATTATAAAATAAAATAAAACAAATCAAGCTGGAGCCCGAGATCAAACTTTAAAAAAGGGGGCGGGGATGAAGCCATATTAGTTTCACTGTGTTCATACCATAGCAATTTTTTTATCATTATTATTACAGTTGAATCATATCCAAAAAATAATAATATTAAGTACCAATGACTAAACAGTAGCAACGAGTCACTATTTACGTCTGAAATTCAGTTAAATTATAAACTATGCTTTAACGAAGTCAAGTAAAAAAATTAACTCTATAAAATTGCTATGGACTAAATATGTAAAGAAATCGGGACGGCGTCTTTAGATCTCTCTTTATAACTCCGCAGACTCGGCTCAACTGATCCGTGCATTAAGGCTGCGTCATTCAAGTAGTGCCGGTAGTAGCCACTTCCCAACTGTCACTTGCAAAGCAGCGCATGGTGATTGTCAGTTCACTAGCACTGTCGGTAGACGGTGCTGCTTTGGGAGGTGTCTGCTCTGAGACTAGTCCATGACACAGGCCCTTGAGAGTTCTGGTTGTTCCTGCTTGTCATACAGAGCGTGTCTGGAGAACCACAGGCATCTGACTACACGTTGAGAGAGAGTGAGAGGGTTGTGCTCTCAGCACAGAGAGAACTGCCCCTGACAGAGTCACTAGCAATCAGCTGCACTAGCTGACCTGGCCACTTGCTCAGGTTCAGTAAGTGACATTTAAAATACTGTAGATCTGTGCAAACGTTCGCTTAGGTTGCTTATGTACGTTTCATATTTTAGTAACCATAAACCATAACCATAAAAACATAACTGTAAATATGGACGAGATAAATTAAAAAAAAAATTTAACTGATATTTTGGCTATAATGTTTTTTTTTTTTTCATTTTGATTCTTTAAAATATTTTCCCGTAAATCCTATTAATACTATTAAATTTTTGACGTGATATCGTCTTATAAATTAATGAACGCCGGCTGCACGCACGAAAAATTGTCACGTTCCACCTGAGCCGAGTGTGCAAGAATCGGCCAACCACCCTGCGAGAAAATCTTGTATAATATCACAAACCGGTTAAGGCGGGCTTATTAACTAATTGTTCGTGATTATATTTAAAATTTGCAAAAACTGTAAATAATATTTGAAAATTAAAAAGTATGCAATTTTTTATTAATGTTTTCTTGTGAAGTTATCACTTAAAATTATCGTCCGTAAACCGACTTTACAAAAACACCCCCCCCCCCCTTTTTTTTTTGGAAAATGGTGTTCTCTCTTTATCTCTGCCGATATACTAATTACATCATACCGACAAGCCTCTAATGCACACCAACACGACACTACAGGTACATCACGACAGTTAACCGATCTAGCTGGTGGGGAGCTTCTCTCCCCCGCCGAATTAGGTACACGTAACTCTTCTATAGCATTACACAACCTACCAGCGCACACACAGGCCCGCGTTGCCAAACCTATCCCACAAGCGATTCTACACCAGTGCGGGGTGCACCTGAACCACGTGGCCTCGCCCACGCTCACTGCCCCGGATGGCGGTGTGGTGAACGGGCGGCCGGTATACCTACTCGCGCGCCGAGCAAGTGTCCAGTACCTTCGAATATATATACTGTATGGAACTCGCCAGCCCAGGTTAACATTTCTAACACGGTTTTGAGGTAGTTGGTTAGTTCACCGTCCGCAATCGCCACCATCTCTAGGGCATCGACTCGTGGTGGTCCCTAGCGGACAAGTGTCGAACTCTTCAAACACCCCTTCCCTTTCCCGCTGAACGACCTTGAGCTGCAGTGAATGATAGGTGGGGGGGTGCGGGGGAATGACAGCGGGCGACAGTGCTGCGCTCTAACGTGTAAATAACAACTAAGACGATACAGGGCGTTACGGCAGCGCACTGCAGCGGTGAAGTTCCCAAGCTGCTCATCATACGCTCTTGAAAAACGTAGAGTAAATCCTATCCACTCGCGACTTCTACACAGTATATATATTCAAAGCCAGTGCTGGGATGGAGCCAGTGTCGGGGGAGAGGAGGGGGCTCACCTGGTACAGCTTGATGATGTGCGGGTGGTCGAGCTGCTTCATGATGTCCACCTCGCGGTGCACCTTCTGCAGGTTCGCGGCGTCCAGCTGCGACTTGTCGATGATCTTGATGGCCACCTGCGACACACCAGCCGCGTCAGTCCCCGGCGCACCAGCCCCGTCAGACCCCGGCGCTGCGCCGCCGACCCACCAGCCGCGTCAGTCCCCGGCGCACCAGCCGCGTCAGTCCCACCAGTCGCACCTCCCACACCTCCCACACCTCCCACACCTCCCACACTTCCAAAACTTCCGCACACACATCGAACAAATATGGTGCATGCAGCGGCGTAGCAAGCGGGTGGCCAGGGATGGCCCCCACAGCATGGTAGGGGGGGGGGACACTGCCTAGACGGTTTCACGGTTACTGAACCCTCCACCCTCTCTTTTAATCCAAGAGCGGGCGCCATTGTCAAGTTAGGCCCAGGGGCACCAGTCACCTTAGCCACGCCACTGGGTACATGTATTCAGCATGAACCTTATTGCTAGGGAAATGCGAGAGGTAACGGGACGCCGAGGTGACAGTGGGGGGGGGTGGGAGGGGCAGGAGACCTGGCTGTACGCCTCGCCTCGCAGCATCTCGCGAGCCCCCACTGGCCGCGGGTGTCACACTGACCACTGTCCTGTGGAGGAACCGCTGGGGCCATCCAGGGGCACCGAGGCCGGGGGAAAACAGTTTCGTCATTCCTCCCTCTTTACTCTTCAATGTAGCTGCAACTGTTCAAACCCGCTCCAGAGCCGATCAACAAGCACGACGTCGCGAAGTGCTGACGGCTGACGGTCACACCGAGCACACAGCCAGAGCAAGAGGGCAGCACCAGGTCAGTGGAGCGGGCGAGGCAGGACCTGGGCCACGTGGTTCGGGGACCACCTCGCCGCGGTGAGGGGCAGAGACCGTAGCCAATACAGTGTCTCGCTCTGAGACTGCAGTACAGACTATACTGTGTCTCGCTCTGAGACTGCAGTACAGACTATACTGTGTCTCGCTCTGAGACTGCACTACAGACTACACAGTGTGTCGCTCTGAGACTGCAGTACAGACTATACTGTGACTCGCTCTGAGACAGCAGTATTATGACGATAGCATGAAAACAATAATAGAACCTGAACGACATGGCAGAATTCTATGGGATTTGTTTTATTCGCTAGATATTTTCATTACAGACAGCTGGATGTACAAAAATAGTCAATACAGTGTATAGTTTTTAAAAAATATTGCAAACTGTGTATAATAATATAAGGGCTTGAAACAAAAAAAAAAAAGAAAACTTTTTACAGTGAAATTATTAAATACACAAAAGAAAACCTCTGTTAAAACTACTATTAGAACGACAAAAATATATTACAAATTTAAGCTATCTTTAAATTAATAAAACCTGCTATTATGGAACTGTCAAAGACAATCATTGACATATATTGACATACTTTTTGTTCTAATACTTGGTTGTTATAGAGGTTTTTTTTTGTGATTATAATAATTTTACTTTTTTTGTTTCTAGCAATTATTTTATGATAAACCGTTTACAATATTTTTAAAATTGTATACTGTATTGACTATTTCTGTACTTTCGGGTCTCAGTAATGAGAAATATATAGCCGACACAACAAACCTCGTGGAATTCTGCCAAGTCGTTCAGATTCTACTAGTGTTTGTGTGTTGTCATCATTCATGCTCGAAGCGACATTCCCTGTCCTGTATAATTGCTGTGATGAAACCGTTCACGAACAGAGAGGAACAGTTGTGCTGCGCACGCGCGCCGCAGTTAAGGACGGCTTCCACTCGGGCCGGCTGCGGCGCGGCAGCCAGGAGCGCTGGCGTCGCCGAGAGCGGGGAGGGGAGGGGGCCTGCCCTCCCTCCACTGCCTCCCCTCCCCGCCCGGGCGCCTGGGACACGCAGCGTGACGCGAGCGGCGAGCCGCGGGAGGGGCGGCTGTGGAGGGAGGAGTGGGGGGCCTGCCCTCCCTCCACTGCCTCCCCTCCCCGCCCGGGCGCCTGGGACACGCAGCGTGACGCGAGCGGCGAGCCGCGGGAGGGGCGGCTGTGGAGGGAGGAGTGGGGGGCCTGCCCTCCCTCCACTGCCTCCCCTCCCCGCCCGGGCGCCTGGGACACGCAGCGTGACGCGAGCGGCGAGCCGCGGGAGGGGCGGCTGTGGAGGGAGGAGTGGGGGGCCTGCCCTCCCCTCCCCGCCCGGGACACGCAGTCTCTTTGAAAATAAGAATAAGAATTATGACAGAATAACGCCCTGGAAACCTGTATAAGCAAGCTAAAAGGATATGAATTATTATATAATATAAACTGTATTATATTATATAATATATATATATGTGTGTTAAAAATATAATCATGTGTGCAATAAATATAAATAAACTACTCTTGCAAACCTTATAAAAAGGATTATATCCAGAGTAGTCTTTAAGTAAACATACATAATCTATAATATGATTATTTTCTATAAAGCTACAAGATAATCAGTCTGACGTGGGCGTCGAGGCAGGACAAGGGAGGGGGGGGGGGGGGTCACACTGCCTGCGCGCTCGTCACGACAGACACATCTCCACCTGCGATACCCTCGCCTCAACACTGCAACAATGCTTCACCGGCCGAGAGATGTACTCTTGTAATTCATAGTTCAAATATTATACAGTATGCGATGAATATTTTAACCTCTATTTCATTCCATTTTGAGAGTGACCATAATGTAATTAATTGATAGTTAAAATACTATGTTTTTTTTTTGTAAATCCGTTTATATGTGATTTCCGCTTTAACGAGAAAAAAAATCTTCAATATCAAACGATAAAAAAAATGGTTATGGTCCGGAAACGGCTGAAACCAAGATGGAGTGTTGGGTTCCTGGCTCGCCCTGTGACTACTCGACTAAGAGAACTGCCGTGGCGGCAGTAGCTGATGATTGGAGACCAGGCAGCCGGAACGCGCCCTACCTCTGTAGGCTGTGTTCCGTCTTGCCTGGCTGCAGCTCTCGACGTTCCCGTGCAACCACAACAATTCAGAAAACATAGCCTTCCTTCGAATATGGGCATTTCGTTGTCCCACCGACGAATCTAGTGTACATTTCACAGGAATTTACATTAATTTCCATACTGGCTAACTAGCGTAATAAATTATGTGATTTAGAATACGCTAGTGTGAAAAATCTTTAGTGATCAGGCTTTAAAACAAAAATGAAGTATCAACTATTAAATTAAAATATAATATTTTGTTTTTAGGCTGGGATTTCAATTTTGACGTTTAATAACGCAATGCGTTAATAATTCCTCTATGTGAAATACATTAGCAGTATTTAAAATAATTAATAACGAATTGAAAACAAAAAATATAAAAATTTTCTTAAGTTTTAAAAGTTTGAAGAATTCCTTTCTACAACATGTAATTTATGCATTTTTTTTAAAATACGTTCTGTGGTAGATAGTCCATTATCTATTTCTAGTTTTGATTTTACCATATTATGTACTACTTTGACACTAAAATGAAAGATGTGTTACAATTTTTTTTTTAATATTTTGGCATGATAGGTCGTAAAATTGTAGGGTACTAGATAGCTTACTTCTAAATGATCCAATTTAAAAAAGAAAAGATACTAAGGAATAATAGTACTATTGAATAAAAATTAAAACCCGATATGTAATAAATAATTCCATACAGAATACTTGGCAAGTAAAGCCACCCTCTAGCATCTCGCTGTTTCCGCCTTCAGCGCGCATGTAGCAGTGTTCCAGCTGCCACGGGCCAGGTCTAAACATCACAGAACACATTCCCGTGGGTTCACAGTGAACCTAGTGAACCAATTTCCATTAGTTTAAGGCTGTTCAACGATTGGCAATTAAATTATTGCAAAATTACTTGGCTACATGTTAAACTTTAAACACATACTTTCACGTAGCTTCAAAATAGCGTAATAGCACCTCAAACCATTACAACTCCCTAAACGATTCCGACTATACGCAATTTACCTCACAATTAGAAACCGAAAGACGTACTTCCCATTGGGAACAATTGAACACGCCTGTAATTGCAGAGGTTTTTTCCGTAGGGAAAGAAATCGAGGTTAGATGTATTCCAAAAAATACTAGAACTTGATAAAAAATTCCGTGAATTCGTTTGGACGAAAAGCAGTTAGTTACGTTCAGCGAGCCAGACCACTAGCGGAAGGAATAGAGCGCGACCATGCCAATGCTAGAAGGGCATGTCACGGGGCCCGACCACGTGTCAGACCGCGCGAGGGGAGGGGAGGGAGGGGCAGTGACGCCAGCGACGCAGGGACGCCGCGCGTAGGCGTAGGTTCGGCCGTGGGCGCCGCGCCGCCAGGGATCGATGATCAGGGACTCCGCCCCCCCGGTCCCCCGGGCAGCCCCAGGAAGCGACACGGGAGCCAACTTCACGCGCCAGGCACCTGCTACCACTCTGCCGAGTGCTTCCCTCGACCACCCGGCCCAGATCTGCCAGTTGCTGCAGACTACACTCGTCACACTTCCATGTCGTGGCTACATCCAGGCATGCATACATGCTTGTTATGGACAAGGCCACGAGAGGCAGTTATTTGAGTCAAAACCAACCTCTGGGATCAAGTAATGGAGAACCAACCAAGAGTTATTTATAAATAAATTAATGAATGGCATGCCATCACAAATGGATGGTACTATGAATGTACTGCAGATGGAAATGTCAGGTGGGGAGATGGGGGGGGGGGGGGGGGGCAAGGTCGCGGGGAAGAGAGGTCCTCAGTACGGCGCAGCATCTGGCTGGACCACGCGCGTGCGGGCAGCAAACAGCGTCTCTTGGCAAGCTGCGCCACTGCTGCTCGGGCAACAAGGCCGTGAAAACAAACAACCATTCCACACCTCGCTCCACGGCTCGTGCCACCTCCCCTGCGACCCGCCTACAGCTCGTCCGAGTCAGCTTGACCTCGCTCCACGGCTCGTGCCACCTCCCCTGCGCCCCGCCTACAGCTCGTCCGAGTCAGCTTGACCTGGCTCCACGGCTCGTGCCACCTCCCCTGCGACCCGCCTACAGCTCGTCCGAGTCAGCTTGACCTGGCTCCACGGCTCGTGCCACCTCCCCTGCGACCCGCCTACAGCTCGTGCGAGTCAGCTTGACCTCGCTCCACGGCTCGTGCCACCTCCCCTGCGACCCGCCTACAGCTCGTCCGAGTCAGCTTGACCTCGCTCCACGGCTCGTGCCACCTCCCCTGCGACCCGCCTACAGCTCGTCCGAGTCAGCTTGACCTCGCTCCACGGCTCGTGCCACCTCCCCTGCGACCCGCCTACAGCTCGTCCGAGTCAGCTTGACCTGGCTCCACGGCTCGTGCCACCTCCCCTGCGCCCCGCCTACAGCTCGTGCGAGTCAGCTTGACCTGGCTCCACGGCTCGTGCCACCTCCCCTGCGACCCGCCTACAGCTCGTCCGAGTCAGCTTGACCTCGCTCCACGGCTCGTGCCACCTCCCCTGCGACCCGCCTACAGCTCGTCCGAGTCAGCTTGACCTGGCTCCACGGCTCGTGCCACCTCCCCTGCGACCCGCCTACAGCTCGTGCGAGTCAGCTTGACCTCGCTCCACGGCTCGTGCCACCTCCCCTGCGACCCGCCTACAGCTCGTGCGAGTCAGCTTGACCTCGCTCCACGGCTCGTGCCACCTCCCCTGCGACCCGCCTACAGCTCGTGCGAGTCAGCTTGACCTCGCTCCACGGCTCGTGCCACCTCCCCTGCGACCCGCCTACAGCTCGTCCGAGTCAGCTTGACCTGGCTCCACGGCTCGTGCCACCTCCCCTGCGACCCGCCTACAGCTCGTCCGAGTCAGCTTGACCTCGCTCCACGGCTCGTGCCACCTCCCCTGCGACCCGCCTACAGCTCGTCCGAGTCAGCTTGACCTGGCTCCACGGCTCGTGCCACCTCCCCTGCGACCCGCCTACAGCTCGTCCGAGTCAGCTTGACCTCGCTCCACGGCTCGTGCCACCTCCCCTGCGACCCGCCTACAGCTCGTCCGAGTCAACTTGACCTCGCTCCACGGCTCGTGCCACCTCCCCTGCGACCCGCCTACAGCTCGTGCGAGTCAGCTTGACCTCGCTCCACGGCTCGTGCCACCTCCCCTGCGACCCGCCTACAGCTCGTCCGAGTCAGCTTGACCTCGCTCCACGGCTCGTGCCACCTCCCCTGCGACCCGCCTACAGCTCGTCCGAGTCAGCTTGACCTGGCTCCACGGCTCGTGCCACCTCCCCTGCGACCCGCCTACAGCTCGTCCGAGTCAGCTTGACCTCGCTCCACGGCTCGTGCCACCTCCCCTGCGACCCGCCTACAGCTCGTCCGAGTCAGCTTGACCTGGCTCCACAGCTCGTGCCACCTCCCCTGCGACCCGCCTACAGCTCGTGCGAGTCAGCTTGACCTCGCTCCACGGCTCGTGCCACCTCCCCTGCGACCCGCCTACAGCTCGTCCGAGTCAGCTTGACCTCGCTCCACGGCTCGTGCCACCTCCCCTGCGACCCGCCTACAGCTCGTCCGAGTCAGCTTGACCTCGCTCCACGGCTCGTGCCACCTCCCCTGCGACCCGCCTACAGCTCGTCCGAGTCAGCTTGACCTCGCTCCACGGCTCGTGCCACCTCCCCTGCGACCCGCCTACAGCTCGTCCGAGTCAGCTTGACCTCGCTCCACGGCTCGTGCCACCTCCCCTGCGACCCGCCTACAGCTCGTCCTAGTCAGCTTGACCTCGCTCCACGGCTCGTGCCACCTCCCCTGCGCCCCGCCTACAGCTCGTGCGAGTCAGCTTGACCTCGCTCCACGGCTCGTGCCACCTCCCCTGCGACCCGCCTACAGCTCGTCCGAGTCAGCTTGACCTCGCTCCACGGCTCGTGCCACCTCCCCTGCGACCCGCCTACAGCTCGTCCGAGTCAGCTTGACCTGGCTCCACGGCTCGTGCCACCTCCCCTGCGACCCGCCTACAGCTCGTCCGAGTCAGCTTGACCTCGCTCCACGGCTCGTGCCACCTCCCCTGCGACCCGCCTACAGCTCGTCCGAGTCAGCTTGACCTGGCTCCACGGCTCGTGCCACCTCCCCTGCGACCCGCCTACAGCTCGTCCGAGTCAGCTTGACCTCGCTCCACGGCTCGTGCCACCTCCCCTGCGACCCGCCTACAGCTCGTCCGAGTCAGCTTGACCTGGCTCCACGGCTCGTGCCACCTCCCCTGCGACCCGCCTACAGCTCGTCCGAGTCAGCTTGACCTGGCTCCACGGCTCGTGCCACCTCCCCTGCGACCCGCCTACAGCTCGTCCGAGTCAGCTTGACCTCGCTCCACGGCTCGTGCCACCTCCCCTGCGACCCGCCTACAGCTCGTCCGAGTCAGCTTGACCTGGCTCCACGGCTCGTGCCACCTCCCCTGCGACCCGCCTACAGCTCGTCCGAGTCAGCTTGACCTGGCTCCACGGCTCGTGCCACCTCCCCTGCGACCCGCCTACAGCTCGTCCGAGTCAGCTTGACCTGGCTCCACGGCTCGTGCCACCTCCCCTGCGACCCGCCTACAGCTCGTCCGAGTCAGCTTGACCTCGCTCCACGGCTCGTGCCACCTCCCCTGCGACCCGCCTACAGCTCGTCCGAGTCAGCTTGACCTCGCTCCACGGCTCGTGCCACCTCCCCTGCGACCCGCCTACAGCTCGTCCGAGTCAGCTTGACCTCGCTCCACGGCTCGTGCCACCTCCCCTGCGACCCGCCTACAGCTCGTCCGAGTCAGCTTGACCTGGCTCCACGGCTCGTGCCACCTCCCCTGCGACCCGCCTACAGCTCGTCCGAGTCAGCTTGACCTCGCTCCACGGCTCGTGCCACCTCCCCTGCGACCCGCCTACAGCTCGTGCGAGTCAGCTTGACCTCGCTCCACGGCTTATTTCATGTCCTCGAGACACTCCCACAGCTCCTCTTATCAAGTGTGTAAATGCATAAAAGTATGACAATAACTCCACTAAAATTTATTCAAAAATATTTCATATATTTTTCTCACCTAATGTCAACCTTTGTAGCAGACATTTAACATTAATTCTTTAGATCTTTTACATCCCAAATTTATAAGCTTTAATTGCTTGTTTCAACTGAAACTACTTGTCGAAACGGCGTACCTAAGAAATCTTAAAATATATTTAACCAACAAGGAGTATATCCTTAAAATTATGTACATGTGCGTCGCTAAATAATTTTTACACGTTGCTGTAGACTAATAGGGAGAGAATATACGTACAATCCGGTGCACATAACAAGAATTGCCGATGTATACATACAGTCAGTGACAAGTTCAGGCCATATCCCTGAATCATGCATACACACCTGCTAAGTCTATTATAGCACTGCAACAGATTTTTATCTCTGTAGCAATACACATACTACGATAATCATTTTTAGTTACTTTTTGCCCAAACATTACTTTAAAGAGCAATCAGTTATTTAGTTGGAATAAACAATCACTGTAAAAATAGATATAATAAGATAAATTTTGTTACGTAAGTTCTTATAGGTGTACGGATTTTTTTTAATCATGCAAAAAAAATGCTGCCTTACATCAAAAAGAAGAAGAGACTCAATTGTATTATTGGCAATTCTTCGTTATTTTTTCCTACGGAACAAATTATGTTGACCTGTGAGAAAACCAATGCAGCCACTGTCTCGCCTTAAGTCTGTCTCACTTGGTACATCTTAGCAACTGTCACCACCAATGTCACCCTGAGTCAAACAACCAAACACAAGAAGCCAATGATACAAACAATCATTATATTACGAATTGGGCTCTGCCCCTATAACATCTTTCAACTGAATTGTTTAAACTACTTAGTTCTCTAGATGCAGTAAAAGCCCATTAATTGTTAACAGTTTGGAGCCAAAGAGATTTTTTTTTTAATTTTATTTCTGGCGTGAGTTGTACAGGATTTTAATGTCTTTAGCTTGAGTACTTTATTTTCTCAGAGTTTCCTTATTCAGAGTCCAATTGGGACTAATGACGAAAGAAGCACAGCTTTATAAATGTCACCAGGTTATAAATTAATCCACGAATTGTCGAGATTCTGATAAGAAACTACAACGTAGATATAGCATGTTTTAATCTCCTGCCTTATTATTTCCATGAGAATTTTTCGAAAAACCAGTTACTTTTCAAGTAGTAGCTGTTATTTGTTTATTTTTTTACGCAAAACATATTAAGTGGCTTAAAACGGGTTTACTGTGGCATGTTTATGGATTTGCATTTTGGAAAGAAAAAAAAAGTTGAAAAGTAAAGTGACTTCCAAAATGATTAACGAGCTTCGATAAGTAGAATAAAGATGTCATGCCAATGCTATGGAAACACATATTCCGTACTTTTTTATATTTATGTTTATTAAAGATTGTTCAAAATTTTTCTGTTAGTAAAATTACAAGTAGTATACTGCCAATTTTTCAAATACGTATTATTGATACTTAGTAATGATTTTTGGTATATCTTTACGGCATTAGGTTGTCTTTGGGTTTAATCGAAATTATTTGCGTAGGGTTAGACTCGTGTATAGCCACAACCCAGTGTTTTTACGACTCCTGCAGTCAAGTCGGTTATATTGAGTTGCTCTAGGACAGAAACACACCTCGCATTCAAACCAGTCAATACTAAAATGGCTTATAAGACAGCCTAACGCTCGGGTGGTCGCTCGACTCGTTAGGGGCGTAAATAATTCCACCCTGGAAGACCCTGGGCTAGGAGCAAACAAGCAGTAGTTTGATCGAAGCATGGGAAACACAGTCCTGAGAACACGTGATTGTTGCAGCAGCCAATCAACGAACAGAAGTAACCAGAGAGTTTAGCGCCTACTCAGCAGTGAAGGCACACCCAGTGCGGAAGAGACACGATGTTCAAACCGTAACGGTCCTTGCATGCGAAGCGAAGGCAGGGGAAAAAGAAAACCCACGAGAAACTCATTGGATCAGGGTTACTCGCCTTACAGCAAAAAGCGATCCGATTTCGACCCCGCCATGGTGAAGACAATACTCTCCAAAATTGGGAACCTTGAAATTTTCTCGGGGCCCAACTGATGCAGTCTATTGCCTTCGTTTCTACCCATCATCCATCGCTAATGGTCTTAGTGTCTCTCATCCATTCCACAACCACATATGATGAGATCCAAACGGAACCGCATTAGGGCGTGGCAGCAACAACTGATTCAACTGAGAGGTGAATCCAGATGTAAATTATCCGATGAGAATGAAGCCTGTCTGTGCAGCAGTTCGAGAAGAACATATTCGGCAATCCGCGGGCACGACAGCCTAGACTGCCTAGACTGCCTAGACTGCCTAGACTGCCAGGACTGCCAAGACAGCCTCTGCTTGTTTCTGCTGGAAGAGCTGCGCCCAGGTGAAGTCGAGCAGAGTCGAGCAATGAGCAACAGGCGTGCTCTGTCGAAGAGGCGCCTGCTCATTCTGCCCTTCCTTACAGACAAAACTATTCCACGCGATAATTCAACGAATTGCTTAACTTCAAACATATGATAATTAGATATGGTGACCCTGAACGAAATAATTTTTCTTTTGTGCCAAACACAGTCAGAAATCCGCTGTAACTTACGTTTACTCTTGTGATCATGTGAAATATTTTATAAATATATGATTATGATTAAATTATGGACATAGCATTTCAATGCGAGCAGGTATAAAATGCCGGCAGCGGTGGTACTCGAGTCAGCGCCTTCAACCACTCGGCCACGCGGCCTGGAAGGTAGCGGGTGTCGACTGCAGCACTGCAGCTGCTCTCAGCCGCCCCCGAGCGCGCAGACTCCTGCTGCAGGGGGCGGCCCGGAGTCCGGCAGACCCGGGAGCCGATGGCAGCCCACGAAGACGACTCCGGCGTCTCGCGACCAGGAGAGCGGGCGAGGGGGGCGGGGAGGGGCCACGCCGGGAATAACCCGCCGACTGCCGCCGGGGGGCAACTCCAGTGTAGTCGCGGGGGGGAAAATACGTGCGCCGCGGGTTATTCCCGGACATCCTGCGAGGTGTTGGGGCAGGTGCTGCCCGGGAGTGCGCGGGGGCGGGGGTTCCTGCGGGGACCTGCGGCGGCCCTGGGCACAACTTATCTAGTTTTAGTCTAGAATTAAGAGTGAGGGGAGTTAGTCATGGCGAAAACGTCTGCCATGGCTGGCCAATCCCCTCCTAGCACATGATGCACGTGACCTTCTCTGCATGGTTAAAAACCCGGCATGTTTAGAGCGTATAGGGCTTGCCCTGAGACGCAGTTAGAGTCTTCCCTACCTAGACCCCTCCCTTACACACATAGTTTTAACTTAGGTTAGGGAAAAAAAAACGTGCCGGGCCGGCTGGGTGAGCTGAGGGCGGCTCGGTCATGTTCGCCAGCACACCGACTCGCCGCTATGTCCCCTGGTGTTCATTAACAGAATATTACAGAAGCCGCGCCTCAACAAGTTTCACTTCGAAAACGACTTCGAGCAGCTAGCAACATCGTAATTGTTGAGTAAAACATTGCACAAACTTTTCTGGCCATAATAAATAATTACTAGGGACAGGAAAAATTCGCGGGTTCAATGACCTGTAGGATGAACTCCATTGTTATACGTACTCTCGGTCAAATGTCACCCACCCATTGGCTGCTGTCTTGTGAGACGTCTCAACGTAGCAGCCTGTGATTCGATAAATCGTTGGTCGGGTGTTTCTCATTGGCCCAGAGTCATCCAGGTGAGTTGTGAGCCAATAGCAGAGGCAGTACTGAGGTGTAACTATTTGTATTTTAGCCTATCGCGAAATGAATTCGCGAATTTTTCCGGTCTATAATAATTACAACAGCATACTACTGGGAAAAAAAGTACATTAATTACCAAAATTCCCTTGTCACGCATGCGCTAGCGCCCTGGTATCAGGCGCTGCCGCTAGAATGCGCTACACAACGTGTCTCCAGTTTTTTTTCGACGGCTGTTCCAATTTGTCCTGCGACAATTTTGGCGCCAATAATATTCGACTATATCCACAGGACACAGGGGAAGGTCCACTGAAGGAACCAAGCCAGCACTGCCTGGCGTGAGTCCAGGGAACCACAGGAAAGCAGAGGAAACGAAACACAGATGGCCGGACCGGAACAGAGAGCCCAGGTACTCCGGAGTGCGGGTGCAGTGTGTTACCACAGCGCCGCCATGTCGGTGGCTTATTGATAGAGATAGTTAGGGGCACGCAATTTCGCGAAAAGATTTCCAGACTAGCTGAGAGTTAAAACACTGTAGCATCGTCTGTGTTCCGTGATTGGTTGCGTTTCTTTCAAGCAGTTGGTTTCTTACAGGTGGTACTCCAATCACAGCCATCCAGTGCGGAAGCAATTGCGTCCTGAATGGTCAGGTGGAAGAATGCAACTGTGTCTCTTGCATACGACCACCAATCACAACACACCGCTGGCCTGGGCATAACTTATTGCAGTTTAATATGCTAGCAGATTTTTTTCGCGAAAAATACTTCGCCCTAGAGATATGATATTGCTCAATCGAATGCCATTTTGACTGCTTTATAAGTAGGGAACGAAACAATTTGGCAGTTTAATTGACCTCTAGGATAAGCTCCACAGTCCTCTACGTACTGGAGCAAATACCCCCTTCTCATTGGCTGCTGACTTGCGAGAGTCTCAACTGGGTTGTCCGTGATTGGACACTTCTCTGGCCTAGGGACTCTCATTGGCCCAGAGTCTTACAGATAAACCGTGAGCCAATGGCTTGAAGCATCGCAAAATCATGAGTAGAGACCGGAAAAATTCGCGGGTTCATTGACCTTCAGGATAGACTCCAATATTCTCTGCACACTCGGGCAAATGCCAACTGTTCATTGGCTGCTGACTTGTGAGTCGTCTCGACTGGGTGGCCTGTGATTCGACACTTCTATGAGTGAGGGTCTCTAATTGGCCCTCAGTCCTCCAGATTAACAGTGAACCAATGGCAGAAGCAGCACTTAGGTAAAATTATTTGAATTTTAGCATAACACGAAATAAATCCGCGAATTTTTCAGGTCTCTAATCATGAGTAATTGAATTGTAGGCTATCGCGAAAGGAATAGAAGCCGTATTTTCTTTCCTTTTTTCCATATAGGGCCTAGAGCATAGATAAGTGAGTCTAGCCTGGAGTTTAATGAATCCGCTAAATAATCGTGGCTTATCGTACTTCCAATTAGATCTTTGCCTATAGATGGCGAATTACAGCGAAAGTATTTTGACTGCGCCAGTCTAGCTCAGTGTTTACCTACTCGACAACGGACACGTTCATTCACTCCTGATATAAGTGATAAGGGTCGGTAAATGATGAGATTAGTGTAAGCTATCTGTACTCTGTACTTCCACCTGCTACTCACACAACTGGGTCATAGTCGCTCAGAGCCTCAAGGCCACAGAGACAGGTAGGGACATGAAAAATTCGCGTATTCTACGACATCCAGGATAGACTCCACGATCCTGTGCACACTCGGGCAGACGTCGCCTGTTCATTGGCCGCTGACTTGTGAGGCGTCTCAATTGGGAGGCTCGTGATTCGTCACTTCTTCGGTTGAGGGTTTCTCATTGGCCCAGAGTCACCCAGACGAACTGTGAGCCAATAGCAAAAGCAGCTTAAAAGGTATACGTGTATGAATTTCAGACTATCGCGAAATGAATCCGCGAATCATTTTCCGGTCTCTAGGGACAGGACGTTGACTTGCTGCTTCTGCTGTTGGTGCACAGTTGCGGAGGAGCCCTCGACCAATCAGGTGTCTCGTGCGAGCAGCCAATCAAGTGCCGACTCTGCCCTGAGGACGGACTAAGCTCCCTCGCCTGGGGAAAGTCGTTCAGCAGAGGAGAAGCAATAATGCGCAACTCCGCACACATGGCGCCTAGAGCGCCAACGCAGTTGTCGACCAACGCAAGCACAACAGTGACTATATACTGGTTTACGTTGCCTTTAAGAGGGGACAGCAGGGAGACGGGGAGACAGGGTAGACAGGGAGACAGGAAGACAGGGACAGCAGGGAGACAGTGAGACGGGGACAGCAGGGAGACAGTGAGACGGGGAGATAGAGAGACAGAGAGACAGGAAGACAGGGTATACAGTGAGACAGTGAGACGGGGAGACGGGGAGACAGAGCACAGTGTCGGTGCAGCCCGCACGGGAGCAGGCCGAGGAGTGGCGACCAGGGCTGGACGAGGCTGACGGGGATGAGAGGAGGGGAGCAGATAAGCGGCGTGCGTCAGGCCGCGGCGTGACGCACGAGGCAGACTCTCCGCGCGGCCGCTTTTAGCCCGCGGCAGCACCTGTGCCGTTACTGCCCTCTCTTACCCGCCGCGACCCGTCTCCCGAGCACCGTGTCGTATACTGTGCTGCTTTCTTCAGGCGTCTTATGAAGGGGAAAAACAGGATACATTAAATAAAAATTACATGTGCTTTTAAATATTAAACTTTAGTGATTTATATTGCATTATGGTTCATATCATTATAAATATTTATATATTGTGTGTATTAGTGACATAAATTGTGTTTATAAATTCTCTTCCAATTATATTTATATAAGTGAGGTTCTGTTCCCGTATGTATAATTTATTTTCAATATTAATTAAAATTTATAAATATTATATTAAAAAATAAATACTTAATTTATACACATTTTTATATTAATATAGAATTCTGAGTTTTTTATTTTTCTTAATTTGAATGATTTTATACTTAACCGAACGTAGTTTTGATACTCCTCCAGTCACTTTATTATTTTATTTCTTTTAATTATTCGCACGCAAAATTAAAGTTAGTTTTTTTTCCCACCACGCCAAGTAAGTGTACCTTCTAACGCGCGCGCACACACGTGCTCTCCAGGGCCGCTGAGAGAATTTGTGGGCCCCTGGGCAGCTGGGGTAGTAGGCCCCCTTCCTTTTTTTTTCATACCACTACTACGTAGGCCTATACCATAAATATATATGGTATCGTAAAATTGCATCCTTCATTTGAACATACATAACGATTTCCTAGTTACGCAAAAAAAAGAGAGCATTTGCATGTTTTATCTCAGTGCACTTTTACATTGTTAATCCCATCAAAATACAAATAATAATTAATTTTGATGTATATATTGCTAAAAAAAAAAACAAAAAAATCTTATATGGTAATCAGAAATTGCATTATTATATGAGTGTTCAAAATACATAAGTATAATAAATTATTCTGAATGTAAATATTATTAAAATAATGTAAAGTAATAATCAATTTTATTACTTTGAAAACATCAAACACACTGAATCACATTGATTACATTGAAAAATTTGTAATACATATTAATTATTTATAACGTTCCAGGGACGTTGGAACGTTTTCATTAGTTGGGGGGGGGGGGGGGCGAACAGAGGTATCACACTTACCTCAGTCATAGAGTGGGTGGTCGGGGGGCCCTCCCCCGGAAAAATTTGGAATTTTAGATGCAAAATTGTGCTATTTAATGAGTTTCCGAACCAAAATATTAAATATACCATTCCAAGAATTTGATGACGTAGTATGTATTAAATACCACTCTAACAGTAGATGTAGTACAATTTAAATAAAATACCATATAGGAATTTGCAATCATTTTACAGTATATTGACAATCATAAATTTGATTTTCTAATCAATGTGATCACC
Source organism: Bacillus rossius redtenbacheri (assembly GCF_032445375.1). NCBI lineage: Eukaryota > Metazoa > Arthropoda > Insecta > Phasmatodea > Bacillidae > Bacillus > Bacillus rossius. The sequence goes on from NC_086336.1 coordinate 65,869,308, forward strand.
AATGCAACGTTTGTAACTACAGGTTGAGAAAAATACTACTACGACGAAACATTTATTCTGGGAAAAGGAGGGGGGCGAAATGCTACTCTCGCCCCCCCCCCCCCATGCATAACAGCACGGGGGCGACTCGCCCCTGCTGCCCCCCCTGTTCCGACGTCCCTGTAACGATCCCATTTCTGCTACTACTAAAGTATTTTGGTGTGAACTGAATGTTACAAGTACCTAATGCTCGGTTAGGTTATTGGTTAATCACTGTAGTTTTAGGAACACACAAAACAATTATATATATATATATATATATATATATATATATATATATATATATAGTACAAGATGTTTTAATAGCAGGGGGAAAATGTTTTTCCAGCCATTTATTATCCACTTCCCAGCCGGGCGCCCGGGCCCCTAAGGCTACCGGGCCCCTGGGCATTTGCCCCTTTTGCCCCCCCCCCCCCCCTCTCGGCGGCCCTGGTGCTCTCCACGTGGTCAGCAAGGCTGCAAGTGAACAGAAGGAGGGGGGGGGGACAGACCGCTCCGCACTTGCTACAAGTGCCTCGTGGTTCTCTCTGGAGCCGCCACTTCCTGCTCAGTCGCGTGTTTTCACTAACGTTGTAAGGGCATGAAGAGTTCTACACGCAGCACAGTGAGTGCTATAAGTAGAGACCTGAAAAATTCGCGGGTTCATTACGTGCTATGCTAAAATTCTAATAATTATCCCTAAGTGCTGCTTCTGCTATTGGTTCACTGTTAATCTGGAGGACTGAGGGCCAATTAGAGACCCTCACTCATAGAAGTGTCGAATCACAGGCCACCCAGTCGAGACGACTCACAAGTCAGCAGCCAATGAACAGGTGGCATTTGCCCGAGTGTGCAGAGGATATTGGAGTCTATCCTGAAGGTCATTGAACCCGCGAATTGTTCCGGTCTCTAGCTATAAGGTATTGTAATATTCCACACAGAGCGATAGGCTGACCGCTGCAAGTCCCACAGACGCTCTTATCAACGAGAAGAGCGCCTGGCGCGTAGAGGCCATGAGGCGTGCGCTGCGCCAGCTAGTGTCGCCCTTAGCGCCATACCGGGATATATCGTTCAGTCTGTTTACCTTAGTTTAGAATAGCCGAGGCTATGGTGGCTTCTGCAAAACACGCAAAAAAATACATTTCCTAATTCAATAATTTTTTTTATAAAAAATAGTTTAAACATGTAGGTTCCTCTGCACATTTAAGCCAATTATGAAGAAATGGCAAAACTTTTCAACACATCGATGTAGCGGTCCTCCGATACATTCGCTAGAATTAATTCGATATCGATACCGATAAAATAACGGCCTGAAAATATCGATATTTACGATATATCGGTCTATTATAATATACACACTTTTCCCCATGCTCGACTCATTACCAAATGATCAGGCTATGTGTGTATGATATACCTGACCTCAACCAGACACACGACCACTGCCCTTGTCCTGCATTGCCACGCTTCAACTCACCAGCCTATGAGACTCCAACATTACCCCTTTATGTGTTCTTTCCGAAGCCTTCGGTCTACCATTGAATAACTTTTTATGCCAAATATATTTACATATTTTAATTTTTAAAAAATGTTACCTTGAAAAATACTATTTTAGTCAATCCATACTATCGGAATAAAATATCGATATCAAACAATATCGTCACTAAAATATCGATATATTTAACCCGAAATACCGATATTACCTGTATATCGATATATCGTTGCCATCCCTACATTTAACTGTTGTCAACGTGTAGACGTTCAACATGAAGCCACTTTTCACTAAATAAAAAAAAATTGTATGTTGCATCCATCCACCAATTAGGAATACAGCAGTCAGCCACCCATAAAAATTTTAAGATCGATCTCTGCTGAGCACCATGCGCATTTATTTGAGGCAATTCGAGTTTTTTTTTTTCCCCTTCCACTGAGAGTCGATCCAGCCATATCATGAGCAGCATGTCTGCACAGTCGCTTCACGGACTCTCACGAGGTAGGCACATGCTTCCTCCTGGACTCCCGACTGCCAGGTCTGTGTTCTTGCTGTCGACTTGTCAGATCATTTTCAAAAAAAATTGGTTGTCTGTAAAGTCGGTTTACGGACCATAGTTTAACGTGACAACGTCATAACAAAACATTGATGAAATTATTGCATACTTTAATGAATAAAATTTCATTTTTATTTTAATAATAAAAGAATAAATACTTGAAATTATACTAGTAATCAGATTCTTAAAATGCAATCATAATTAACCTTTATTGCCGAAATTGTTGTTGTAATAAGCAATGAAAACCACATTAACTTTTCACTTCACTTTATAAACAGTCGAGTGGAAGAGAGATAGATGCGGCGCAAGCGTACAATGAGCATAACGGGACACAGCGTAACGGAACAATGTGCGTAACGGGACACTTTCGTGCGTGCAGCCGGCGTTCATCGATTTATCAGACGTTGTCACGTCAAGAAGTGACTAAGCTCATCACATGCAAACTTGAAGGTAACGACGATCCTCGGGCAGTTTGTAGCCAGACACGTCTCCGCTCGGTCAGTTGGTCGGAGGTCACGTGACGCACAGCGGCGGGTGTCCCGGTGACGTCACGCGCGGCCCGACCGTGGCGTCAGGAACCAGGTGTGCTCGTGAACAGTGCGCCGGGACTCCGAGGCGCTGCGTGTACCCGCGCTGTGACGTCACGCGCGGCCCGACCGTGGCGTCAGGAACCAGGTGTGCTCGTGAACAGTGCGCCGGGACTCCGAGGCGCTGCGTGTACCCGCGCTGTGACGTCACGCGCGGCCCGACCGTGGCGTCAGGAACCAGGTGTGCTCGTGAACAGTGCGCCGGGACTCCGAGGCGCTGCGTGTACCCGCGCTGTGACGTCACGCGCGGCCCGACCGTGGCGTCAGGAACCAGGTGTGCTCGTGAACAGTGCGCCGGGACTCCGAGGCGCTGCGTGTACCCGCGCTGTGACGTCACGCGCGGCCCGACCGTGGCGTCAGGAACCAGGTGTGCTCGTGAACAGTTGCGACTCCGTGTACCCGCGCTGTGACGTCACCGGAGCGCCGGGCGGAGGCAGGGGTGTCCACTGCCTGGACCTGTCCTGTATCTCGCTCATCGTGGGTAGCCTACTTTTAGGGACCGGGTTCAATGACCTGTAGGATGAACTCCATAGTTCTACGTACACTCGGTCAAATGCCACCCACTCATTGGCTGCTGTCTTGTGAGACGTTCCAGCGAAGCAGCCTGTGATCCAATAAACCTTTGGTTGGGCGTTTCTCATTGGTCCAGAGTCATCCAGGTGAGTTGTGAGCCAATAGCAGAGGCAGCACTAAGGTATAACGATTTGTATTTTAGCCTATCGCGAAATTAATTCGCGAATTTTTCCTGCCTCTACCTATTTTATTACATGTCAGTTCGGTTCTTGAAACTACACTTCTTTAGGCGCGTTGTGGAACAATTACGAGAGCGAATTTTTGTGATGCGCGCGCACCATGCAACGAAATTTTCACAGGAAGATGGCGGACCTACGAGTATGAAAATAAACCCATTTCATAAAAATTAGGAGACATGTCAAACGTATTGGTATGCCAAATGAAACTTTATGAGCGTGAAACTACCCTGGACTATATATGGCTAAATAAAATAATCATAGTAAAGAGTAATTTCAAGATTTAAAAACTGGGGGCACTGGTTTTATAATAACTATAATAAATAATTTCCTTGAAGGCATCTTAGCGCAGTTATTATAGTGCGCGACTATTCGGCTAAAAGAAAGGTCTCAAAACTCAGCTGTGGAATGTTTTTTTTTTTTTTTTTTTTTTTTACTTTTCAAAATTACAAATTACTTGATTATACAAATTGTTCTGTAAGCAAATATATATGTGTGTGTATATGTTTATATATAAAACCATTTTAATTGTTTATCTTATTACTGTAATATCATTAAATAAATAGCCCAGTTCATTGGATTATTTTATACTACGTAGACATTAATCCTCTATTTTTTACTTCAAAGTAATATTAAATCAATTACGTTTAATAGGAAATTAATTTCCACGAATTCACATCGATAATACAAAATAAAAGTTTTTAACACCGCTACTTAATAATTTATAGTCATTTAACGTGTGCGGAAACTATATAATATTAACGTTTTAATGAATTTTGACAATGTGGGCAGTTTTTTAATACAATCCTATGTCAAAAATCATGGCCAAGCCGGTGTTTAGTATTTTTTCAAGTCTTTTTCATTGCTTTGGAGACGTTTCTTTATAGTTTAACCTTTCGCTCTGCAAATAGTATGATTCGATAGTCGACGTAGCTGCTCCGGTAGCGAATCCTAGCGGCGGGAGTGGAACTTCGTGTTAATTCGCTTTTGGAAATTTAGTGAATTATATTGAAAAGTGGTCCATATAATAAAAAAAACCTTTATTTATTCTAAATATGATGAAAAAAAAATTATAAATTTTATTAAGTTTATTGTCAAGTGTATTTATATACGTGAAGTTAAGATCACAAATTCATTAATTATTTTAATTATAAATTATTTCATTATTATTTATAAATAATTAATTTTAAAAATTCAAATAAATATTTAACATATTTATTTTAAAACAATTATCTCGATTTATTTACTAAAATTAAATAATTAATTTTAAAAAAATTATATTAATATTGAACACTGAGTAATTATTTACTTAATTTTTGCAACAGCAAATTTCAAAATAATTGAGAACCAGAAAAAAATATATATATAAACTCCAAGGCTTATACACAAGAATGCACGTGTCTAGTGTGATGCAGGGAGGGACGCGGGGCCGGTGAGCAGGTGAACTCCAGGACTGCTCTGCGCGGTCCCAGGGGCAGGTCCCAGGGGCAGGTCCCAGCGGCAGGTCCCAGGGGCAGGTCCCAGGGGCAGGTCCCAGGGGCAGGTCCCAGGGGCAGGTCCCAGGGGCAGGTCCCAGGGGCAGGTCCCAGGGACAGGTCCCAGGGGCAGGTCCCAGGGGCAGGTCCCAGCGGCAGGTCCCAGGGGCAGGTCCCAGGGGCAGGTGCCAGGGGCAGGTCCCAGGGGCAGGTCCCAGGGGCAGGTCCCAGGGGCAGGTCCCAGGGGCAGGTCCCAGGGGCAGGTCCCAGGGGCAGGTCCCAGGGGCAGGTCCCAGGGGCAGGTCCCAGGGGCAGGTCCCAGGGGCAGGTCCCAGGGGCAGGTCCCAGGGGCAGGTCCCAGGGGCAGGTCCCAGGGGCAGGTCCCAGGGGCAGGTCCCAGGGGCAGGTGCCAGGGGCAGGTCCCAGGGGCAGGTCTGGGGCAGGTCCCAGGGGCAGGTCCCAGGGGCAGGTCCCAGGGGCAGGTCCCAGGGGCAGGTCCCAGGGGCAGGTGCCAGGGGCAGGTCCCAGGGGCAGGTCTGGGGCAGGTCCCAGGGGCAGGTCCCAGGGGCAGGTCCCAGGGGCAGGTCCCAGGGGCAGGTGCCAGGGGCAGGTCCCAGGGGCAGGTGCCAGGGGCAGGTGCCAGGGGCAGGTCCCAGGGGCAGGTCTGGGGCAGGTCCCAGGGGCAGGTCCCAGGGGCAGGTCCCAGGGGCAGGTCCCAGGGGCAGGTGCCAGGGGCAGGTCCCAGGGGCAGGTCCCAGGGGCAGGTCCCAGGGGCAGGTCCCAGGGGCAGGTCCCAGGGGCAGGTCTGGGGCAGGTCCCAGGGGCAGGTCCCAGGGGCAGGTGCCAGGGGCAGGTGCCAGGGGCAGGTGCCAGGGGCAGGTCCGAGGGGCAGGTCCCAGGGGCAGGTCCCAGGGGCAGGTCCCAGGGGCAGGTCCCAGGGGCAGGTCCCAGGGGCAGGTGCCAGGGGCAGGTCCCAGGGGCAGGTCCCAGGGGCAGGTCCCAGGGGCAGGTCCCAGGGGCAGGTCCCAGGGGCAGGTCCCAGGGGCAGGTCCCAGGGGCAGGTCCCAGCGGCAGGTCCCAGGGGCAGGTCCCAGGGGCAGGTCCCAGGGGCAGGTCCCAGGGGCAGGTCCCAGGGGCAGGTCTGGGGCAGGTCCCAGGGGCAGGTCCCAGGGGCAGGTGCCAAGGGCAGGTGCCAGGGGCAGGTGCCAGGGGCAGGTCCCAGGGGCAGGTCCCAGGGGCAGGTCCCAGGGGCAGGTCTGGGGCAGGTCCCAGGGGCAGGTCCCAGGGGCAGGTGCCAGGGGCAGGTGCCAGGGGCAGGTCCCAGGGGCAGGTCCCAGGGGCAGGTCCCAGGGGCAGGTCCCAGGGGCAGGTCCCAGGGGCAGGTGCCAGGGGCAGGTCCCAGGGGCAGGTCCCAGGGGCAGGTCCCAGGGGCAGGTGCCAGGGGCAGGTCCCAGGGGCAGGTCCCAGGGGCAGGTCCCAGGGGCAGGTGCCAGGGGCAGGTCCCAGGGGCAGGTCCCAGGGGCAGGTCCCAGGGGCAGGTGCCAGGGGCAGGTCCCAGGGGCAGGTCCCAGGGGCAGGTCCCAGGGGCAGGTCCCAGGGGCAGGTCCCAGGGGCAGGTCCCAGCGGCAGGTCCCAGGGGCAGGTGCCAAGGGCAGGTGCCAGGGGCAGGTGCCAGGGGCAGGTCCCAGGGGCAGGTCCCAGGGGCAGGTGCCAGGGGCAGGTGCCAGGGGCAGGTGCCAGGGGCAGGTCCCAGGGGCAGGTCCCAGGGGCAGGTCCCAGGGGCAGGTCCCAGGGGCAGGTGCCAGGGGCAGGTCCCAGGGGCAGGTGCCAGGGGCAGGTGCCAGGGGCAGGTGCCAGGGGCAGGTGCCAGGGGCAGGTCCCAGGGGCAGGTCCCAGGGGCAGGTGCCAGGGGCAGGTGCCAGGGGCAGGTGCCAGGGGCAGGTGCCAGGGGCAGGTCCCAGGGGCAGGTCCCAGGGGCAGGTGCCAGGGGCAGGTCCCAGGGGCAGGAGCCAGGGGCAGGTGCCAGGGGCAGGTCCCAGGGGCAGGTCCCAGGGGCAGGTGCCAGGGGCAGGTCCCAGGGGCAGGTCCCAGAGGCAGGTCCCAGGGGCAGGTCCCAGGGCAGGTGCCAGGGGCAATGCCAGGGGCAGGTGCCAGGGGCAGGTCCCAGGGGCAGGTCCCAGGGGCAGGTCCCAGGGGCAGGTGCCAGGGGCAGGTCCCAGGGGCAGGTGCCAGGGGCAGGTCCCAGGGGCAGGTCCCAGGGGCAGGTCCCAGGGGCAGGTGCCAGGGGCAGGTGCCAGGGGCAGGTGCCAGGGGCAGGTCCCAGGGGCAGGTCCCAGGGGCAGGTCCCAGGGGCAGGTGCCAGGGGCAGGTCCCAGGGGCAGGTCCCAGGGGCAGGTGCCAGGGGCAGGTCCCAGGGGCAGGTCCCAGGGGCAGGTCCCAGGGGCAGGTCCCAGGGGCAGGTCCCAGGGACAGGTCCCAGGGGCAGGTCCCAGGGGCAGGTCCCAGGGGCAGGTCCCAGGGGCAGGTCCCAGGGGCAGGTCCCAGGGGCAGGTCCCAGGGGCCGGTCCCAGGGGCAGGTCCCAGGGGCAGGTCCCAGGGGCAGGTCCCAGGGGCAGGTCCCAGGGGCAGGTGCCAGGGGCAGGTGCCAGGGGCAGGTGCCAGGGGCAGGTGCCAGGGGCAGGTGCCAGGGGCAGGTCCCAGGGGCAGGTCCCAGGGGCAGGTCCCAGGGGCAGGTCCCAGGGGCAGGTGCCAGGGGCAGGTGCCAGGGGCAGGTGCCAGGGGCAGGTCCCAGGGGCAGGTCCCAGGGGCAGGTCCCAGGGGCAGGTCCCAGGGGCAGGTCCCAGGGGCCGGTCCCAGGGGCAGGTCCCAGGGGCAGGTCCCAGGGGCAGGTCCCAGGGGCAGGTGCCAGGGGCAGGTGCCAGGGGCAGGTGCCAGGGGCAGGTGCCAGGGGCAGGTCCCAGGGGCAGGTCCCAGGGGCAGGTCCCAGGGGCAGGTCCCAGGGGCAGGTCCCAGGGGCAGGTGCCAGGGGCAGGTGCCAGGGGCAGGTGCCAGGGGCAGGTCCCAGGGGCAGGTCCCAGGGGCAGGTCCCAGGGGCAGGTCCCAGGGGCAGGTGCCAGGGGCAGGTGCCAGGGGCAGGTCCCAGGGGCAGGTCCCAGGGGCAGGTCCCAGGGGCAGGTGCCAGGGGCAGGTGCCAGGGGCAGGTGCCAGGGGCAGGTGCCAGGGGCAGGTGCCAGGGGCAGGTGCCAGGGGCAGGTGCCAGGGGCAGGTGCCAGGGGCAGGTCCCAGGGGCAGGTCCCAGGGGCAGGTGCCAGGGGCAGGTGCCAGGGGCAGGTGCCAGGGGCAGGTGCCAGGGGCAGGTCCCAGGGGCAGGTCCCAGGGGCAGGTGCCAGGGGCAGGTGCCAGGGGCAGGTGCCAGGGGCAGGTCCCAGGGGCAGGTGCCAGGGGCAGGTGCCAGGGGCAGGTGCCAGGGGCAGGTGCCAGGGGCAGGTGCCAGGGGCAGGTGCCAGGGGCAGGTGCCAGGGGCAGGTGCCAGGGGCAGGTGCCAGGGGCAGGTGCCAGGGGCAGGTGCCAGGGGCAGGTGCCAGGGGCAGGTGCCAGGGGCAGGTCCCAGGGGCAGGTGCCAGGGGCAGGTGCCAGGGGCAGGTGCCAGGGGCAGGTGCCAGGGGCAGGTGCCAGGGGCAGGTGCCAGGGGCAGGTGCCAGGGGCAGGTGCCAGGGGCAGGTCCCAGGGGCAGGTCCCAGGGGCAGGTCCCAGGGGCAGGTGCCAGGGGCAGGTCCCAGGGGCAGGTGCCAGGGGCAGGTGCCAGGGGCAGGTCCCAGGGGCAGGTCCCAGGGGCAGGTCCCAGGGGCAGGTCCCAGGGGCAGGTGCCAGGGGCAGGTCCCAGGGGCAGGTCCCAGGGGCAGGTCCCAGGGGCAGGTCCCAGGGGCAGGTCCCAGGGGCAGGTCCCAGGGGCAGGTCCCAGGGGCAGGTGCCAGGGGCAGGTCCCAGGGGCAGGTGCCAGGGGCAGGTGCCAGGGGCAGGTCCCAGGGGCAGGTCCCAGGGGCAGGTCCCAGGGGCAGGTCCCAGGGGCAGGTGCCAGGGGCAGGTCCCAGGGGCAGGTCCCAGGGGCAGGTCCCAGGGGCAGGTCCCAGGGGCAGGTCCCAGGGGCAGGTCCCAGGGGCAGGTCCCAGGGGCAGGTGCCAGGGGCAGGTCCCAGGGTCGCCGAGCCGCCAGCCCGGCACGTGGCTGGGTGCACCGGAGACCCCAGCAGTGCCGCCCGCACCACGTGTCAGACAGGGGTCGTTACACCATGTCGCCGAAATAACAACTCAATGAAATTGTGTGTGTGTTTCTTAAATGTACCTTAACGCCGAAATACCACAATCAAAACTAACCTAACCTAACCTAGTCTAACCTAACATAACCTTTGAAGCAGTCCTGCAATAACATTTTTCGGCGTTATGGTGCGTCCCCGTCGAACAGAGGAGAATCTCACTGCTAAACATATACAAGAAATGGTACGCTGTTGGGTGACTATCGTTTGGGCTTGACGTCGTCTTCTTCGACTCGATTCACACGGAATTTGCGCAGTGAAGCATTTGAATCAAGGTCCTGTCTAGTCCACGATGCGCCAATCAGAGAGGGAAATGTTCACACAGGTTTTCAAAGGCCCCGCCTGCCTGGGAACACGTACGATGTGCAGAGCTTCACAAATATTTTCATGCTAATTCGAAACTTCTCAAGATACCATAATGAATTCCGTTTACGAAAAGCACTGAAGAATTCGCTGAGGGCGTTTAAATGTTTTTTTCTTCTCAATATTTAGTTTATTAACTGTATTTCTTGTGGCGCAAAAAAATTTAAAGCGAGTATTTTTAGAATAAATTTAAGTCATGAATCTCCTGGTAAAGATTATTGAAAGCATTTAAGGGCCTTGCATTACAACTTTATCTTCACGCAAATTTATCATCAGCACTCATATCTCGTAGTTTTCCTATGCACGACGAGAAGACTGCGCGCCACTCCACATAAGCCTTGGACTTAGAGGCGATACCGCGCTAGAAACACCAGCGAGAATCGACCTTATCATTCCGCCTCACTAGCACAGGTACACCCCTGACTAGGTGAGTTCCTTAAAGGGCGGCTTGGTGGAAGAAGTATACCTCTAAATGATTGTGTGTGTGTGTGTGTGTGTGTGTGTGTGTGTGTGTGTGTGTGTGTGTGCGCGCGCATGGTTACAGATTGTGACCTACAGCAGGAATATTAAACTGTTTGTACTTCTTCACCACAATTGACTCATACTTAGAGACCTGCAAAATCGCGGTTTCGATGGCCTTCAGGATAGACTGCACATGCCCCTGTACACTCGGGCAAATAACGCAAGTTCATTGGCTGCCGACTTGTAAGTCGTCTCAGCTGGTTTGTCTGTGATTCGATCCTTCTTTGGTTGAGGGTTTATAACTGGTTGAGATTCGTCCAGATGAACGGTAAGTCAATAGCAAAATTATCTAAGAGGTATATGTGTTTGAATTCTAGCCTATAACCGAATGAATCCGCGAAAATGCAGGTCTCTTCTCATACCTGCCGCTTTCTTCCTCGCTGACTCTGATCGGCGAGAGAAGCCTGTGTGGCTCTCGGCTGGCCAATAAGAACGACGAAGCTGAGCTTCACTGCGAGGAGAAACCTGAGCCATTGATAGAGACCCGGAAAATTCGCGGATTCATTTCGTGTTATGCTAAAATTCAAATAATTATACCTTAGTGTTGCTTCTGTCATTGGTTCACTGTTAATCTGGAGGACTGAGGGCCAATTAGAGACCCTCACTCATAGAAGTGTCGAATCACAGGCCACCCAGTCGAGACGACTCACAAGTCAGCAGCCAATGAACAGTTGGCATTTGCCCGAGTGTGCAGAGGATATTGGAGTCTATCCTGAAGGTCATTGAACCCGCGAATTTTCCGGGTCTCTAGCCATTGAGAATCCCTCAAGAGGAAAACTGTCGCATGACTGGGTATCTCTCAGGTTGAGGTATCTCTGAAGCGCCATGAGCCAGGCCACGTGTAAAGGAACGTGAGTGCGAACTCGCAGTCTTGGGACTGGAAACTCCCGAGGGTTCAATGACCGCAACACTACAAAGAACTTCCACGTGGAGCCGCTCAAAAGATTTGCCGTTGTCGAGAATTCATTTAACAGCAACTTCAACTCTGAGCAAATGTTTTTTTTTTGTGACGTCTTCGATAGGCCCGCGGCTGTGAAGTCACGATCGTGCTAGCTTCTGGCGATTCTAACTCGTGCATTGTTACAAGTGGGAGATACACGTCCGGAAGGATAGCCCGATCAACGAAATACAGTTTTATCTACTAACTAAAAACTACAGTCTTTCTTGTATGACAGCAATCTAAACTTCAGTCCAGAAGTGGCTCTCTCCACTGCGTGTGTCTCACACGGGCTCAGGCTGATGAGTGGAGACTGTGCGGGATCGACCATATCTCCTTTGAATATATATACTGTATAGAAGTCGCCAGCCCAGGTTAACATTTCTAATACGGTTTTGATGTAGTTGGTTAATTCACCGCCGCAATCGCCACCATCTCTAGGGCATCGACTTGTGGTGGTCCCTAGCGGACAAGTGTCCAACTCTTCAAACACCCCTTCCCCCTCCCGTAGAACGACGTTGAGCTGCAGTGAATGATTGATGACGGGTGCGGGGTATGACAGCAGGCGACAGTGCTGCGCTCTAACGTGTAAATAACAACTAAGACGATACAGGGCGTTACGGCAGCGCCCTGCAGCGGTGAAGTTCCCAAGCTGCTCATCATACGCTTCTGAAAAACGTAGAGTAAATCCTATCCACTCGCGACTTCTATACAGTATATATATTCAAAGATATCTCTCTACTCATATTTCAACATGCAAGTACAATTCATTATTTTTTCCCCTATAGTTTTCAAACTTTAAAACAATTATTATTTATGTAAACAATTGTTTCTAATGTTTTTTTATTTTTTGAAGATTATCTTAGACGTCTCACCATAATGCGAAAATAATTGATACTGAAACTAACCAAATGTTTTAATATTTACAAAATATTTAATATTAAAAATTAATGGTTTTTATAATTAACATCGTTAATTTGAAAAAAAAAAGTATCTTGAAGATTAAATGTAGTATCCCAATGATTTTTATTTTTTGGTAGATAGATGCTGTCACGTGATCTGCACTGTTCACAAAATATTCATGAAATGACAACTTTAAGACCAGCAAACTAGGATGAAAACTTATTAATAGGTTTGTGGTCTGCATGTAACACAGGGACGGTCGCCACTCCCGCAGGCCGGCCGGTCTCGTCGCTAGCATCCTCGCAACAATATATACATTTATTTTTTTTTAGTTATGTGGTTTTAACTTGGGGCACGCACGTTTCACGAAATAAATCCGGACGCTCGTGCAACTGCAATGACCAATGAGGCATGCCCGCGCCAGCCTGTATCCTGGCCACCCAGGGAGCGTTGCTGTCCCAGACAGTTAGTTTGAGCCGTGCTTCGACAGGGGACACGAGAAGGACGGGCGATGGGGGACGCACCGCAACGCCGAACGTACAATAACGCCGAATGCCAAATTGACTACAACGCCGTCAGCTAGAAAACTGCTGTGTACCACAACGCCCAAATACATTCACGTCGAAAAAATTTCATTGCAGGACTGCCACAAAGGTTAGGTTAGGTAAGGTTAGGACACAAATTAATTCAGTTGTTTTTCATTTTGCTCCTGTGCTCCCCCCCTCCTTCCCCGCAGCAACATTTTTCGGCGTTACTGTATTTCGGCGTTGTGGTACACAGCAGTTTTCTAGCTGTCGGCGTTATTGTACGTTCGGCGTTGTGGCAACGACCCCGGGCGATGCTGCCGCGTCACGGGAGAGGGGAGAAGGAGCGGGGAGAAGGAGCGGGGAGCGGTGCCGCGGGCGGAAGACGGCGATTGTCCCGTGACGTCACCGCCCGGGTGCTGGGGGGGGGGGGAGGGGGGTCGTGATTGTCGGCTGATGTCCGTGATCACCGCGCCGCGCAGTCGTGCCAACCTGCAGGTCTGCCCGGAGACACCGCGTCCCTCCAGTGCTCTCAACACTCTCTACCGGTGGTTACACGCATTTAGCCTAATACACTCCTATAATAGTACAGTTTAACAATTAAATACGGAAACGGAACTACTCGTTCCACCTCAGCGAATTCATAATGCTTCTCGAAAACAAGCTTTACGTGTGATTTTTTTTTTTTTTTTTATTTCCGAAGCTCTGCACGCGTTATGTGCCCGGGTGGGCGGGTCCTAAGTGACTTAACTTTTGTTCCTGTAAACTAGTCTGAATGACAACGGCGGCTCCGGGAACACCTCTCAGGCAGGGCTCTCACACAGGAGGATGCATGACATTGCCCTTGGGGATATTCACACGATATATGCTCTCAAATACTGAAAGTTAGTATTTTCGTACAAATTTAGATTGAAAGAAGAGTTCAGCACATTAACGAAAGTATTTAAGTTAACATGAATATTCCGTACAAAGAAATAAGAAGTAATATTTGGGCTCGGAAGGGACTGTCGCCCCCTGCGCCCCTCCTCTGGAGCCGCGCTTGCTGAATGATCTACTGTTCCGTGGCAGGATCTGTCACGGGATATACGAGCGGCAGTGCGCACGTGGTCCCCGGACACCTCACCGCCCCGGGCTCCGCCCCACAGGCCCCCGGCCCCGACCTGGGCGCTGGCCGGCCGTCACGCAGTACTAGCTTTCATTCCGCATGCGAATCATTTATAGAAATTAAATTATAAAACAACTAGATTCATATCATAAATACGGTTGCTAACGCATGCATTCAATAAAATAAAAAAATGAAATAAATACTAAGTATTCAATATTAATACAAGCACGTGTATAAAATAAATCATTTAATTTTGTAAAATAAACGAGATAAATTTGAATTAATAATGAAAATCAATAAATATTCTGAATGTTTATTCCATATTTTTAATTTCAAATATTTGTTAAATAATAATGTAATAATTTAAAATGAAAAATAAATTATACACACGGGAACATAACCTCATTTATATACCTAAATAGTTTATAAACACAATTCCCATCACTAATATTATCAAGACATAATTGTTTTTAATGTTATGGACCAGTATTCAATATGATTTTAAAACACGTACATATGTTTTTTATTTGTATGTAGTATTTTTTTCCATACAGTCAATATTGTTGCATGTTGCGCGCGCATCTTACAGAAGTATAAGTTCAAAAAGTGTAAGAAAAGCTTGTCTGGAGGTGCTGACAGTGGCTGCCGGGGAGGGGGGAAGGCGGGGGGGGGGGGGGGCAGTCAAGGTCAGCGGCTACACTTCCAGGCCGCCAGGGTGCGCTCCACGCAGCGACTAACAACTACTGCTCCGGGAAGCCTTCAGTTCACAGACGAGAGAGCCACACCCGAAGTTCCCCCAAGTTCATGCTCGCTTTCCCCCGTTCTATCTCACTGTATAAACCGGTGTGGCATTAAATTTTGCTGTCGATTAGGATAGGTTAGCCACATTATAAATACTTTAAAACACTGTGGATGGTTGGTTATATTAGGTAGGTATAGCTACGTTAAAAATACTGTAAAATCATTTTATGGTTGCTTAGCAAATAACCTTTTTTAATATGTAGCTATCCAGGGCTAGGAAACCGTTTACATGATTTCACTATATCTTTAATGTAGCTATCCTAACCAAATCAACCGTCCACAGTGTTTTAAAGTATTTATAATGTAGCTAACCTAACCTAATTGACCATTAGTTATCATGAGCTACAATGAACAAAACAACCGAAGATGCACGATCGGCCGTTTGGCTCTCTCGTCTGTGAAAAGAAGGCTTCCCCACTGCTACAGCTCCCGCTCTTGCTTGTTGTCTGTGGAAATACAGTGTGCCAACTGTGCGGTGTTCATCGGCAACAACCTAACAACCTACAAGTCGCCAACTATTACAAACAACATTTTGGCTACCTTGATTTTTTTTTCACATGATAACCTCTCAAATCGATGAACGCCGGCTGCACGCACGAAAACATTGTCACGTTCCGCCCGTGCCGAGCGTGCAAGAACCGGCCAACCACCGTGCGAGAAAATCTTCTATAATATCAAACAGGTTAAGGCGGGCTTTTTAAACTAATTGTTCGTGATTATATTTAAACAAATTATTTAAATTATTTTTTTTTTCAAAAACTGTAAATAATATTTGAAAATTAAAAAGTATGCAAATTTTCATCAATATTTTCTTATGACGTTATCACGTACAATTATCGTCCGTAAACCGATTTTACAGACAAACACCCCCCCCCCCCCCTTTTTTTTTTTACGTTCGTAGCTGGGAACATTCACCAAAAACGTTTCACACTATCTATTTTCCAATACAGAGCAACCGAAACACTGTGTTAAAGTGCTTAATCTTCCGTTTCGAAACTTAAAAAAAACAGCATGTCCGCAAAGTACTACAAGTGTCGACAGTCGTAGTTCAGTTGCACACGAGCACACACATGCACACGGCAGCCATGCTTGTATCGCTGCTACCAACATAATTCTACATTGTCGAAAGTATAACTGTTTGCAATGCGCAACTCCGTTAATACACCATTCCATAAATATTATGAACTAATAATGATGTCTGTAAAATTACATTTTTTTTTTGTTTAAGTCATAATGTTGAATAAATGTCTATGTTTAATTTCCATTTAAACCTTATAGTTGCTGGAGGCATGTCACAAGCGCACAGTGGTCAGCCTGGGGCGCACTCTGCAAGGGGGGGGGGGGGGGCAGGCGTTGTCCCAGGGCCATCCACGTGGGCCATCCGGTATCTTCAACCGCACGTTTACCACGAGTAATACTATACCCTGCTTCACTATTAGCACAAGAAACCCATTCACAACGTGCGTGTGCGATACATTGCTTTTCTGGCGTGCGCATCCAAACCAATTGTAGTTCTTTTTGATTTTGTTTGAATCCCGTAACTAGAAAAAAAGGCATTTTACGTTATTATATATATATATATATATATATATATATATATATATATATATATATATATAGTGCAGTATACAAATTGTACTTAAAGCAAGAATGACATTTTTTCCGTGTCTAATTGCTGTAATAAATTTTGATAGCTCAGTGATTCAGTAATTTCGTACTAAGTAGCATTTATTTATTTTAAATAAAAATAAATAATACAGCACAATAACCTTATCAAAAACTAACTCTATAATTGAACACGCCTACATTTGTAAGTAAATAAGTTTCCATATATTATTCATGGATAACACAATTATTTATAGCAACTGCGCCCCTGAGAGCTGGGTTCAGAATGTACGAATGATGGCCATTGCTGTAATGTTAACATGTGTTTGTTCCTTTGTCCCCGTTAGTAAGATTTTTTTTTACAATTTCTCAATTTAGTATAATAACTCCGTCATTAATCAAAATTAAAAAAATTAAACTCGGTACCATTTTGAACTCGTAAAGTTCAATTCGCACAATTTCTGTGAATCATCGCGATGAAGTGACTAATTACATGTAATTTTATGTTTGTTATATCATTTGAAATACTGCATTAAATACTTATATCCTTTTTTTTACTTAATATTACTGCATTTTCAAAATAACCTAGCAGGAAAATTCAATTACACTAAGTCAAAAATTACACATTATATATATATTAAGACAACTTTGTTACATTTTTTTGCAAGTGAAGTATCCCAGATTACATAATTTTAGATTCCACCGCTGAAATGTTCTTGTCCTTTCATATTTTGTTAAATTACAGCAATGTGTTTATTTCTTCTCATATATTGCTTTAGTTGGCAACTCTGGTGGCTTCATTTTTTTTTTGTTGGTACATTATGCATCGCGTGTGTGAAGTAACTGAAATCATTTTTCTCTACTGACTTACAAACTGCCATGCCCACTACATGCCCTTGGGTAGCGACGGGAACAATTGGTGGGTTCGACGACCTTCAGGATAGACTACACTGTCCTCTGTTTACTCGGGCCAATAACACCAGTTCATTGGCTGCTGACTTGTGAGTCGTCCAACGGGTTTGCCTGTGATTCGACACTTCTTTCTCATTGGCCCAGCGTCGTCCAGGTGAACGGTGAGCCAATAGCAAAACAAGCTTAAAGGTTATGTACTGGAATTTCAGCCTATCGCGAAACGAAATCCGCGAATTTGTCTGGTCTCTTCCCATAGACATGACAAGAGACCCGGGAAATTCGCAGGGTTCAATGACCTCCAGGATAGACTTCACTATCCTCTGCACACTCGGGCAAATGCCAACTGTTCATTGGCTGCTGACTTGTGAGTCGTCTCGACTGGGTGGCCTGTGATTCGACACTTCTATGAGTGAGGGTCTCTAATTGGCCTTCAGTCCTCCAGATTAACAGTGAACCAATGTCAGAAGCAGCACTAAGGTATAATTATTTGAATTTTAGCATAACACGAAATGAACCCGCGAATTTTCCGGGTCTCTAGACATGACAGACGATAAGGCAGAAATTAAACATCGTGTAAGGCAGGCTTGATCACAACCTAAAGCGTATGCTGGTCGATATGTCACAAAATTTATTTAAATACAAATAATTTTTGTAACATATGTGAATTCTGTGAAATATAGTCGATAATTCCTTTCATTAGACTAATTTTATTTTGTGATAAATTTTTGTATAGGTGGTCTAACAAGGAAAAATTAATTTTTTTAAAAAAGAAATCTAATTAGTTTAAATTTCAAAATATTTTATTTCGTAAGGTTTTCTGTAAGGAACTTGCCTACGCTTATCTGAGGGCCTCTCATGCGCCGACAACAGGGTCTACTATGCAAGATAATACAATCGAGAGACATTTTAGGATCTATATTTATTTGCCTAGAGTATCGCAAAGGACTTACACGCCGAATGACAAATGAGATAAAATTGCATATCCCTAAATCCATCCTAGCACCAAAGGAAAAAGAAAAACATCCTGAATATAATCATCAGTTCATTACGTAAGAACTTGTTCCAAGCAGTTCTTTAAAGCACGTTTATAAAGCAGGCTCTGGAAAGCTGCCAAAACGTATCCCTGGATTCGATTACGTAAACTGATTTTCCCGCGACCAATATTTTTCCTCGCCGAGCGAAGTGGCTCAGCTTCGAAGCTTTGCCTCCGGCAGGTCCTGGGTTCGAGTCATGGTCTGGCGAGAAGTCCCGCAAACCCTGCGAGCAACAACTCAACTAGAAATTTTAATAATGTTCGCCGGATTTCAAGGCCGTTGTCTGAAGTGGCTTGGCTTCTGGGTTGTAGCCGCGTCCTCGGCGAATAATTCACCAACATTTCGGTCGACATTAAGTAGGTAGCTGCTCCCTGATGATGGCGACTGCAATGTCGAGCGAAACGTCGGTGAATTATTCGCCAAGGACACGGCTACAACCCAGAAGCCAAGCTACTTTAGAAATTTTAGTTTCTCTACTCACTGGTGCTCACTTGCACGTTGCCACGCAACTAGCTGTAAGTTGTAAAAAAAAAAACCTAAGTACTTATATGCGTCCCAAGATAACTGAAACCCCCTGCATGCATGTCCAGGTCTCTACAACCCGACAACGCAACTGACTGAACTGCATCCACTACCGCGGTGTTCCAGAAGCAGCGCGAGTGGCGGCGGTACTTGGACACGATTCTGAGAGCGCCAAGGGTGCATTTCCTCGCGCTGACCCACGTCACAGCGCGCCGAGTCACGTGGTGTTGGCCGACCACGAGCGTGCCACGCGCGGCCAATGCGCGGCCAATGCGCGGCCAATGCGCGGCCAATACGGCCGCCGTGCTGATAGAGCGGACAGCCGCATTTCGCGCGCTCAACTCCACCAGCCTCTACGGGGACGCACCACAACGCCGAAAAATTCATTGCAGGACTGCCATAAAGGTTAGGTTAGGTTAGGTTAGACTAGGTTAGGCTAGACTAGGCTAGGTTAAGTTAGGTTCTATTACGTTATGTTAGGTTAGGTTAGGTAAGGTTAGGTTTGATTGCGGTATTTCGGCGTTAAGGTACATTTAAGAAACACACAAATTCATTCAGTTGTTATTTCGGCGTTGTGGTACACAGCAGTTTTCTAGCTGTCGGCGTTGTGGTCAATTTTGACATTCGGCGTTATTGTATTTCTGCGTTGTGGTAACGACCCGCCTCTACTCGCCGCCCAGGTTCAGGATCTATATGACCGCAGCTACAAACATGATTTAATGTTCTTTGTTGAACATGAATAATATAACACAAACACATGGGCTAAAATACTGTAAAAGATGCAGTGATTATTCCCACTTAAAACGACCGAACGTTCCTTGTTTACACCCACACACACGAGTGTGTCTCCCCGTGCGAATAATTGCAGGGTGATTTTTTCTCTCTTTTATTATCACATCATGTTATAAGAAAGATATCAATCGGGAAATAGTTACGTATTGATTGTAATGGAATAATAAAAATCAGATAATTTATGTGGTACACAGTGGTGTTGGTAGAAGTGGGTGCTCACCTTTTATTGGTTGCACTTGGCTGTAAAAAAAAGTGATTTTATTGTTATATCTCCGGCTGCAAGCATCGTAGCGAGTTAAAATATATATAACAGTTTTAATTCTAATAAGAAGCTTCTAAACACAAACTGTTAGGACAAAATCACAAACAGTCAAATATTCAATAACAATATAGAAAATCAATAAAATGAATTATATAATAATAAACTATAAACGGTTTTAACGAGAAAAATCAATATAATTAACACAGAATTTATGTATATGGTTTAAATGCGTGTTTTTGCTTAAAAAAAAAAGAAGAAGAAGAAAAGAAGAAAGGCGAATAAATACATTTAATGTATTATTGTATTCATATATGAATAATATCTATATATACATATATATACACATATATGTCCCAGAACTTAACGTCAAGTTGAGAACTGTTTATAAGCCAATTAATTACAATTCTGAATCATACAACCAACATTGTATGTGTCGTTTCTATTTAGTTGTATGCATTTTTCTTCCTTTAAAAGTTTTAAAATCCGCACTCTGCACAAAATATACTGTAATTACAAATTTGTATTGCACATTTGTGAATAACCCTAAGTTGATAATTCAAAATAAAGTCAAACATGCTATGCCTACATTGAACCAGGGGGGGGGGGGGGGGGGGGGGGAATCTTTGCACCACTTATGCGACAAGATTTTTTAATCGGGTAACTGACTAATTATACTGTAACAAAATTAACTGTGCTAACTTGATAATATATTTGAAAATATTGCTGATTTTAGCAAATAACTTGCTAAGGTAGCATACGACATTTTTACTATAATAATAGTCAAAGTTTACTTGATAAAAACATTTTGCCGCATAAGTCGTACAAAGGATTTTTTTCTTCTTTCAAAATAGCATTTGTTTGAATATTATTTTCCATTGGTAGGCCTATCAGTAGTACAGTTATACATGATTATACATGACTGCATAACATTTTTTTTTACTAGCAGGATGGGTATTTTAAAACATTGGTTAAAAATGCCTGTAACTCAAAAACATAGGAAACTATTTTAATTTTGATTTTTATAATTCAAAATCTTAATTAATTGGCTTATCAACTGTTCTCGGCTCTACTTTTGAGTTCTATTACAATCTGTGTATATGATTTAAGCATACTGACACGAGCAAATTAATAACCAAAACATTGAGCAATTAATGCATTGTCAACAAAACTAACTTTTAGACTTAATCTTCAGTCTATTTAGATAAAAGCAATTTTCAAATAAAATCGATATTAAGTTAATTGCAATTAAAGTTTTTAATTCATTACTTTATAGTATTTGAATATTTTTAGTTCATACGTGTAACAGGTGTTTTTAGTAAACAAATTATAATACGCAAATGTGACGCATCTGATTGCTCATTGCACTTGACTGATACCAATCAGAATGTGGGTTGACATATTCACAAAGCCTGTGATTCGTCTGGAAAATTAAAGCTACGGTGTTTTGAGAAATATCATAGTATGAAATATTTTAGCGAAATCAACTGTCCTGCTAATCGATATATTACTAAAAAAATTCAACTGGAATTGAATGAAGTGAGCGTTCCTTCTATACAGACTCTCAAAAGAAGATTGAATCCACTTTGGAGGTTAAAACGAATTATTTTATTCATGTCAAACATGAAAATCATAGTTTAATACTGTTTTTATAAGGGATCTTGTGTGCCTTAAGTAAATTATCCAAGTCCAAGCAACTAAATCGTCGGGAATGTAATTAGTCGTTAATGTAATGAATTCAAATCAAAGGAAAATAAACAATAAAATAAATTAAAAATATACGTACAGTTAATGACTTGGACACCGTTTAAATTAAGTATAAATTAATTCTAAGTAGCTTGGCTATTTGGTTGTAGCCGCGTCCAAGGCGAAAATATCACCGACGTTGCGGTCGACATTGCAGTGGCCATCATCAGGGTAGTTACCCTGAACCCAGAAGCCGAGCTACTTTTGACAATGGCCGCGAAAGCCTGCGATCTTTGTTAATACCATTCGAAACTAAATGTAAACAAAACTTTAACCTTGCGTATTCTAGCATTATGCCATCCAATGAGAATGTGATTGAGAATGTGGTGGTGATTGTTGACCAGACGTGTGGGCGAGGCAGTGACATGCTCTGCGCGCGTCACTTGTGGACGCCGGTCTGGCGTCACGCGTGTTTATCAGCTCGCGTCACGCGCCGCTGGGGGGCTTACCTCCGTCTTGGTGATGCGGTGTCGCGCCAGCTTCACCACCGCGAAGTTGCCCTTGCCGATGGTCCTCTCGATGTCGTAGAAGCCCACTCTGATGGGTGCTTTCTGCCGGTCCGCCATCATTACCATCATACGTCGCGCACAACCGATGCAAAAATCTCTGCGATCTCGTCAGTCGTAACGAGACAAGTCATTTCGTTAAAAGCGGTCCGTCGTTATGGAGTCCAGATCCACACGGAAGCAACACGACGGCATTTCGCTGTGATTGCGGAAGGGAATCGAAGACAAAGGAAGCGGAGTTGATTCTCGGACAGGCTGTATTGATGAGAGCGAGGGAACAACACAGCCACGCTCCACTCAACACCGCAACGCACTCACAAGCACACACCCAACTGCCTCCCACCGGCCCGGCGCACATACAACCAGCTACCCGGGCAAGGACGATGTACTCCCCCCTCCGTGCTCGTCTGTCACGCCGAGCTTCGGCCGGCCACCGCGCGGCGCTAGCGGCGCCTCGAGCGACGGTGCTGCCTCCGACCGCGCGCGGCCGCCCGCGCAACCACCAGCACCGGCGGCCATCTTCTCTGACGCAAATACGATGACGTAAATGACACCGTCTCTGTCTAGTCGCCCCTTTCGCCTCGTATACCTCTCCCTAATGTATGGTGGGTGGGTGTATCCAGGATTTTTGTAGATCACGGGTTCGGGCTAAAACCGCCAACGGTCACGCCAAGTATAAAAAAAGAATTTTCGCAGTCGAGCTATGATATTAACATTTTTATTCTTCTTCGACGTACAATCCATACCGCACTACACTGATACCCATATCTACATGACAGGGCATGACTGTCAATACGATATGTAGGTACCGATAATAAACTACCTGATAAATATCATCAAAGTTCATCTATCCTAAAGGTCAATATTCTCCGATTGTGACGTGACGTCTCACTGGATCGTTATCGGCACAAAGTTGTCGGGCAAAAAAATCTGTTTACAAAGAAATAAATTTTTATTTTGCAAGGTGTTGTTAGGGCCATTTTTCGTAATTCAACTGTCTTCACGGGGGAAGAGCGTCTTGCGACTTCTCATGGATGCAACAGTGTCACTACTTCGTAATTAGCTTCTTTCGGAGTGTTTAAATATTAATAACCAAACTGTTTATAATTTTGAAAAAATGTATTGCTTTTTTTGTTTCATTTTTTAAACTTCGATACGGTGGGGGAGGGGCTGCCTCCTACCCCTCCCCCCTTCCCACAGGATATACCATGGCTTGGAGGAGTTGTTGATGCACAAATTTGGCTTTCACAACAATTTTGTGTACTAAACTATTCATGACTGTAAAGCAAAATTTGTTAAGGGGACGTCAATATTACGTCTTCAACAAATTAAGATCCCAATTTCACACTGCTGCGGAAGTTATAGCATTTTAATAAAGTTATTTCTCATCGTGCACCATTTGGCTGTAAACAAAATTATCCACAAATAAGCTGAATCATTGTGTGTTGAATACTGCGTTGTTCTAACATTATCTGTGGGTTCTCCCCCAAACTGTAACACAGTATGTACTGGCCATGCAAACACTCCGTGGCCAACCATTGTTGCGCTGAGCGCCTGCTGTACGGCAACACGCACAGCATGTGTGCTCGCATCTGTGCTGGCTCGCAGGCAATACTCGGCTATTTGCACCCGTCTTCGACAGTTGCTCGCGGTTTGTCAGTACAACCATTATCATAATCACCTATTGTGTGAACCAAACTATCATTCATGCGTTTATTCATGTACATTTCTCCAGAATACTTAACAGTTTGTAAAAAAAAATAGTTTTTTCCCTAAGACTAATCTAATTATGTGCTTTAGTGATATTGCTTGTAAAGTTTTATTCATAAACTATTTTTGAACTTACACTTCTTTAGGCGCGTTATGAAAAAAGAATTATAAAAGTGAATATGCACTATGCGCGCGCAGCATGCAACAAAATTTGACTAAATGAAAAAAGGCTACATACAAACAAAACTTGTATATGTGCTTTATAAATCATTTACTTTAGTGATTGATATTGATATACAGCCGGCAGTTTTCCCGCGGCGGAGTTTCCGGGGCGATAAAGCGGCGAAGTCCCTGGACGAAGGTTCCAGGGCGAAGAGTTCAGTTCCAGGCGATAGTGTCGCGGGCGCGGCGGAGTCCCGAGGGAAGTTGCGAGCGAGGAGTCGGGTGGGTCATCGGCGAAGGCAAGTGCGTCGGCGGCGGCGGAGTGCGGCGACGGAGTCCCGCGGCGGAGACCCACGAGGGGTGCTGCGGTGAGAGTTGCACCAGAGGTGCGGCCCAGCGAGGTGTGCGGAACGAGTGACTGGCGAAGCAACATTTATAAGTGCAATTGATAATTTTCCATTTTAGAATATTATTTGTAAGTTATATAAGTAGTGGCCATCAATAAAACTTTGTAGTGTAATAAAATCTTTAATTGGGCTATCCTTTACGAACCCTGCGATTCGTAACATTACTAACATTTATTTATTATAGGTATTGATAAAAGTATTGAGAGAACTTTGCAGAAGATGTAAATTTAAAAACCAATGTTGCAGTAGCTCGCAAAATCAGTGGGCGTATTCATGGTGACTGGGCTGTATGATCGAGGAGAAGAGATTCACTGAGCCGGCACTAGGAGCAGAAGTGGCGCACATCGCAGATAACGAACCAGCTATGTCAACAACTGCCTCGCTGCCTCTTCCAATCTCGTCTGCACGCGGATCTGATGCCACCTGGCGAGACGACCTTGAACCAGCACGTGCTGCTTGGATGTTTACTTGGTTGTGGCTGATAGACTACTTTTCTCTGAACCTGTTCTCACAAACAAAATTATCGACAGTGCTACGTACTACTTTGCACTCTTAGAACGAGAGTATGTTTTTTGTGGTACGAAAGAAACAAAAGAGATACATAATGTTGTTTTATATGTATGACTCTCACATTTCCAGCATAATGGTTACATCGAACTACAATTATAACGAGGTAAGGTATATTATAAATAAATGATTTTTTATATCTGTAATTTTATTAGATATTACTCCCTCCAAAAATTTACTACAAAGTTTTGATGTTTACGTTTATCAACGCCGTTCACGGTCACGATTTTGCAAGCTAAAGCGCCCCCCCCCCCCCACACACACACATACACTAAAAGGGGCCTCCTTGCCCCCCCCCCACCCCCCCCCCCTCCAGGGATTTAGGACCAGGCTGCAAGCTACTCTCAGTTCTGTTGAACAAACTTCGCGCGTTATTTATCCAGCTCTTTGCAATGTAATCAACAATCGTTTCAGCCTCTGGTGATGTTATCTTCATCGCTGTTGTAGTCCTTTTCACATACATCTGGGATGTCCCGCTAGGCGCTGTCTCGTGGCGAGGTGCCATCATGTCTCCAGGGCACACCCGTGTGCTGATGCACGACTATCCAAACCCCACAATTAAAAAAAAAAAAACTAATATTTTGAAAGTGTAAATATTACCGTGTGCCAAGGGCGCCCGTACCTATGGGCAGGGTGGGTCCGTGGCTCCCCCTAGCTTTCAGGCAAAAAAAATTAGGTCTTCTTGAGCATTTTGGGCAAATTTTGAGTCCTTTAAGGCCATTTTTGGCTTTTTTTTGTCATTTGTGATGGTTTTCCCCCCTGCCCCTACAAATTCTGACCCCCCCCCCCCTTACAAACATTCATATGGGCGTCCTTGCCGGGTGCATAGCTGCAAATGTAATCTGCGCATGTTGCACAACTTGTAAAACTAGAACTCAACAGGCAAACCCCTCCCCCCTCCTTCAAGAGCACCAGTTCGGTGAACCAGAGTTTCGGAGCGAATAGTAGTCTTGTAGGTCCCGACGCCGATACCTATTCCCATTGACACCTTCGTTCTTGTCCGAGCGCGCTTTATCTTGTGTTTTTCCCAAGCTCTCAAAGATCGGTACGAATCTACCTACACAGATTCATATATTCCATTCATATAGCAAGGAAGATAAAGAGTCGCAGCTCTTTGCTATACTAACGTTTTTATTTTATTTGGAAATCAGCGAGCTATGCGGTATTTATAAGCAGCCAAACAACCTAAGTGTAGTTAAATTTTCTAAATTAAAAGTTGACAACCAGGATTATTTTTTTTTTTGTCATTGCTGCGAATAATAACCACGCATGTTTAGGATTATCTATTTTACAATACGGAACAACAAAAAAAAACTATTGTAAAATGCTTTAACATTTGTTTCAAAACTTAAAAACTGCATAGCAGCAAAGTATGGCTGTTTAAAATAATAATTTCAGTTTCAACTGTAAACATTTAACACATGCTCATGGCAGCAATGCTTATTTCATTGCTACCAAGATAATTGAACACTCAAAAAAAAATTTCAAAGTATCATATTTTGCAATTATACTTTACATACCACTCCATTAACACACCATTGCATAAATTCTGAACTAAGAGAGTTTGTAAAATAAATATTTTATTTGATTAATTATTTTTTAGAAATTATTTTTTCTTTATAATAGAAACTTAAATTTTGATAGTGACATTTCACAACCGCACAGATTTGTTAGTGCCCATATACCGCCTTTTCAGTTGCGGTTCTCTGATTCCACTGAGCACTTCTCTCGCACGGTGACTGTCACGCCAGGCTGCAGTGCCAGAGATAGTATTTATTATACTATATACTGAGGGAGTGTGCTAAATTTGCTGAAGGCTTCTTATGTAAATGATTTTAGACCAAGTGTTTTCGATTTAACTGATGTTGTGTACAAGTTGCTTTTCTTCGTTGTAATTGTTATGTTTGTTGAGCATCGAATATTGATGACCGAATATTTACAAATTCATGATAACGCAGTCTCAATTGCTGAAATTAAGTTTGACACATGAATTTAAGTATTTTTAAGGGAACATAAATATGACTAAAATAATTACGATTAGGCTCTGTCATCCAGACCAAAACTCCAGTTCTTTTATTGTTTTTTTTTTTAGGATAAGTTCATTTCTAGGAAATCACATCTCAGGCAGGAATTGCAATAGTCCGTCGCCTCCTTCCGAGTCACGTGGCCTGCAGCCAATCGGATGGCCCGAAAAATTCTATCCGCTGTCCGAAAACTTGACAAGCTCTAACTCTTTACGGACGGACGGATGGATTATATGTATGGTTTTCGCTGTGGCAGACAATTGTTACTGAAATTATACAGGCTTGTGGTGTTTGTATTGGGTCGTTCAGATGTTTTGCATAGTAACATTGCGGTTCTTAAAACTTTTGTCCAAACAATTCAATCACGACTCTGAATTTTTCCGGGGATACAATACGCACAAAGACACGACATAAGTAGTAAACAACCTCGAAATAAGACTCTGAGAGAGAAACACTGATTGTTGGCAGCACTTATTGAGAAAATAATCCGATGGCTGGATGAAGTCACGTTGTAAATCGCTCGGATAGCTTGACGGACTATAATTGTTATTCCGGCTTCATAATTCGAAGATTGTTGACATTGGAGATTGACGACGGGTCAGGAATTTTTGTGCTGAAACGTTTTATTGGTTAGGGATCGTCCATTAATCACGTGAGGCTCTAAAGGAGGAGGGGGGGGGGGGGGTGTCGGGAAAAATCACGAAATATCACAAAGGGGAGGGGGGTGTAGAGAGATATCACGTGTATTTATTTTTTCGCACGATTTCTACTAAACCGAAAAGCGACACGTGACGACTCGCCGTAGCCAGGCAACAATATCCCCGCCCGCCGCTACATGAACCACCCGGCTCGGCTTGCCAGTCGCCAGTAAGACTGTGATTTTGGCGCCGAATACATGCGTAAATCACATATAAGCCTTTCCTTTATTATTTTTATGCCAGTGAGAATAAACCTGCAACCTTAATGTGTGTCTGTACATTTGTATCACTGTGCTTAATTTTCCAAAATTAAATTAGATTATACCTATATTTACAGATAATATTCTTAAATTTTTAAAAAAAATATTTTGTACCAAAAAAATACACGTGATTTATTGGGTTGGAGGGGGGGGGGGGGGGGGTTAGTCTGAAACCTCTCCACAAATCACTAGGAGGGAGGGGGGTTAAAAATTTGCTAAATAAACATCACGTGATTAATGGACGACCCCTTAAAAGAAACCCTTCAATAAGGAAATTCCAAACGACTCAGGTTCACGCATGGCAGACGACCTTCCTCAAACAGTGGCGTCACGGGCTGTCCCTGCCAGAGCCCAGAGGTAAGCAGATTGCCTGGGCTCAGCCGCCGCTCACGTGACGCGCTGACGTCAGTCGAGCCGCGCGCGTCACCCGCCAGATTGCGGCTCGGCGCGTGACGTCACGCCCGCGCTACTACCCGGCCGAACACATCGACCCCTTCGGGCGAGACGCTCACACAGGCCGCCGTTAGCCGAGGCAAGCAAGGCGGACCGGCATTCCCGGTCTGCAACAGTGCGTCATTCAGGCGTGTTTGGTATTCCAACACGCCCGCACTTTCGTCACACATTTACACATGATGTGTCAGTGCCGGACCAGGAAGGAGAGAGAATATGGAAGATATAACCCCCCCCCCCCTTTTCTTTCTTTGAAATCACGACAAACTCTGCAAAATATCAGTGATGACAGTACGTTATTAAGGGTGATGCAAGGCGAGTTGTTATAACTGTGAGAAGCTGCATCACATACAGCTACTTCTGCAGGCCCGTATGTCAGTGTTTGGGTGACAACAGTAATGCAAGAATTTTTAAATACACGTGTTAAAATTTTAATTTTGTTTAACCCCGGGACTGGGGGGAGATCGCCACCTGGGCGTACACAGGTGGTAGGTTTTGATTAGGGGGTGGGGGGTGTTTGTGTTATATCCACACCTTGAAATCCTAAAATAGCTATCATTCACGTCAACAAAAGGGAAGAATTTGAAAGCAAACAGCGGGAAAGACGTTCTATCCCCCCCCCCCCCACAAATGTATTCAGCGAATGTTCTTGATCGCTAACCTTTACAATAACCTCCATAGCTAAATATAACGGCAGATAAAACGTGACTTTTAAAAGAACCGCCATAAATGTGTTAAATTAGCCTAAGGGGATATTACTTTTAAAAATTTCTGACTCATTTAACTGACACGTATTCCATACCAACCACCCTAAACCCTCCAGTCATTACCTCCCCCCTCCACCCCCCTGCACCCTAATATCATACGCAGTTTCGAAACTGAGCCCGCCTCTGTGATGTGCTTTTCAAGGAACATCAATTTTTAAAGTAATATTTAGGGTCATTGACAGGCGTGACGTCAGCTTTCGGCTGCTCGCGCGTACGTGCGGACGGAAGTTCCTTTGAGCGGAACAACAGAAGTTATTCCAAATACATTCTTTGGGGCGGAAATTTCTAAAAGATGGCGGACCAGCGTAATGTTTTGGACCTCCAAGCAATATGGCGCAACAATTAGCTGCATCCTGACCCATGTCATTCAGACAGCGCCTGCGACTGGCGTTGCAGATGCCCCAGTCCCTCCCTCTTTCCCTTGGTCAGCCTCCGGGGCTTCTGACGTCACGAGGTGACTACGTCATGTATTATGGATAGAGACCGGAAAAATTAGCGGATTCATTTCGCGTTATGCTAGAATCCAAACAACTGTACCTTCATGTTGCTTCTGTGATTGGCTTACAGTTTGTCTGAAGGACTTTGAGCCAATGGAAAACTTTCAACCAAAAAAAGTATCGTATCGCAAGCGTCCCAGTTGACAGTCACGAGTCGATAGCCAATGAGCAGGTGGCATTTGCCTGAGTGTGTAGAGGGTTGTGGCGTCTATCCTAGAGGTCACTGAGAGAGCGAATTTTTCCTGTCTCTAATCATGGATGTTAGACGATTGGTAGGGGCAGGCATTTTTCGCGAAAAGATCTGCACACCTATTAGAATGCAACAAGGTATACCCGCACCAGCGGTTTCTTCCTTGTGATTGGCGTCCGTCTGCGAGAGAAGTCGTTGCCTTATTTGGCCGAGCCATTCAAGACGCGTTTGCTTCCGCACTGAATTACTGTGATTGGTGTTGTTACAATCGACACGTACCTGGAAGAAACTCATCCAATCACGAAACACAGACGATGCTACAGTGTTTTAACTTTCAGCTGGTCTCAAAATCTTTTCGCGAAATCTGCATGGCCCTAACGATTGGGCTGCCTAGATAACTACTGTAGCCACAATCGAGGTAGTGTTTTCATCCTTCAGGGTTGTGGAGGGGAGTGGGGCAGGGGGTCGAGGAAGTGGTGGCCAATCAGGCAGGAAGCTTACAATACACGAGTATTGGGAAACAATTTGTATGAATTTACTTAACTATATTAAACTATTTTTTTTTTCATCCCTTACAACCTTGATTAAAAAAATAGGTTGTCTGTAAAGTCGGTTTACAGACGATAGTTTAACGTGACGTCATAACAAAACATTGATGAAATGATTGCATATTTTTATGAATAAAATTGAATCCTTTTTATTGAATTATCACTATTTTGTATGGATACAAAGGAGTTAAATGAAATCCACAATTTAATTGATAAATTTATTTTTATTTGCACTCATTAATTCAAATATGTATATTACTAGATTATTTTAACTATAACTTTTATACATGTTTGCTATTTAACTTCTTCCAATCTGTGTTATTCTGTTAAGGATATGACGATGATAGTAAAAGTAGGAAACGAATGGGAGTGTTTCAAGTTTAATGTGCCTTGAAAAAGTCAAATCGATGGTTGTTCCAATCGAATGGAAGAGAGATAGATGCGGCACAAGCGTACAATGAGCGTAACGGGACACAACGTAACAGGACACTTTTTTGTGCGTGCAGCTGGTGTTCATCGATTTATTATATGTTGCCACGTCAAAAATTATTGTGGTTGGGCCAAAGGTACTTAAATTAACAGTAGTGAGACGGTTAGGGTACAAATTTAGTTTCCTAGACAAGTGCACGCAGTAGTTAATGTGGGCAAAAAAAAATGGCCACACAGGTATAAATTTTACAATGCCAAACTAAGTTTGAGTAGTCAAATGATTAACCAGTGAAGTTTAACAGCCAAATAAGTAAATGATAACAATAAAGGATGTTTATAGAGTAACTATGTGAACAAGAAGGCAGACGAGGAACAAGAAGATACGGCGCGACAACCCTCGTCGTCGTCTCTGGTCGAGGATGTCGCTGGCTTCGACTACGAGTCTGTTGCCGACGCACGTCGCACCCGGCAGCTGCTCCTGGGTCCAGTAAACCCTTCATTACGTTACATCACGTCTCTCGCCGCAAGTCATTGGACTGGTGGCATTATGTACAGCCGAACTAACACATGCTACTGCGAGTTGTAAGAAACAGCTTAGATGGTTAAAGAAAATTAAATATAGTTACTCATATAACAAATCACTAAAAATAATAAATTAATGAAGCTATCAATGTCTTGCCTCTATTATAAATATATATATATATTTTCATTTCCAAACATAAGGTCCTGAAAATGTAAGTTTTCCTGGATGAATCATAATTAGAGTACCGGAAATTTTGCGGATTCCTCTGGCCTCAGGATAGAATTCAAAGTTATAGGTGTGCTCAACCCATGTTTACTTTCCCATTGGTTGATTTCTTAGCGAGAACATTTTTATCCTTGTTATTTGGCACTACCTGATTCGCTTACTTCTCTCCGCTGTACATCAATGGATTACGGTCGTAAAGGGGCGTGTCCAGATAACTGCGGTCCAATCATGAACACAGTGTGACAGTGTGGAGGTTTGCATTCTAGCTTGCGACTAAATGAATGCGCGAAAATTCCGTGGCTGTAATCATAATTCATTTTTTTTTTTTTTTTTAACTTTTCCTCCTAGGGTAACATTACTACAGTGCTGTTCTGCATACAGATCTGTGCTAATACTAATACATGGGTTAGCAGTCTCTTAGCACTGAAAACTGCAAGGCTCAACAAATATATAATGCTGTGATAAATATCATAATTCATGTAGTTTTTCCACCGTGGTATTTTTGGTGAATGTGTGTTTATCAGTTTCACTATCCCTGCAGGTGGGAGAAGAAACTGAATTACTCATAGTTTTGTTAATATTTTAAAGTATTTTAAAAAGCATTATGGCTTCAAACTGGTGCTATAAACAACATGAGTGCATTAGATGTATAGTGTCCACACAGCATGATTTAACTGAATGTTTTTCTTTCTGGGACATCTCAAAGTGTACACGTTGGGACAATCTTTTGAAAGCACACTCAAGTTACATATGACAAGGTCAACAAAGAATGTGACATAATACTGACCCATTGAATCAGATATTATTTATTTATATTTAATACAGATACATACATACTTCAGTGATGGCTCTTGAGAATGTTCAGGACACAGCTGTTCTGGATAAGAAAGTTATTTTGGCGGATTATCCAACGTTTATATGGTTTCAACGGAAATACCAATTTAAAAAAAGCACTAAGATAATGTGCATGCCATACATACATAAGCCCAGTAACAATTTTAATATGACACTGTTGAAATACATATTTTCTATAATCATTTAGTGGTTTCATACTAAAACATTTGACAATTATTTAGTGAATCTGTATTTCTTTCATAGAGTAATTTTTCCTAATAAATCAGTAATTAAGGGCACATAAACTTCTAATTGCCAATGTAAGTATAAACACAAAGTTGTACTAAAGTTGTACTTAACACATGGAAGGCACAAAGTCCATTTTACGTAGCCTGTTGCAATAAAATTGGTGATGTTACCTATTACAATAAAGCTGAAGAATATTTTATGGCGATAAAAATTTGTTTCAATAGACAGAGGTCTTACGAATAAAATCACCTGCTGGTTTAAAAAAAAAATTCTTTTTAGTTCATCTTAGGTTACCTTTCTTTTTAACTTTTGTTTTCGCAAAACTAAAACACACATGAATTTTCATTGCTTTTCTTATAATGAGATATTGTGGGTAATTTGGTAAATTTATAAAAAGGTTTTAACCAAAATATGTTTTTCCTGTATCGGTTCAGAAACTGTGAATCAACAACAGCTGTATCGGCATATCTGCAAAATGTTGTTAATCGTTACAGATCCAGTTACCAATGCCGTTTGTTTGAATACATATAGCAGAAGTTTTTGTGCGCCGCAAATATACTTTTCTACTGTCTGAAGCCAGGAACATTTTCCGGAACAAATTTCCAGCGTGATCTGCTGAATAACCGGTGAAATAGCATTCCACTTGAATCACACCTGTGGTACTGGTATGGCTCGTCAAAAAGAAACCGTTTTTTTTTTTTTTTTTCCTTTCCTTGGCAGATTTCACATTACCAACGTGTTTCAAACACTTCAAGTGATCAGAAACATCATTTTTACTACCATGAGAAACATTTAAACCATAACGGCACACGCTGCAACACGCATAGTTAGAGCCTTTTTTACTCCGATACACGGAAACAGTTCCAATTTTGCAGATCTAAACACATGCCTATACTGTTTTTTAGTGTTCGTTAAATATTATGACAGCACAAGCAAGCTCACTGAATACTAACTACCTCCATATAAAAGCATTAAACTTCCAAAGAAGTACAGAAAAATACAACCTCACAACACGAGCCATTTCCGCCACAGAGCAAGATGTCAGATGATTAAGTTAACCTTTAGGTTATTAAACGGGAAAAAAAAAATAGGAGGGGGGGGGGGGGGGGGGGGGGGGGAAAGAACCATACTGTTGGTTAGCTCAACTTAGTTCACGTAACAAAATACAAGATGTGCTACCATATTGTAACAGAAACTGAACGCAAATGATAAAAACATTTCCACTGCAGAGAAAAAAAGGCTGAAAAGCGTTAAGATATTCGGAATTTCCGTACAACTGTAATGTAGGTTATTTTCCGTGCAAATCACGGGAAAACCATAAAAGTTGGCAGGTGTGCATACTGAACCACTTTTAAACCCCAAAATGCTTGCCAATTTATTTTTGTTTTTTAAATGAATATATTTTAGACCAATTTATAACAAATTATTTTATCGCAGAAACGCAGCATATTAATGTTACAGTATTCTGGTGGTGTTAAGTATTACAAAACAGGATTTATGAAAATAAAAAAAACACCAAAATTTCTTTAAAACTGAAATTGGACTGAAAAAAAAAAGGTTACATTCTGACTGAAAAGAACATATTAGAGCATTTTTACCATGAAACATACTAATAATACACAGGAATAAAAATAAACTTACTAAAAATTTTCAAAATTATATTTTAAAAATAGTGAAAAATGTCAGTCGTACACATAACCACTAGTACATAGTTTGCTAGTCTACAAAGTGTTATGCGATTGCTCATTTCAACAGCACAATTAATTTTTTTTTTTTAGTTTATTAGCCACGCATCAAACACAACTGCCTCCTACAAATATGTACAGAACGGCGATCGCCGACGACGGACGACGACAAGGCTACTTGTAGAACTCATGCTCCGACTCGTTCTTCTTGATGTTGTTCTTGTAGCCCTTCTCGAAGTCCTTGCCCAGCACGATGTAGCGGTTCTCGCGCACCGCGTGCATGCCGGCCTGCGACACCACACACTCCCTGCACGTGCTGCACGCTACTACTCACTACCACCACTGCACCGTGCATCCACTTGTTTATTGATTGTTCCTTATCAATACAAACAGTTGCACCTAACGGGACTCATTTGCAAAAATATTAACATGTAAAATATGGTAACATGAATGTAGCTAAGAAGATTTAGTGAAAAATTTGGAATTTTTTTTTTTTCTGCAGCACAATACAGCAGAACCCTGTTATGATGTTTTCCTGCTTATGTCATATTTTTTCAACTCCCAAAATTTCCCCCATATGAACAATTGTAATTTATTTCCTGTTTATAACGTTTCATTAATGGTGCATTTCCCGAATGCCAGCAGCATCTCTGGTAAGGAAGACCAGAAGCTTTCAGGACTAGTTAACCTTGCGCCCACTCGGATGCGCTAGTGGCAGATCATGAGAGACACACGCCTAGTAAACAAGAGAATCTGGAATTATAACAACAGAAATATTAAGTTTATGCTTTATAAATTATTATTAGAACTAGTGAATATATCTTCTACATTAATAACATTATTATTTTTTATTAGCTCAGAAATGATTGTAGCACCTACTTAGGAATGCTATGTATGCCCAAGCCATATAATATCAACAATGAGGTGGTGTGTGAATGTTTTAAATTTAATTGTACGGTGTTTAGTCCCAAAATGTTTTTCAATATTTATTTGAATGTACTTGAAATGTATGTAGACACGCGGAGCGAAGGAACGGCGCGGTACCTCCTGGCAGATGGCGTTGATGTCGGCGCCCGAGATGCGGTCGGGCCGCGCCACGTAGTCCTCCAGGTCCACCTCCTCGCTCAGGTTCATCCTGGAGGTGATGGTGGAGAAGATGAGCCTCTTCTGGCGCCGGTCCGGCAGCGGGAACTCTATCTTGCGGTCCAGCCGGCCGGGCCGCAGCAGCGCCGGGTCCAGCGTGTCCGCCCGGTTGGTCGCCATGATCACCTGCGCCAGTCACCGCCCCGCTCACACCACACCCAGGACACTCACCGCCACCATTTCATAACACAACAACTACATCATTAACCATTCAGCCAGTACAAGAATTATTATTTTTTTATTTGTTTCCCAATGAACTGAGCAACATTTTCTTTACCAGTGCCTTTTCAAAAAGGTTACCATGCATTAGTTAATGAGCTATGAAGTCTGTCTGACTTAATTCTTTTGGAATTTTCTTAACTGACCGTTGTTATTCATCGTTACTAAAAACACGCAGCAGCGTCGTAACATTATTTAGCTCTGCACGATCACCCTGGCCAGATGGTCGATGCATGCTACACACTGCAGGGGACGGAGACGCGCACCTTGACGTTGGTGGTCTGGTCGAAGCCGTCCATCTGGTTGAGCAGCTCTAGCAGAATGCGCTGCACCTCGCGGTCTGCCCCCGTCTGCGCGTCGAAGCGCTTCGTGGCGATGGCGTCGATCTCGTCTATGAAGATGATGGCGGGGGAGTTCTCCTTGGCGAGCCGGAACACGTCGCGCACCATGCGCGGGCCCTCGCCCAGGTACTTCTGCACGAACTCCGACCCCACCACGCGGATGAACGCCGCTGGGAACACATCAGGGTCGCCACTATTGTCTACATCATTTCCCAGAGCTTCTACCGTTTCCCCTAAGTGTAGAGTGTGAATTTATGTGATCTGAGTGTGATACATTTCTAATATTTGTAGTCAGAACTGAATGTTCGTACTATTATTCATGTAATCAAAATTAATTGCAACAAATATAAATACAAACAGGTACCTGTGAAATTGCACGATCATACTGTTTCAACATGCAAATTTACATTTAAAACTCATCAAATGGACGACGAGCGGGGCCGGGCGTACCGGTGGTGTGGTGGGCGACCGCCTTGGCCAGCATGGTCTTGCCGCAGCCCGGCGGCCCGTACATGAGCACGCCGCGGGGCGGGTCGATGCCTATCTGCTTGTACAGCTCGAAGTGCGTGAGCGGCAGCTCCACCGCCTCCCTGATCTCCTGCTTCTGCATGTCCATGCCCCCGATGTCCGAGTACATCACGTCGGGCTTCTCGTCTGCAACACACAGCCACCGCAGGGGCGAAACTTACACAGACCCACGCTGCAACATCTGAGAGAAAACAAGGTCTGTACCGGCACTAACGGGATGTGTTCGAGTTAGTGAGGCGGCCTTCTGGTGCCGCCTCAAAGCGCCGGGCTCTGGACCGGCTTTGCACGACACGTCACCACGGACATGATTATAGCGTTGTTACCACTCACCACCTCCGGCTAGCTCAAAACTAGGTGATGAGTGAACATACAGGATGGCAGCAGGTCACAAAGTAATTCGTACGCAATATTCGATGTATTACTTGTTTTTTTCAATACATGTAACAAATCACAATATATTCAGCACAACAGAACACAAAAAATAATTTAATTGCCCCGGTCGTGGAAATAACGAAGGAGAATTACGTCAGCATGCCTTCCCACACAAAGAAGCCAGCAAAAAAAAAAAAAAAAAAAAACTAGAAAAAAAAACTTATGAATTAAAAAAAAATAAAAACAATAAATTCGGTGAATTTCGTTCACAATAACTTCTAAAAGGAAAAAAAAATTTACATCTAACCTGAAATATGACAAAAAATTTATAACAAATTATTATTACTGGATTGCATGGGGAAGGCTGTAATCTGGGTTGTTGCAGCGTGAATTGCGATAAAACTGAAATAGCACCGAAACGCATATCAAAACACCGGATGATACCGAAATGCAAGTCGTGTTAACGACCGGGAGACGGAGAGGGACGGAGAGGGACGGAGGGGCATGGAGGGGCACGGAGAGGGACGGAGGGCCACGGAGGGGCACGGACCGGCCTGCAGCATGGAGATGGAGGAGTCGGCCTCGGGCGGCAGCACGTCCACCAGCGCGTTGCTGTGCTTGTGCAGCGCCACGCTCGCCGACGCCTTCAGCAGCTCGCGGTCCAGCGTCGACAGGATGCGCACGTAGTAGTTGGAGCCTGCAACACCCCACACACAACGCTGTCCTCTCCTTCCCGGCACAACACTACTTTTATACCTTCCAAGAGAGAAAAGACAGCAGTTTCCTCAGTAAAAACAAGCACGCACTTTGCAACAGTTTTGTCAAGAATTAAATGTTACAGTAGAAAGAGTGGGAAATCTCATGCAAAAAAAACATTTTTGGGCACAGTTGGGTCACAAAAACCTGTCGAGATAGCAACATGACAACTGTTTGCGGTGCCAGTTCAGTCATTCACAACGATGAGAGAGAGAGTGAGTGAGTGAGTGAGTGAGTGTGAGAGAGTGAGTGAGAGGGAGGGAGCATATAAACATCCACTCACGCACGTTCGCGCACCCCCTTCCCTTTTTACCCCTCTCCGACTGGTTTATTATTAGAATCCCCCCTCTTGCTGAGCGCCAGCACGGCGGCACATGGCCACATCACTTGCCGTGCCCCGACAGGCTGAAGACTCAGCGCAACAACGCAGTTCATGAACTTTACACGCTCTGCTGAGATATTTTAACTAAACAATTCATACTTACTAGAGACATATTTACTAAAGACCAACGCACACTAGTTATTTATGAACACAATCAACCACAATAATGCAATATGAATTTTTTTTACCCAAAATAAAAAAATTGCACATGGGTCGCAGAACTTGTTTTTACACAAAAAAATTGGCATAAGATGTGTGACCCATACGAGGGTAAATACGTTCCTGCTCTCAGACTTTATTAACAATATATACAATTTTGTTTAAAGCTTTGTGTTTAGGAAAAGCAAATTCAAAAACAAAATAAGAGGTAAAACATGCACTTTTCACAGTATTATAAATCTTATGTACTTCAGTATTCTTGGAACACCTAAACAATAAACTAATCACCCACATTTGTTTGAAGACAACAATTATCAGAAAATTCTGAGAAAATAAAATTCATTTCGAAACTAAATCAAGAAATTTTCCATCTGTAATTGTTGTGTATGTTGTGGATGCTCTCAAGTGTAAATGAACGAGTGTCCCTGGCTGGGGCTGAGCGGACCACCTGTGGTGCTGCCCACGATGCCAGTGTTCTGGTCCACGGCCTCCAGGAACTGGCCGATGACCAGCGGCACGCTCTGGATGCGCTTCACCTCCTCCTGGGCGTGCAGGTACTCCTTCTTGAGGTTGCGCTGCTCGTCCTTGATGTACTCTTCCTGCACGGCCAGGAACTCCAGCTGCCGCTGCAGCTTCTGCGACACGCACGGCCCGGCAAACTGCCCTTCTTTCAGGGTCGCTAGGCAACACAGCCTCCACCCTACAGTTACCACTTGACCCACTACCCATGTGGTCATAGCTCATGCTACGAATTAATTTATATGTTTTTTTTTTGTTTTTGCCTTTAAATACGACATATGAAACCTATCAATGTTTACAGGGTTTTATTTATTCATAATCCAAATGTTTGAGAAAAGACGCTTTATTAAAATTTAACATTCATTTGAAAGCGTAGTACAAAATAATGTGTAACTGTAACCTATTTTATATAATGCAACGACGTTTAACAGGAAGATTATAAAAATTGTCAGGAAGTCATAAAAGTAGTTACAATTTTTTTTGGGTGATTCTGAAGTAAAGCCACTTTTCCCTAAATACTGATGAAAAAAATAATAAATTATTTTGTCACTTTCTCACATGTTTTCCAATCTTTATCTATGAGAATGTTTGGGTACATTAAAAAGGCAGTAGTCTATATCCCAATACCATAACAATATTGATGATACCACCATGGTGGCACTGACATCATTACCACACATTCTTACGGTTAAGTGCAGGAATATGGGGGTTCTGGGCGGGGAACATTCACATGCTCGTTTTTCACAAACCACGTTTCTCTATGAAACTAACTTTAGGGTATCATATTTTATGCTACAGCCCTACCTAATCTAGTGTAGGACATAATACCGAAGTAATATATATTCCGTACACTAATTTACTTTTCTCAACAAAAATATCTTTTACAAACCAAGCATGTGAATCTTCCCCATCCAAAACACCCACTCACGCGCTTGTGCCGTAAGAATGTTACGAAAGTAGTTACTTCAGCACAGCCATGTTGAAGACTTCATCAATATCCCTACAACATCGCGATGATCCTGACCAAACAAAGACTCAACCAGCACAATACATACAAATGTCAGTTCTTGTGAAAAATTTTCTTTTGTATTCAACAACAATCATAATTAATTTTATATCAAAAGTAGTTTTGTGTGCACAATCTTATGATATACTTAATTAAAACAGCAAGGATCATGTACCACAGAATCAATATATATAGGATCATGGGCTAAACTTGGTTTTAAGTGCTACAGAACAGTAACCATTTAAAAAAAGCTAACCTAACCAATTATTCTCATGATATAACAAAATTTAAAAACATACAACCCAACTTAACCAATCAGTAAAATGGTAAACTACAGGTAAACAACTTAAAGTATCACAACAGCATCTTAAAAAAAGTATGTAAACCATTTCAGGAAGTTAAAAAATGCTTTTGGGAATTATAAATTTTTTTCTTCAAAAGGGTTGCTTTCCTTCAGAACAATATTTATTTTCTTTTTTTCAGATGCGCCCCTCCCATAGATAATTACCCATGATTGCTGCATTACTTCAACGCAGTCTCCACAAGGTAACCCCTAAACCACATTGCACTAATAACTGTTTTCTAAATATTTAAAAGCATGTGCCCTGGCATATGATATTCTAGGTGAATTCCCAAAGTTGTTAACAAATACCTTATACTTGGTGTACAAGTCTTCGGTGTCCGTGTCTTCCACTCCAGATACGAGAGGTGCAGGCAATGTAGCTTTCGCATCGAGGCTGCTATCCTCCTACATAAAAGAATTGTATGAGAAACATAATACATCAATAAGCAAACAAAATATTTAAAATTAAAACAATATACTTTTTCAGGTAGAATAATTCCAATCTCTTCCATTTTTTAACCCAAATTTGCGATGTCACTATTTATTAACAACAACAATGACGGGACTTTTCCAAAGATATGCGATAATGATAATATTAACAACCCAGACAGTAAAACTTTGAAGGCGCTAACAAATATACAACTAAATATTTGTAGCCCAAATTAAAATATGAGTTGTAAGTAAATTAGATTATGGTGTACAAACGGCAATCAATAATTTAAAATGATAATTCACATTGACCGATAAACGAGTAATTTGTGGAATGCACTTCTAAATAGGAGGAGTAGAGAATGAACACCTAGCTGGATAGATTTTCTACACTATATTGTCAGTTGACCAAATGTAGGAGAGTGGGATCAAGGTTATTGTTCACTGGCCATCATTATGGACAGAGTTCCCAAGAGATATGGTGGTTCCTATGTAAATGTTGTTCACTATTAGAAAGTTGGATAGAACTATACAAAACTCACAAGCAGAGTGAAACAGCAGGGAGGGGTACGCTTACAGTAAATGCAATTCTAAAGAACAAAGTTGTGTATGAAGTTTATTTCGGGTCTTGATGTTGGGGCACTCAAACAATAAATAAGGGGTTAGAGTGGCAGGAATGTATGGAGGGCAGGAAGAAGGTAAATTTGCTACAGGAGCATTACATCTGAGTTTGAAAGTTAATAGGTATGTAAGTAGCGGAAACTAGCAAACATGGTAGAACAGAGAAGTTTAGAGATAAGAGGAAGAGGTTCGAACTGCGGTCAGGAGTGTGAAGGGGAGGAAGGCACCTAGGCTGGGCTGGATAGGGAACAGTCACCTTAAGTTTGGGGGTGAGGAGGTGTGTAGATACTGACATCGTACCGACCATGGCCGTTAAGCCCGTGCTCCGCACCGCCAGTACCGTATCCCGTTTTCGGAGCGCGCCCCTTTGCCCAGCCGGAATGAGTCAGGCGAGCGTCTCGGGCGTGACCCCAATAGACATAATGAAATTTAAAGGTACGGAACCCCGGAGGCTCGAACCCATAATTCAATTAAGGGAAAAGCCATTAGTACGAAATTACTAATTACCC
This sequence comes from Bacillus rossius redtenbacheri, assembly GCF_032445375.1. Taxonomy (NCBI): domain Eukaryota; kingdom Metazoa; phylum Arthropoda; class Insecta; order Phasmatodea; family Bacillidae; genus Bacillus; species Bacillus rossius. The sequence continues at coordinate 65,910,577 of NC_086336.1, forward strand.
GACATGTAATAAGTGTGTCGTAGCCACTCCGGGCGAGTACACCACGCACGGAGCAGACAACAAACCTCATTAACAGTCACCGTGGCCACTGGCCTTAATTAAAATGCCCGTGACTATGATTAAGTCAGAATAGGAGAAATCCCTCTAAAACAATTCGCAGTGGGACAATATGTTAGTAAATTTACAGTCGCCAACTTGATGTCACAATTTAAATAATTAAATACATTAAAACCATTTTTAAGCCTTAAGCACCCAATTACCAGGTGCTACATTGAAATTGGGCACCTGGAACATGTTTTAACTGGTAATAGAGTAAATTCAATTAATATAAGTTTTTTGACGCCGACTCACAAAGAAGAGAAAGTTTCTCTTCCTTGCGAGGCGGACATGTTCGGCAGTCTCTAACCACACCGCGCCGGGAACAGACGTGTGTCCGTGGGCAGCATTCAAGTTTCTTTCATTGATTAATTTTATTCTGTACTAAATCTTTAAATTTAAAACATTTTATTAATTCATCGCTGCCCATGTCGACTTGGCGCTTATTTTGCGGAACCGGGCCTATCCCGACTGTCTTCATCGTGATACCGCGCTGTGTATCGTATCACTCACGTAAGTGTTTCGCCGAACTTAGGAGCCCGCTCATCGAGCCCCCCTCCCCTCCCCCGCAACCGTTAACTTTCGGCGCTGGCCGTCTCCAGCGAGCATCGACCCACGCCCCGCGAGACTGCCACGGTAACCATTAGTGTCGCGTAGTGTTATGTTTTTTTTTTGTGCTAATTGTGTAATGGCTAGACATCGCCAAGTGTTGGTGAGAGTGTTTTCTAGCGGGACTAAATTAAAGGTAATTCTCACCAACTCGTGTACACTAATTTTCCGTAGTCTCCCGTCCTTCACGCGGCCGAGCAGCCTTCACAGTCAAGGTAGAACCATTCAGGTTACATTCAAGCCGTGTACCTGGCGGGGCACGCGGGGGTAGAGTACCCACGACCCAACACCAACGGCCTAGCAGCCCGCTAGCCTGGCGCCCCTCCGGACAACAAGAGCATCGCGACGCCCGTAGCGCCTGTCAGGTACCCCCGGACCTTTCACAGAGGTCGGGTGACGGCAATACTTAATGGTGATGTTCAAACAATCTCTTGAGGAGGGGAAGTTACAAAATGAATGGAAAGAAGTGGTAGTGGTACAAATTTGCAAGAGAGGTAGGGATAAGACTAACAATGTTAACTACAGACCAGTCAGCCTGATGTTTTGATAGGGAAAGTAATGGAGAGGCTAGTGAGCAGTTATGCAGTGGGAGTAAAGAATGACCTAGGTTGGGTGGACGATAGACAGTATGGATTCGGGAGAAGGTTCTTGTGTGAAACACAGATTGCAGGGTTCCCGAAGGATCTGGTGGAAGTGGTGGACGGGGTAAGTAGATGGATTCAATTTTCATAGACTTTTAAAAGGCATACGATAGAGTACCTCAGGTTAGGCTAATTGAGAAGGTAGAGATTTTGGTGGAGGATGAGAGGGTGGATAGTTGGGTGGGAGACTTCCTGAGGAATAGAAGGCATATGGTTAGGGTGGGTGTGGAAATGTCTGAAGAGGGGGAGGAGTTCCTCAAGGGAGTGGTATGTTGGGGGCCCTGTTGTTCATAGAAATGATGAAAGGGGGAAGGGGTTCATCTGCAAAGTGACCTGAGCAGACTGTAACAATGGATGGAGCACAATGGGATGTCACTGAATTTTGAAAAGACGAAGGTGGTTAGGTTCACGAGAAAGAGGAAAGTAACGAGGGAAGTGTTGACGTGGAAGGGGCAGGAGATAAAGGTGGCCGAAATGTATAAGTACCTGTTGGTGACCTTACAAAATAACCTGGGATGGGCAAAACAGATTCAATGGGTGTTGATTAAAGGTAGGATGGTGATGGAGCTGCTTGGCAGGACCCTACAGAAGGAAGGCAGGAGGGTAAGAGAGAAGGCATATCCCACATTGGTCAGGCCAGTGATGGCCTACTCAGGGACGGCGCGTCCATATAGGCGAACCAGGCAACCGCCTAGGGCGCCAAGTAGCTGGGGGCGGAGCAGCACAACACATAATAGCTGATATAATATTGACGCCGTCCCCGTTGCCTGATCTAAATTTTACGTGAATTTAAACTGTTTGACTAATTTTGGGTCTCAAGGGCAGGGTTCCTGGCCTCGTGGCTGCAGGCAGGGACGCGTCGACAAAGGACTCCCCGGGCTGTTATGGCCTCCCAGGACGCCTTATTAATGAAACACACACGTACTTTTAGCTGTTTTATTCCGTCGCACAATCTACACGTCACACGCTCACGTAACTGGCCGCTTCATCGTCGACCTAAGCTCCGCGCACGATGAACCTGTTCTGGCTTATGCGAAAGTACGTGGACGCAACGTGAAGTGCGTGGGCGATAGGTCCCGCAAAATTACTTAAGATAACACATTACACTATAATCACTGTGGATAGTTCCGCACAGGTGGATAAATAACGGCGGCTACTCCGCGTGGTGGCGAGGGCCACGTTACGCTGGGTGCGGGCACGGTGGAATCTTGCAGGATATCACACGCGTGGCCGTGGCATGTCCCAGTTAATGACTCGTCTGAAAGTTTGGTATCGCGTTTGGCGCAGTGCCACCCTGCGTGGGCGAAGAACTATGTCCCGGTGTGGGACTTTACAGCGTGAGGCGCAGGTGCCACGATGGGCCACCTAGTTAATTACGTATTATATTAAAAGTCCGCAGTTGGACTGCACATATTATTAATGGACCGCGCGGGGTCGCGAACGGTCGATTCGGGCCGACCGGGGAGCTGAATTAAAATGATATGGCTATAATTACCTATTGTAGTTACTGGATGTTGGCGCGAAAGTTGAGAGCTCCCCGTGCGTGAGCTGCCGGCCCGGGCGAGTGCTGGATGGCGACTGACTAACCTCCCTGGCCGCCCGGGCCAGGGAGGGGGGAAATTCCGCGGGAAAACTGCGGAGCGCGGGAAGATGACTTCGGCCAGTTTTGTGAATGATAACCCTTTATAACATGATCATTAAATTAACATTAATTATTACTGAATTTAGACTTGTTAGTTTTTGCTTGTCTTATCAAATGCATGAATAAATAATACCCTTGCGCAGTGCCACACCCGGCCTAGCGCTTTGCACACATAGGAGGCCGTGACTGACGTCACGCCGTTCGAGGAACTGCACTATGTTGCGCGCACGGGCGCGTTCGGGGCGCGGCACAGATCAGGTGTTGAGGACACATGCCGGCCTGTGCTCTCAGAGGGAGCACTGACGGCGGCGTCAATATGTTTAACGATTATTGAAACTAGATGAAAATGGATTTTTGTAACAGTTTGGAATGGTTATATTGATATAAGTAATTATTTAAAGTCCACGGTGACCTGTTTATGATTTGTAATAAGTAAAAAAGTAAAAAAAAAAAAACACAAGCCTGCTTACATTTGATTGTTGACAAAATCTTATGCTTACATAATGTATTTTGAGGCAAGGAAATTTTTTTTGTGGTGTCCACCAGGTTGTGATTTGGGGGGGGGGGGGGAGGGAGGAATTAAGGTTTTTCGCCTAGGGCGCCAATGGTTTTTCGCCTAGGGCGCCAATTTACCTTGCACCGGCCCTGGGCCTACTTAATGACTGAGATAAGGGAGCTGGAGAATGTGCAGCGTAGAGCAGCGATATGGGTGATGGGTATGTGGAAGAGTAAGGAAGGGCAAGAGTAGGAAATGCATAGTCCGAATGAGATGATTTAGCATAGTGCAGTACTTCGAACAGCCACCACAATCGATCGATCACCTACTGCCCTAGTGATGGCCGATATGAAAGTTTTATGTACTTTACTTATATTGCTGTTAATGAAAATCTCATCGGATAAGTCAGTTAATGATACTCAACACTAATGTCTCTTTAATTGACGTCGTCCGACCGACGACCATCCCTAAGCCCGACCTGCAACCGCCAGTATACTCTCCCGCTAACGGAACGCACCCCTGGCCGTGGCCCACCCGAGTCGAGCAAGCCACCGAGCCGAACGGCCAAACCAGACATTATTATTATAAAGCACACTAAATCCGAGTGGACTAGAGACGAACCACACCCATTCCCCCTCAAACAATTAATTACGAATTTTGCGACCTTAAAGTCTCTTCCAGACGCAGTCATTTAGTTTTTAACGTAATGAGGTCAAGCTTGGCGCGGCAGGGGCCGACGCGCCACCGGACGCCATGCCAGTTCCGCAGTTCTACTCGACTCACGGACCGGGACGGACCTACGTCCCACGGAGAGACCACAACCATTGTCTTCATCGCAAATAACGTCCGGTAAATATAGTCATTTAGCATAAACCAAACCTTTTTCTATTCACCTCTCCGTGCGTGCCCGGTCCGTTTTTTACGGTTCAGGACCTAATCCGACCGCGTAAACGTAAAGACGCCTCGCACCACACCTGGTGCGCAGGGTCGTTCTTCAGCATACGGCACGGGCCGTCTCCCGCAAACCACAGAACTTTCTTAAGGCCACGCGCCTTCGCGCGGACCACAAACCCGCAAGGGAAACTTCGCCAAGTTTAGTGGCGGTGCGTGTACCACCCAGTGGGCACGGCACCCGCGTAGAAACAATCGCTTACGGGACTGGCCGACTCCAGTCACCCACAAACTCTGTGTGCGACGTCATTTGTGCGCGCCTAATATTCATTAAGGGTACTTTGTTAACGTAATTTTGCGCCACGTCATTTGTGCGCGCCTAATCTTCATTAAGTGTACTTTGTCAACGTAACTTTGCGCCACGTCATCTGTGCGCGCCTAATTTTCATTAAGTGTACTTTGTTAACGTAACTTTGCACCACATCATCTGTGCGCGCTTAATTTTCATTAAGTGTACTTTGTTAACGTAACTTTGCGCCACGTCATTTGTGCGCGCCTAATTTTCATTAAGTGTACTTTGTTAACGTAACTTTGCGCCACGTCATTTGTGCGCGCCTAATTTTCATTAAGTGTACTTTGTTAATGTAACTTTGCGCCACGTCATCTGTGCGCGCCTCTCTTGCATCAAGTGTACTTGGCCTGCATACTGTTACCCGAGAAACCAGTGCCACGAAACATTGAACATATACCGGCCTGCACCCCGCAACGGACAAGAAGCCCTCAGGGGCATGTCTGTGCTCAGTAATTGTATGGTGTGACGTCAATCCCTTGAATAAAGGCACGTCGCTACTACGGCAATCCCACGCATTCTTCTTTAACGTAAATTCCCAAGCAATACCGCCGACGGTTCTAGCGGACCACGCTGGGGCAACGAACCACGAACCCCCATTGGTTAGACACCGAGCTAGCCTGGCGCCCTCCCGGAACATAAAACGTTAACCAGACCAGCCACCCCGCTAGAATTCGCGCCCGGACTCGAACACGAGACCGCGGCTGACGGCATAATATATCCTGCTAAACCTTAAAATCACTATGTAACTTTTTTTTTTGCAGTATTATAGCAAATTAGATATTAAAACCTTAACTATTATAGGCTATATGTATTATGGAATATAATATTAGATATTTACTTAGCCTGTAAGTTTTTTTTTCACACAGTCAAGTTTATTTTATTGCTGTACTCTATTTCACTGTCGTGCAACTTCCGCAAGGCTTACTACCCTCCAAGTGACGTCAGACACATTCAGCCAATGAATACGCAGTGAGCGGAAATGGCTTACCTTAAAATTTTAATTACTTTGATTTAGACATGTAACTACATTTCGAACTAGGTTGGTTATAGTCTTTGGATAGTAGTGTGTCTGTTATTATTAGGAATGTGTACACTTTCTTATTACTTGCCGTTCGAAAATATAATTTTTTTTAATTTGTAATGCAAGGGTAAGTGTAGTGAATATTATTTATAAGTTATTTATACTGGTTGATTCCGTGTTTGTATTTGTTTAAATTTTTTAATATATACTAATAATCCTGAGATTTAAAATGGTTCTAAAAAAAGGGTGTTATAAATTTCAGCATGTTTTTACGAGAAACCAATTTCACCAAAATAATATTTTTTTTCCACATCCTGTCATATTTTTGAATGATTCTCTAAGAGGTCGTTGTGGCACCTGAACCCTGAACTGATTTTCCATTTTTTGTTACTATTTTAACGTGAGATTAGGTTATGTTATGTTTGTGTTGTACATGACAGATATGTCATGTAATATTGTTAGGTGTTTCTTTCAAAATTAGTTTGGAAATTTTCTAGGTTAAATACAATAAAATATGCTGTAAATTCTTTTAAGCAGTTGGTTAGGAATAACCAATTTTAAATATGGCTAGTGTACCTTAACCAATCATTCACACGGGCCAGCTAGCCAAGCCAACCAAAAGAGATGAAGCCACTGTTTGGTTACAGCTTAAACCAATCACAGAAGAACATGTACGATTGGTCAAAGTACTGAGCTAACCAGAGGGAAAGGAGAGAGTGTTTGGCCACAGCTGCAACCAATCAGGAAACACTCGTCTCAGGAGAAAGATTTTTTTAAAGGCTAAACTACGCGAAGACTCATTAAAAGACTATCACCCTGTTGGTGGTGGCTGCAATGTAGATGTAAACTGTGAACTCTTCGCTTTTTATTTGGCTAAAACCCACAGCCAAAATACCTCAACATTAATTCAATTATGTCACTTAGTTTCAATAAGCCCAATTAGTCTTTTAACATTTACTCATGATTGTTTTTCAAAAATTTAGTTTCTTCAGAAAATTACATAGGTAATGGGTATCATAAAGGATACAACAAAAATATAGTAATTATGAAATTGTATAGTAAACCGGAATCCAAAATGTGCAATTTATATATATAGACACACACACACACATATTTTACTAATTTTTTTCATCACAAACTTTTATTTCAGCATTTATATTTAATTAATGTTAAATCATTTTATTGCTGTAAAATCACTGACAATGTAAAGGTTGAAGTATAAGTTTACTTGATGATTAAAAAAAAAAAAATGTTAAATTTGAAAGAATACTGGAATGGTTGCAATTATATTTTCTAATTCAATACCAACTTTAGTATTCGTAGAAATCACGGTATACTAAAATTCCCATACAACATTTGAATACATTGTGATACACATTTTGTAATATCCGCAATGTTCTTATATTATGTTTAGTATAATATCACGCGTAATCTTTATTTCACCTTTCTGGCTTTGTAATATGTTTGTGTGTGTGCATATTATTTTCACAAATATTTATATTGAATGCATGATCTGTTAAATACTCTGTAGAATATTTTAACAAAATGTGACACTGTTTAGACACCAGGTCTAACGTCCCACAACGTCACCTTGCTGTCCATGAACAACACTGGTTGCTATAGCACACGACTAGCATTAGTCCCTCTGTGAGCCTGCCCTCCCACAGGGACAGGATCCGGCGCTACGAGCAGTCGGTGCTGCGCAAGGCGGCCGCGCTCTCCGGCCTGGTGACGGGGGTGACCATCGGGCCGGGCTGCGACAGGGGCGCGGGAGGGGAGGAGCCCCCTGGGGAGGAGCCCCCCTGCCCGGGCAGCGGAGGGGCGTGGCCCAGGACGCCTGGCCCCAGCCTGAGGGGCGGCGGCGACACGGGCCCGCAGTACGCCAACATGTGCGTGCAGAAGCTGCTGTCCGACATAGAGCTGGAGCGCCAGAGGCACGTGCAGGTGAGGGGGCACTTGGGGCAGTTACTACCTGCTCCGCTCTCTTCCACGGCCGGGTATTGTTTATGAAGCTTAATTAAATACTTTCATTTAGTTTTATTCTAAACAGTATTCAGGGTTGGGAATTTTTTTTTTATATGACTGGGACCTAACCACAAAAAGGGTATTTTCCCGCAGGGGGAGGATTTTACATAGAATTGGTGTTTCCAACAGAAAGGGGGTTTATAGTACAGTCTGGGATTTCCCACAGAATAGGAATTGCATTTTAAATATAGAATTTTTTTTGTTTACATTGACTAAATTAATTAATCAATTAATTAAATTTTAACGGAATATTTAGCTGGATGTAATTTACAACCAATTCAGATAATTTAAATTATAAGATGATGAATAGTATATAATTTTTTGTTCCTGTAAATCACGAAGAAACATTGATGAACATTGAAATAATTATTTAAGTGTAGTTATAGTGTTTAATTTTTAGTTGGCATTGAAGCATTTATTATTTTCTAATTAAATATTTAAATAAATTGTTCGTTTGATTTTCAAAATTTAATTATGATTATATAAAAAAACATTTTTTAATGCCTACAGATGTCTAAACAAATTTTTTCCCAGGGCCTTTCATGCATTCATAGTTTTCAGTTATTCAAAGTTCTTCGAACTGCTGAATTACGTAAGGCTGTTGCGGGAAATCAGAAAGACTTTTAAAGCGCTAAAGTTCATTTTTGGAACAAAAGGAAACCATTTGGATATTTTTTTTAATTTTTTGCCTGTGATTTAGTAATAAAGTCTGGTTTTTGCAAATGCAGGATTTAAGGAGTTCTACAGAAGTAATACGGGGTGTATGTTTGGAAATAAAAATGGCCTTGCATTCATTATTGTAAAGAAAAAAAGCTAGCATAATGAGTACATTTAAGATGTAGGTAACATAACTGCAGAATTTAATTTTTGAGCTTGGAAGAAATAGTATTTCAAAACCTACAGAAACAGAGTTTTTTTTTATTGAAGTAAAGGGGTGTGGGATAAAATCCAGGAGGAATAGCTACAGCAAAAATAAGCAGAGTAACTGAAAAAAAAAAAAAAAAACAGGAATTAAATTTGGCAGTAAAAAAAATTGGTTGTCTGTAAAGTCGGTTTACGGATGATAGTTAAACGTGACAATGTCCTAACAAAACATTGATGAAATGATTGCATACTTTTATGAATAAAATTGAATCATTTTTATTTTGATAATAAAATAATAAATACTTGAAATTATACTAGTAATCAGATTTTTAAAATGCAAGAATAATTAACTTTAAATGCCGAAATTGTTGTTGTAATAAGCAATGAAAACCACATTAACTTTTCACTTCACTTTATAAGCAGTCGACGGAACAGTTCACGTGTAGACGACTTGCAATTAATTTTAAAAAACTGGCGTTTGGCTTTATAGTTTAAATATAATTATGAACAAGTTTTCATATAAATAAACTGTAATCAAATATCTATCAATTATATGAATCATCATAATTTTTTAGTCAGTTGTAACATACATAACCTATTATTACTGCACTCGCAGACAGCGTAACGGGGCAGAGCGTAACGGAACAATGAGCGTAACGGGACACTTTTTCGTGCGTGCAGCTGGCGTTCATCGATTTATTAGACATTGTCACGTCAAAAAATGTTTTTCCTGTTTGGAAAACTCTTGTCAAAAGTTATGAATATAAGTGTTGTGTTTCAGTAAGTGTGCAGTCTGTACTGTAGGTACTTGACGTTGAGAGGAAGTGTTGGTTGAAGAGAAGTGCGTTGCGGAGGCAGACGTGGATGTGCGGCAGGCGCTGGCGAAGCGGCGGGCGCGGCGGGCGCTGGAGCTGGAGCGCGGCCAGCGGGAGTTCCTGGAGCTGCAGCTGGAGGTGCGGCGGGGGAAGGGGGAGGCTCGCAGGCGCGAGGAGCAGCGCGCCATGCTGCGCCAGGCGGAGCAGGAGGAGGTTCAGACCCGCGAGTCCCAGGCGCGTCTCCGCGAGCAGCACCAGCAGGTACCCCTCCCGCCGACACCTGTGAAGGATCTCTGATTCAGCCTGACATTTGAGCATTATTGGGATATGTATTAAAAAATACAGTATGACTGTGTGTTGCATTTAAAAACTGGTGTAATGAGGGTGGCCAACATGTGCCACAGTAGGTGGAGCTTGTCTCGTGCTGCTTGCAGAGGATCAACGAGCGCAACCAGAAGATACGCGAGGCAGAGGACAAGGAGCACCAGAGGCTCCTGGACAAGAAGCTGCGACTGGACGAGCTGCACCAGCAACAGTGTCGCTACCGCGCCGTGTACCAGCAGATCCTCGAGGTCGCCAAGTGAGTGTCTCTCCCCTTTCCAGGCCTGGCGAGTCGCTTCTCCCCTTTCCAGGCCTGGTGAGTCACTTCTCCCCTTTCCAGGCCTGGTGAGTCGCTACTCCCCTTTCCAGGCCTGGTGAGTCGCTTCTCCCCTTTCCAGGCCTGGCGAGTCACTTCTCCCCTTTCCAGGTCCGGTGAGTCGCTACTCCCCTTTCCAGGCCTGGTGAGTCGCTTCTCCCCTTTCCAGGCCTGGCGAGTCGCTTTTCCCTTTCCAGGCCTGGTGAGTCGCTTTTCCCTTTCCAGGCCTGGCGAGTCGCTTCTCCCCTTTCCAGGCCTGGTGAGTCGCTTTTCCCTTTCCAGGCCTGGTGAGTCGCTTCTCCCCTTTCCAGGCCTGGTGAGTCGCTTTTCCCTTTCCAGGCCTGGCGAGTCGCTTCTCCCCTTTCCAGGCCTGGCGAGTCGCTTTTCCCTTTCCCGGCCTGGCGAGTCGCTTCTCCCCTTTCCAGGCCTGGTGAGTCGCTACTCCCCTTTCCAGGCCTGGCGAGTCGCTTCTCCCCTTTCCAGGTCGGGTGAGTCACTACTCCCCTTTCCAGGCCTGGCGAGTCGCTTCTCCCCTTTCCAGGCCTGGTGAGTCGCTTCTCCCCTTTCCAGGCCTGGCGAGTCGCTTTTCCCTTTCCAGGCCTGGCGAGTCGCTACTCCCCTTTCCAGGCCTGGTGAGTCGCTACTCCCCTTTCCAGGCCTGGTGAGTCGCTTCTCCCCTTTCCAGGCCTGGTGAGTCGCTACTCCCCTTTCCAGGCCTGGTGAGTCGCTACTCCCCTTTCCAGGCCTGGTGAGTCACTTCTCCCCTTTCCAGGCCTGGTGAGTCGCTTCTCCCCTTTCCAGGCCTGGCGAGTCGCTTCTCCCCTTTCCAGGCCTGGCGAGTCGCTTCTCCCCTTTCCAGGCCTGGTGAGTCGCTACTCCCCTTTCCAGGCCTGGCGAGTCGCTTCTCCCCTTTCCAGGTCGGGTGAGTCGCTACTCCCCTTTCCAGGCCTGGCGAGTCGCTTCTCCCCTTTCCAGGCCTGGCGAGTCGCTTTTCCCTTTCCCGGCCTGGCGAGTCGCTTCTCCCCTTTCCAGGCCTGGTGAGTCGCTACTCCCCTTTCCAGGCCTGGCGAGTCGCTTCTCCCCTTTCCAGGTCGGGTCAGTCGCTACTCCCCTTTCCAGGCCTGGCGAGTCGCTTCTCCCCTTTCCAGGCCTGGTGAGTCGCTTCTCCCCTTTCCAGGCCTGGCGAGTCGCTTTTCCCTTTCCAGGCCTGGCGAGTCGCTACTCCCCTTTCCAGGCCTGGTGAGTCGCTACTCCCCTTTCCAGGCCTGGTGAGTCGCTTCTCCCCTTTCCAGGCCTGGTGAGTCGCTTCTCCCCTTTCCAGGCCTGGCGAGTTGCTTCTCCCCTTTCCAGGTCCGGTGAGTCGCTACTCCCCTTTCCAGGCCTGGCGAGTCGCTTCTCCCCTTTCCAGGCCTGGTGAGTCGCTACTCCCCTTTCCAGGCCTGGTGAGTCGCTTCTCCCCTTTCCAGGCCTGGTGAGTTCTTTAGTCCCTCTCTAGGCCAAGTAATTTGCTGTATCCCCTCACCAGGCTATTGAGTTGCTCTTCACTCCTAGCCGAGTGAGTTGCTAGCTCAGAACTGTTTCAGGATTCTGCTCATAGTTTCACTATTTACTTACCTGACATTTACTTTACATTTTTTTTTGTCTTGAATTATTTTTGTTCAATTTTTTATTTCAAGTTTTGTTTCACGTCAAGAGGCGGGGACATCGCAGGTGAGTGGGGGAAGGGACCACCTCTTGAATGTAGCAAGGAACCACCTCATCATTGGCTCGCAGTAGTTCCCAGAAGCCATGGAAGGTTGAATTGGAAATTGTTATTAGTTTTGTTGTCTTATGCACATATATATTAAATATAATCTTGGTATTGACAGTCTGTAGTTGATGGCACAGCCCGGCTGGTGGCTGTCCGTGCGTGAGGACTGTGTTGTGACCGCTGGGTGCAGGAGGTGCCGAGACAAGCCCGCGCTCTCCGGCAAGCTGGCGGGACACACCGGCCAACTGCGCAGCCTCAACGAGGCCATGGACCACCTGGTGCGGCACTGCCAGGTACCGTCTCCCTTGCCACCCGCGTGTCACTTGCGCTCAGAGTTCCTGCCGCCAGACCGCATCGAGGCACTACCGGCAGTATCAGTGCACATAGTTTGTATTGTTGTTCATTTCAGTGAAGTATTTTTTTGTAGCTTGTTAATTTTAATTTTTCATTTATTTTTTTTGTATTCATGTTATAACTATATTGACGTTTGATAAGCTAACATGTCTGTATTCCTGACCTTGTTACTGCTGGCCCCTTTACATTCTCTCCCTGTCTCTTTCCCGTGCCGCCTCCTCGTGGGAGTGATCCGTAACCTGGCGTAGCAGTGGTTATGTGACTTCTTACCCCACCAGCACTGTCCATGTGCAAATTTCAATCATCGTAACCAACTCAGATGAACTTCAAATGAAACAATTTTCCGTTTTGTCAGCTTGGTTTTTTTTCCTTCTAGTTTCCGAGGCTGTTACAACTGGGGACTAATGGCAGTGTCAGTAACACGTTTCAATAGACCTTACCTCACAGCACTTTGTAAATGAAAAACTTCAAATAGTAATTGCTTATAAAAACCCTGTTAATGCAGGGTATATTCATAGTCCCTATTAATTACTTACAAAATATAGTTTTTGTGTAATATACCAATATACGTAATGACATTTTCTTGTGAGGGAAACAATGTACATAATGAAGAATAATGAACACAATCATTACAGAATGATGGAAGGAACCAATGTAACCTGTGATGCTCCTTCTTTCAGGAGGCATAAATGACTTTTAAATTACTTTCTGGATCTGTTATTCGAATACATGATTTCAGTAGAATTACTAGTTTTCCAACAAATGCAGAACATTTTTGAGACACTAATCTTTATTCGCTCAGCTCCTAAATGCCGCAATCCATTGTCCGTTGTCTGTTTTTTCTACCTGGAACTAAGAGCTATCTTCGCGTATACCGATCGTACAGAAGCCACGCGGCCGACCTGAGGCATCAGACCAGCGCTCCACTTCGCTTGCACAACAACAAACACACGTGTGCTAAGATTGATCTGTTGGTAGAATTGAAGCAGATGTTAGAATAGATGCATAGTTTGAAATAAATATTGATTTTAAGAGAGTAGTTTTTGTAACTGATTGAGTGATTGGTTGTGAGGTTAGTTTTGATGTGTGATGATGCTTGAAGTGTAACGTGTGAACGCTCGGTGGTTGTGCACAGGTCTCGGAGGTGACTGAGGCAGACGTGAGCGCCGGTTGTGAGCTCGTCCGCCAGATATCGACCATCCAGCAGTTCATCCAGGGAATAGCAGGTGAGTCGCTTGTCACAAGCCGTGCTCCAGTGTTTCACTTCATCATTATAATGATATTCCAACACCTACAAATATTCCTAACACAGTAGTTGCAAATAGCAATTAATTAACTGTTTGCATTTTGTGGTCTCATATCAAAAGTTACAATAGTGAATATGGTAGAACCTCGCTACTACGAGACCTGACATGTTAGATGATTCTTTCATAACTACACTCGTAATAGTTGAATAATGATTTAAAAGAAGTGCCTAATGTATAAATTTTACGTATCTTGTAAACAGTGGATTCTACAGAAAAAATGCATGGAACAAAATTTTTTGCAAATTTATAATCAGAGGTTTGTAGTAAATATTTAGTATCTCTAAACATTTAAAAATAAAATTAATTCTGGTTCGTTACTGTTAATAAATGCCGGCCATTATGGGGGAGAATATAAAGTTCCCAAATTTTAAAGTGTATATTCATGCCAAATGATTAGTGAATTCTGGAACTTCTGTGTCAGCAACAAGCAAACGACAGATTGTAAAACCAGCCTCTATGACCTGAAAACTCCAACAGGTAGTCAATTTTAAAATATACCTTACAAAATTTTTTAAAATTTATTTTAATTAACATTTAGTTGAAAAAAAATAACATGCATTGTTCTTGATATAGGCCTAGCTACAGATAAACAAAATGCACCCAAAATGTGATCTAACTTATTGTGTTCATGTTATTCTTCTTAGTTGACCCATATTTAATTAATATCTTAGGTGTTTATTACAATACAGTGTTTCTTGTTTTCTACTGAAATACATTTCACAATCAATAGTTATATTTCTGTATTTTCTGTAATCCTTTTTTTTTAAAGAACACAAATGCTCATCAGTTGTTTTTTCCACCAGAGCAGCTAATTAGCGCTTGTTTCAAATACCAAGGTACGGTGTATTAATCTCATGAAAGCTGTATCGACGTTCATTAACCCAGCAACATCGATGCTCCAGTGGGCCGTGGTTCAGAGCGAGCTGAATGTATACCTTGTACCATATGTTAGCTGTATGGCTTATAATAAATTTTGACTTCTGCAATTTTTTTTATAAATAAAATTTTATTCATGAATTTAGAATGTGCTTTTGCATCAAATTTTAACGTACTATAGTGAAACTTATTTTTTCACACTTGACAGGAATCCAAGAAAATTTGAAGCAAAATACAGTGAAATGAAACCGTAATATAATGGTGTAAATGCACGACAATTAAAAACACCTGGCAGTGCTTTTTCCTTAAACCAGTAAAATTTAAGTTTAATAATATGTTTATACACGTAAAACTAGAGTATGTTTAATCATTATCAAAAGTTATTTGTTATCACTAAATCTTTGTAGCTTCACGGGTGTTATTGTTTTTTTTCATTAACTTAAACTGGCCGTTCCAGAAAGTAACTGTAATCTTGCAGTTCTTTACCAAATAACCTAAGGAATGTATTAATTTTAGATTTCATTCAGTTTATATGTTTTAAAAATTAAAACCAATAAATATTTTTCTTTTTTTAATCATAGTTAAATTTACTTGTTATGTTAACTTTGTGTGATGCTGCGCACCACATGACTGCGACCCTGAGCGCCGCCGGGGAAGGAAGTGTCGCTGTTGCCTCAGAGGGAAACGTGTGTGTGACGCAGACGAGATAAACGCGAAGGAGGAGGCAGCGGACGTGCAGAAGGAGGAGGAGGCGAGCAGGAGGAAGCAAGAGGCGGACAGGAAGAAGGACCAGGCGGAGCAGGAGAAGCGCTCCAAGGCCGCGGAGAGCAGCCAGCGAGAGGCGGCCAGCAGCTACGACTGTGAGTGACTGCCTGCCCGGTCAGGGCCGACGGGAACCCGTCTGTTTGGACAGCAGGTCACATAATAAAATAACTGACTCTCCGAACCTGAGCGTAGGAGATCCACAGTAGTTCATGTGGAGTCCCACAAATCCCGACTACGTGGGGACGATTCTGGTTCGAAACGCCAATTTTCAGGTTAGCCAATTATTGCCGCAATGCATCAGCGTGTAGTAAATACATCTTTATAACCCTTTAGTTATCTATCACGTAACACAGTCTACAACATTTTTAAATGCGCAATATCACTAGACACGTTGATGATTGGGTCAAGATTTCAAAAATATTTTTTAAATACAAAAAATTAAATTTTTGTGATATTTATTTGTATCCAAAACTCATTTGGATTAGCATAGTTGGGATTAGTGGGACTCCAACTTAATGAGTTCAGTGGAACCTCATTAATAAAAACTCTGTTAATTCAAAACTTATTTACACAAATTGTTTTTGCTGTCCCTTGAAATTATATAGGAGTTATATTGCTAAGTAATTTATTTAATACAAAAGTATGGTTATTATGTAAAACAAATTTGTTTTTGTTCCAAGGGTGAACAGTCACATGCAGTAAAGGATGGTTTATACAAACATCCGAGCAAGGAACAATGGGAATTTTAAACTAAAATAATACTGTTGCCATTGCTTTGGTTAATTGTAGGCTGGGGATATATTTTGTAATAGTTTGGTTATTACAAACCTTGTTATTGCAAAGTGACAAAATTATGGTCCCTTCAGGTTTTTAATATTGAGGTTGGACTGTATGTTGTTTATATTTGTAGCTCTTACTTCTCCTGCTAGTACCTAATACTTTGTACTTATAGCTGGCACTTACCCTCTGGTTGATTCCATATTAATTGTATGCTACAGGCGGAGTTCGCACAACTATGAAGTGCTTATCTCTCTTTCTTTTCTGTAATCAAGCTACAATTCAGTTGTTAGATTGAGCAGGAGAACAATTTTTATATTTGTTGAAATTTTTCGAATTCAGTTTTTTTTGCACCATAACACAAACTTAAGCTGTGTTCCAGTTGCTGTGATTTGGTAGTTTTCAGTTCAAAACCGTTCTTTATACACTTGTTTCTCACTCACAACACTGTGATGTTAATATCAATCATAAAAAAAATTATTTAAGGTGTTGTTACATTCCAGACTTCTCCAGCTAGCTACGATCTGAATTGCACATACATAAACACTTGAAGAAATTGTGATTAAATGTTGAAATGTTATTTAATTTCCAAAAAAATGTTATGATCAATGATTGATTGATTACTAATAAAGTCTCTAGGTTAACTGTTGCTGTTTGTTACTGCTTTTTATTATCCTTCATGAAAAATTCACTTGTCAGAATTGCCACCATCTTTCAACCACGAAAACAGGTACATAAAAAAAACTAGAAAACAATCAATAATACTTCTCAAAAGAATAGACAGCTGAGATTTAATGAATGGACGAACCTTACAAAGCACCATCCCAGATTATAAAAAAAAATAATAATGCCTTAATAAAGTCATTTAAAATTGTGAATGGCAGGATCAAGTGATCTTAGTTTTTTGCATGTGCAAATGTACTAAACAAAGCCGAAAGTATGGCATCGTTGCTACGCATGACTCGAAACCCACATGCGTGTGACATCAACACACTTCAACTCACTTGACCCACTTGCAGTTCATCTTCCATGATGTTTCCTCTTAACGGCTGTGGAAACAACATTTTTTTGCATTTTCCAAGTTTCTCTAAGTGAAAGAGAGGAACGATATTCAGAACCACCAATTGTTCCAGTGATCGCCTGCCATGTGGTTGGTGTCGGCACTAGGGCGCCTGTGCTCAGCCGTGCGAGTCACTGTCCGCAGCTGTGCTGTTGAAGTCCGTGGCGCCGGAGGACTGGCAGCGGTACCGGGACCTGAGCCAGCTGCTGGACCAACTGCACGGCTCCTACGCCGATCTGCTCCGAGACCCGTCCCTCAAGGAGTTCCGGTTCGAGTGCCAGGCAAGTCCGCGCCGCCCCGTTTGCTCGTTTCCTTCACGTACACTCTTAGTTCTCTTCAGAGCATAAATACAGTAGAACCCTGAGTTTACATTACCACTTTTTACTTTTTTCCGTTATTTGCACCATTTTATTTTGGTCCTTTTTTTTAACCTAATTTATTGTAGTGCAATAAATTCACAGTTGATTATAACCCTTTTACAATCTGCTGTTCGCAATTTACACTGTTTGTATGCTATACGTATATAAATATGTTATTTCCATGTGTGTCACGTACATCTTGTGAAGATACACTGGAATTTAGATTCCACCAACACCTGATTTAATGAAGCAGCAAATTTATGAATACATTTTCAGAAACCGTTGAAAAATTAAGAAATTTTAACATGAAAATATAAATAATATCTAAATTGAAATAATCACAATGAAAGCATATAAAAATGTTATTTTTAACCCACAGCATATATTATGTCTTGGCTTTAAAACTCTCAGTTACATTCCTATATGAAGGAAAAAAAAAAATAAACGGACATTCCTTTTAAAAATGTTGCGGTGATAGCTTCTGCGACATAGTGAGAGCACGGGAGGATCATCCAGCCAGGCTGGCGTGCATCCGGGCGGTCGCTGTGTACATCCAGGTCGGCCTGGTCCATGCAAGTGGCTCCACGGCCGGCCAGTGCTGTGGCCTGTTCAGACTGCCGGACCGCAGGTGGCCCGGAGAGCGCCCCCAGGACGCGGGCGGCCGTGTTGCAGAGGGCGGTGAACGTGCCTCTGAACTCCATCTCGGACGTGAGCGCCAGCCACCTGCAGGACAAGTTCCAGAAGCTGTCGAGCCTGCTGTCGGGCCGGCCGGTGCAGCTCGCGGGCTCCGTGCTGCACCCGGGGCGCCACCCCCAGGGCGTGGCCTACTGCCAGGGCGTGATGATCGAGAAGCTGGTGGTGAGTGGCCAGTTACAAAATACACACCATTAAATATGGACATTTTTTAAGTTTGTTCGTGAGTAAAACCGGTCTAGTAAACCCAGTATTTTTTTTAAATAATACACATGTACTTTTCAAAATTAAAAGCAATTCTTTAATTTCTGGTGTGGAATACAAAGAAGATAGTGTCTGTAAAGATGATGATTCTGCATGCCTCAAAGTGAACTATGAAACAGCCGAGAGCTGTAGCGGTGGGCACGACGCGGACTCGTCGGTACCGAGAGCAGGCAGGCACTACGCACTACCTGCAGTTGGCCCCCGCAGGCAGGGTGACCGCGGGCCGCGGCGGAGCGCTGACGGCGACTGTGTCGGCAGCAACTGGGCGAGATGACGGCGAAGCAGCCCAAGACGGTGTTCCCGCTGGCGGCCATCGTGGTGGCGCTGTGGGCGGACTTCCCGGAGTTCGGGCGGCTGCTGCTGGCCCAGATGTACCGCAAGTGCCCCTACCTGGTGCCCATGTTCCCGCTCCAGCTGGAGAGCGAGTCTGACCGGGACTACTACAAGTGAGCGGGACGTTTTCTTACTGTTCGCAAACCTGAATATTCTGCCACAAACGTATTACAGTATTACAAAACAATTTATTTCAATTTTTACTAGGGCTGTTCTGATACCAGATACTGGTATCGGATACGGGCCCGATGCCAATGTACCGTACAGGTATCGCAGCTATCAGAAGAAAAAAATTAGTTCACTTTTTTTATTTTAGTTTTATTATTTGCTATGTGTATTTTTTATAGTTGTAAGTATTTTTATCTTTATTTTATTACTTTGACTACATTTTTAAAGGAAATTCTTAAAAATTATCATCACTGTCACTAACTTTGACTAAATATAACTGAAGATGTTTACTTAATAAATAAATGATGCATAATTTTCAATAAACTTGCTTTGAATTTAGATATAAAAAAATGACTCAAACATTAAAATAAAACAGATATAGGTGGTGGTTCGGGGTATCAGAAAAGGAGATATCCGAACGGCTCTAATCAACAGTAGAAACGAAGCTGTGCGGTGTGGCTGTGGCAGGAAGCTGGGCTACAACTACTCGGACGGCGGGGAGGTGGAGTCCCAGGAGAACTTCCTGAAGCGCATGTCGGGGATCACCAGGCTGTACGCGGCGGTGGTGGCGACTCCGGTGCGCCGGCGGCAGGGCAAGCCGCACCCTCACGGCCTGCGCGAGGGCTGGCGCTGGCTGGCGGCGCTCCTCAACCTGGGTGCGTGCCCCTCTGCCCCTCGGTGCTCGCTCGATACCCCCTCCTGTCCCTGTCGCTGATGAACACAAACAACTCTTATTTCCCATAAAGCCATAATATAACAGAAAAAAATAGTATCTGTTGGAAATGACATAGTTGTAATCGCGAATGGCTTCCATTCGGTTTGACACGCTTCTCACAATAACTCTGAAATCAGGTGGTTAACAGTAGCCTTAAAAATGTTGTGCACACTGGCTGTATTCTCACACGGGCAAGGGACTCGAACTTTACATGTCATATTTGCGCTGAACTTGAAACATCATCCTCGTTACATGCTACCGCAATTCTAAAAAGGGAATACTAGACATTTTTTATAAAACAAAAATTAATATATAATTGAGAAAAATGAAAGAGTTCAGTCTCTATTTGAAATGCTACTAGATGAGACGTATTTTCAAAATAGGCTATGTAAGTCATCACAATTACTGACTTCTAACGATAAGATTATTTAAAATGTGTCCACTGGTAAAAATATAACTACAAACAACACAATTCACGCATTACTAAAGTTACCCAGTGAAGAAAACTATACATTAAACAATGTCTCAATCGGTAAAGTTTGCAGAAATGTGCACCGCTGAATACTGCTGTTGTGACTGTTGTTTCTTACTCGTCGCACAGTCTGGAGTAGCCGTAGCTCCGGGACGTCGTACTGACCCGTACTCCCTCCTCCATTGCCTTGACTCGGTGCTTGTCTGTGGAATGCGGCAGCGGTAGCTTGTGCGACTTAAGTGGGGGTGCACGAAACTCAACCGGCTGGGCTGGTGGCAGCGGCGGCATGACGTCTTGCAGTACCCCCCTCTCCAACATACCCTCCCCTCGAACAACCTCCTGCGAGAGACTGTCAGCATGCCCCTCCCCTCCCGGAGGCGACGAAAGCCGAACTCCACAAACTGTTGTTTAGACAATTTTCGGTAAAATGAATATTGTTAAGGCCCACGCAACAGCCATTTATTGTTAATAAATATTGTATATTGTATAAGTTGTCACGGCTTAAACGTTAAATTTAAAAAAAAAAAAACCTGGACCAGTCGTAAAAACATTTATTTTACCGCAAATGAACTACGTATACTTATTTTCCCTGTGCAGTCTAACATTTCCAACACGTGACTCATTGCAGCTGCAACCGTGTGCGACGTGAGACAAGAAAGAAAAGAAAAATTTAGTAGGGACTTCCTCCCCGTACGGCTGATCACCGGAAATGCGGAAATCCATAGATATTCCTTGCATCGCCTGGTAAGGTACGTGGCCAAAAAATGGTATAATTGACTCTGCTTTTAGCCACGGAGTGTAGTTATTCAAGTAAGCTGTGAACAGCGCTGAAGAGGCTCGTTTCTAAAAAGTTCACGGCATCGAACACTTGGGTAGCTGCTCGCTGACGGTGGCGACTGCAGTGTCGACCGACCCAGGATCCCGGCTGCTCGAGGCAAGGCCGTGGAAGCCTGCCCAGGTGTGTGAATGGCTGTGTGCAGCGTGTGGTCGCCGGCAGCTGAGGGCTTGTTGCAGACCCGCGCCCGGACATCAGCGCGACGGTGCTGTACGAGCTGCTGGAGGTGGCGGGCGGCGCCTTGCACGCCGCCTACGGCCGGCAGTTCTCCAAGCTCCTGCACTTGGTGTGCGACCTGCACCTGCGCAAGATCCAGGAGGTAGCCCGCACCGCCCGTTCCTTCTTATCAGCTCTGTTTGACAGCAGTGTTTCACAACACTTATTTCACCAAAACAGTGTTGTTTTCACTGATATGTGATGCACTTTTACAATATAATAATTGTTAATAAGCATGTCTACGACAGAATTAGTACTCAGAACAATGAAAATAAATTGGCTCGTATTTGATTGTTTGAAAAAATGTACCAATTTTGCTAGATAAAACAAATTAATTATGTATTATATTATACTATACGTTCTGGTTCAAAATTCATGCTGAGTGAAATACATTCGTCAAATTTAATTTATTAAAAAAAATTATGCTGTTGTTGATTCAGGTGAAGTTTCTGATTAATAATGCTGATTACTTTATGATTTTGTAACTTTTTGGTGCATTGTGGTGTATTGACAGGTTTTGCAGGGTTATATCAGATTTTATTGCAGTTCACAATAATCCTGTCCCTGAGTTGGAGGTTTCTGTTAACAGAAGTATTGCTTGATTTATTCTTACAAGTTCACACTTTGTAACTATGTAGTAATATTCTTTCCAGAAAGCTTAGCAAAGAATTTTTATTTACCTATGGCTATTACCCTATTAGCAACTTGGCCCTAGTTTGTTATGTACATGAACGCGACAGCAAATCGGTCTAACTGCAGTGGGTGCCACGTAATCGTGACATTATTAATTTATTTTTGTTCCGTTAATCAACACCGTTTGAACTGATCACATTCAGATATTTTTTTTGGTCAGATTGTGACGTTTGTTGGACGCTATGTGCAATCAGAGACATTGTCAAACAATAATGCATATTGCAACTTGTTTTAGGTATCTTTGTACTGTATGCATTTTTCCTTGATTCTCTTCCCAGTAAAACTTAACTGGCGTTCACTAAGGTGGCAGTACTGCTATCCCGACCGTGTCAGGTTGTGTGTGATGCCCGCGGGAGCAGGTGGCACGGTGGCACGGCTGAGCGGTTGGCGCGCCTGTTTGCAGATATCGCCCGCGTCGTGCAGTGGGCCGCGCGTGCGTCTCGAGACGTTCCTGCAGAACGTCGTCTCGCAGAAACGGATCCCGCCGCCCGCCGGCATGCTGCCACCCAACTTCTGGTGACCGTCGCCAAGCGTCGTCATCCGACGTTCGTTCGTGTCGTCTTGTGTATCGCCCTTGATTTTTTTTATAAATAAAATTTCATCTCTACAGTGTTTAGTGAAACAATATATTAATTTCAAAACCTGAACGCAGAACATTTGAAGTCCTAACGAAAAACCGTTAACATGAGATTATTTTGGGTACCTAATACTGTAGGATATTGCATAACATTTTTCAAGCGGGCAAAAGAGGGAAAAAAAACAAAAAAAAAACAGGAAAATGTTATAAGTTAAAAAAACCAGTTTAGCATTTGTCACTGAGGTGAAATGTAAGCTTCTAGGTATTTGACAGTGTTTTTAAAGTCCTTAAGGGATTAATATTGCTCACTCATTTCCAAAATGTTCATTGTTCTTGTGATTCAATAAAATGCTGTGGGTGATTATACTCAACCAAAGGAATTAATTGATTATTTTCTGTAGTGTTGCATGCACAGTGATTGGCCGTACTCTGACGGCTGTCTACCTTTCCAACCACTCTTTGTCAACTCCCAACATACATATGTCTAATTTAGTAATTTTATTTATTTTTTAATTCTAAATAAACAATTTTTTGGATTTTTTTGTGTGGTAATAAACTTACGCTATAGTTATAACATTATTGTATATTATTTAATATTTGTTGATTATTTGATAGCCATGCAGTATGATGTCCACCTAACCCACACAGTGAAGGTTTGAGAGGACGAACGTGCCCCCCACTCGCGGGGGAACAGATGAGCCCCCACGGGCGGTCGTGGGTGGTCCAGAGGCAGCTTCATGTCCCGCGCTCGGAGACGGAGCATTGCTACTACATACTGGCTTGTCAACATTATTAAATTCTTATATTGTTCAGGATTGATAGTTGTAATACGTTTAAATAATTACGGTTTGTCTATTTATTTAAGACCATACAATACATAGTCTTCCTTGACAGGATTATTACAGTCCTATACACACATTCTGAAAGAAAAAAAATATTATTTCTCAGGAGAAACTATTTTTAGCAGTCAGAAAGTCCTTTGTGTGCTACAATCACACAAAACCAATATTGGTTAAACTACATAAAAAAAAAAATGATGGCTATCTTTCCTTTACAAGGAAATATCAATCACTTAATTTTGATTATATTTTAGAAAATTCTGTAATCACGAAATGTTCAACAATTAAGGATGTTGGTGTTATTCTAGATTCTAAATTATTTTTCCATAATGATGTAAACTATTTATACATGTCTTCCCGCAAAACCCTTGTTATGATCAAATTTATATCTTTTTTTGCTACCAATTCAGAGTCAATTCTCTCCCTGTATTTTACCTTAATAAGGTCCAAATTAGAAAATTAGAATATTGTTCAGTAATCTGGAATGACATCAAGTCAGCCGATGCAAATAAACTAGAAAGTATACAAACAAAACTAATTAATTTAATAAACTTAAAAAAACCTTCCTTCACCTGCATTAACTCCTCTTGGTGCACGTAGAGTATATTTAGATTCTCTGTTCGTTGAAAACTGTTAACGCTAAAATTAACTGTACTTATCTCCTGGAAACCACTGGGTTAAAAATACAACAATTTAATTCTCGTTTATACCAAACATATTGTACTCTACATAACTTTAATGACATCATATACAGATTAATTAGGAATCACAATAATGATAAATTTTTAAGTTTAGATAATTGATTATTATTGTGATCCTCTAGTCACGTGTTATATTTTGTATTATCCATTTTTCTGTATATTTTGTGTATAGTAAATGTATTCACTGAGGTTATATAATTACATATGTAATTAATATTTCGCTAAGTAATGTCATGTTATCTTGTCATTTAGGTATTTCTTTTTTCTGTTTTCATGTTTTGTGAATATCCTGTGCTGTCTCTATTTAATGTGATAGTGTTTTTTACTTGTTTTGTGTCATGCCCACCTCTAGGCTCAAAACTGTCGGTGGACATGTAACAAATTTAAATAAATAAAAATAAACAGTTAAAAAAAAAAACAAAGTTTTTTTTTCTTTTCAGTATGTTTTCTTTAAAGTAAGATGATGCATGATGCTCTTAATGAAATACAACAAAAAAAATAATTTCCAACATTATAATCCCAAATTTTCCTTTATTATATAACTTTTATGCATTTTGATAATATTTCTATCCATTTTAAAGTTACGTATGTCTAAAATGTTTGCACTCTGGCATATAGGTATCTGGCAACAGTGCACATTGACACAAGGACTGTGCTAGTGACTGGTGGTGCACACTGCAATCTTAGATTGAAACATGCTATAGTTATGGAAATTGTGTTCCTTCTTTGAGGGAAATAAATCTCCATGGGTGTTTCTGGAATCTTGCTCTTCAATCGGGGGTTGAAACACACGCACACACACTTAAATATTTGCTAATCAGTAAATTAATCTACAGTAAAATGCAATATTTAAATTGCTGTTACATGCATGACACATTAATTTTGAAACTTGTGTCAGTTGCTTATTTCACGCACGTGAAAAAAAAAAGTGACATGGTGAGCCCTAATTGGTCGCGACCAAGTCTGTCCCAGCATGCACCTGCAGAGCGGGCGGGAGTTACCTGCCAGCTAAATAATGTTGGAGTGTGATCTCAGAAAAAAAGAATACACTAGGAAGAAATAACATTATTTATTTACACGAGAAAATTGGATTCGAACAGGTTTCTCAAACAAAATACAACTGTCACAGATCACTAGGAGAAAAAAAAAAAGCAAAGCAAAGAACATAACATAACATCTGAATGGAAGGACCAGGAAAATTTTTTGACAATGGAGAAACACCTCAAAAAATAAATCTTGTGATGAATATTGAGACTGATGTACGTATGACAAAAATTTTTTATAAATGTCTCACTACAGCACTTTGTATGTACAAATACATCTCCTCATTGAAGCAACACACTTAGCAGTATTGCCACTACAGGCTGACAGTAATAAAACAATTTTGTTGGTCTTAAGAGACAATGTCATACTTTATAATACTTTATATTCATTTATTCATACATCTTTGTGCAAATTCTGTCAAAATTTACTTTTTAAAAGTAAAGGCAACAACAAATTTACAATTATAAATAAGTTTAGTAATTTACTAATTTTGTATGCAAAACTATGTAGGAAAAAATCTGGAGAAAACACCAGTTGGAAAAGGGCATCAGAAGGCTGAGGCAGTGGCACACAGCCGACAATCCAAGAGAGACCTCCAGGGCATCTGCCCCACAATGACGGGAGGTCTCGAGAAGTGAAAGTGAAGGTGACGCACTCTTCAGTTGGATTTTATAAAGGTTTCGTTGAAATTAAATGGAAGACAGACAATGCTACAAGAGACTTCTCCCCGCCAACACCTGCCACAAGCTACTTCTGTACGTGTTGACGTCTTGGAAGTGTTCATTGACAGAGCACTCGACACAGTTGACGTTCATGCGACTGCCCGCGAGAAGTGATAGACGGACTAGTTCTTCGCTTCCAGCAACTACAACGTGGAGCTTGTTTAAATGTTAATAGGGATCAAAGTGAAACACAAGAGCTAGAAAAGTATCCAAAAATTTTAAGAAATTGTAAATCTGAGCACACAGAGCTTGTTTTTATTTAAGATTCTGAATTTTTGTTTTGCAACTCTGTATTATAATAATAATAATAATAATAATAATAATAATAATAATAATAATAATAATAATAGTTCTGTTTTCAGCTAAGTGGCAGAATATTTTCTAACAGACGAAAACGAATGTGTGTGATGTGCTGATTTTTAAGTATACATAACAGCTTTTAATAGCTTCACACGTGTGCTGCGTACACACTAACTGAGGTCGTGCAATGCTACTTCAAGGACAGACTGCAAACATGTAAAGGAATACTGCCATCCTCGTCAACATTGAAACTGACTGTAACGATATGCACTTGACAACTAAGACTTCTTCAGTAGTGTCTCGAGGTTGAAGAAACTATGCATCCACTATTACAATTTTAAATATGTGCCCACCTCACGGCAGGCCTTCGGTGCCAGAAGTCACGAACATAAGCCCCTCTGACAAGTGTCGCTCACAACGCACGCACGCTGGCACTTGCAGCGCTACTCTCTTGGTTACGTGCTGACGTGCTGTGCTACTTCATCACGCTAAGCATCACATCAGCTTGTGTTTTAGAACTAGTCCGTGCTGGGACGTGACGTGCCGTGCCGTGCCGTGCCGTGGCAGAAACCTCGACAGTCACAACTGCTGGTCCACGCCGTGCAAACAACACGTCCTGAAGGCGTCTCAGTTGGAGGTTGAAACACACACATCCCTCGCTGTGGTTGGTTGTTGGTCGAGCGTAGCCTTCCAACGCAGTGATCATCAACAGATTAGTTTTGAGCAAAACAGTACCATCAGTTGTTTTTTTTTTGTAGGAAGCAACATACTTCTCATATACATGTTTTAAATTTATAACAGAAAATTTCTTCAGCTTTCAAGTATTGTTGAGTTATTGAAAAAAAAAATTTAAGTTAGCTTTAACAATTTGTCTGGGCTCAATCAACATAGTGGACTGTATAATTAATAATAAACACAAACTTCTACTGTCGCGCACGGCCGACCTACCGAAGCGAAAACAAACGAGAACGAACTGGTCACAAGATGGCGTGGGAGCAGCAGCGTCACGATTCCAACGCTGCGGGCAGGAAATTCAAATTCAACATTTACACCCGGCCTGAACACTATTAAAATGTCATAATATGAAATATTTATTGAATCTCAATCCAATAAAATGGTTCACTTTACGTTGGAAAGAAATACATAAATAAAATCTAAATCTTACACAAATGCTAGTCCCCAACTACAATTAAAAAATAGTACTAATTAAATAATTCAGAACCAGGATTTCATTTTTTTTCTTTTTTTTGAGGAGTCACTAAATGCATAGGTATTTGTAATTTCCCCAGTGAATTCTTACAAAACTAGCTCAAATTTATTTACTACTTTAAATTGACTGTATCTGCCGAACTCTACGAACACAAGACCACACACACTGCACCACCCTGCAATGCCTGAAACGACCCTCCTGACAGTAAGGGGGTGGCAGTTACTCTGAAGCTCCTAGTCAAAGAAGGCCTTGACCAGATTCGGAGGATTTCGCGTCCACAGATCATATATCATGACGGTAGTTTGAAAATGGCCAGGAATAAAGCAGACTAAGGCCTGACAACCGTTGCTACATGAATTATTCACTTTGACACACAGCTATTTCACGCACATGTATCACTCTTCTATCTGCTCATTGTTAGCACTTAGGTCTTTCTCATTACATAGGTATGAAATACGTAGTTTTATATTTAAATATAATTTCTGACACAAGTTGTTTAAAAATGTTTTTACTTACAAAACACTTCTTACAGTTCCACAGTGGCAAGTTGAGAAACACCTGAGCGGTGCGGAGTATTTACAATGACACAGGTTATGGCCGATCAAGTTGTCGACGAAAGAACACACACAGAGACATCGCCACTATTGTGTTCTCCTGGTGACAACAATTTAATTTACTACTGTAGCAATTTATATGCCATGGATTCTTGTCCTTTGAAGATGGTGCTATTCAATATATATTTTTTGTAAACAATTACAGTTTATGGTATGCACATATCTGAAGCACGGTTAAGGGGTTTTAAGTAAAACTGAATATTCTTTACAAACTTGAACTGCTATGAAGTCAACTAGCCCTTGACATGTCTTGTAACTGGTAGGAAAAAACTTTTATAACTTTTTTGAAGAAAAAAGTAATAAATAAAATGTTTTGATCACAAGAATATATGAACAAAATAAATGAAAATGAAACAGGTAGGACCTATGAGATTTCAGTATCATAGACATACAAAAATATTTGAAGGTAAAAATTACTTAATTGAAAATAAAATAAAAACGGTGCTTTGCATTCTTTCATAGGCCTAACGAGTCTCAGTGTCTGAACAGCTACTCAGAAATGCAAACCAACATGTATATCCACAATCTAAAATCACAGGATCATTTCTCGTGGTCTCGTTTCTCGTCACCATTCTTGACCACGCCGTTGGTCATCTTGGGTCGCAAGGTCTTCTGCAAGACGTGGGCGTCCGCTGGCTCAATCCTCTTGTAGTAGTGCTCCTTCGTCTCCACGATCTCGAAGCCAAACTTCTTGTAGAACTCTATCGCACCGTCGTTGTTAACCTGGACGTGTCTGGAACAAACCGTGACACAAACGTCTGGGAAGTTAGATTACCTACAAGAACAACAGCCGATCAAGTTATTTCAATTACTGTACACTGATTACTTAAATATCGATAAACATTAAATTATTCAAAAATATGTTGTCCTGGAATGATATTCAGTAAGCTGAGACAAGATTGAATAATTTATGTAATCATATTTAGTCATTTATAAAAAAAATATATAATTCAGAAAAAATAAATAAAATGATTCTTAGAACCTATTTCACCAAAATAGGGGATAATTTTTAATGTGTTAGGTACAAACTATGTATTCTGGCAATCATTTGGGTATTTGAAAAAAAGAATTAAGTATCAGCATGAAAAATTGTATTAGTATGAGATGCATGATGAGAAAGTACAATTATAAGTATATTTGCTCCAAATATTTTGCTACAAGCTTATGCAAAAGTAATTACACTCAGGGATTTTAGAATGTTGAGAGTATTGGAGCTGAACTGAAGAGCGGGCACTCACAGGAAGATGCTGTCGAAGTTGGCGTCCTGCTGCACGAAGTTGAGCACGTGCCCCAGCATCTTGGACGCTATGCCCAGGCGCCGGTACGGGTACAGCACGCCCAGCGTCATGATGTAGAGCCGGCGCGCGTTCTCCGAGGTGTCGACGCGGCAGCACACCGCCCCCACCACGATGTCATTGTAGTACGCTTCCAGACAAACACCACCACTTTCTCACACTGCACCAACACCAACACCAACACCAACAACATAGGCCTAAGTCTTTTTAACATCTACAAACAAATTTATTAATTTCAGCTTGATGCCTCTGCAATTAGAACCAATAGTAAACCTTAGAGTTTTGGTTTTTAAATGCACATCTTATATCTGAAGCACAAACAGAATGAGTGCTAATACCGCACCTGTCCACCTGCAGCACTTTATCCCTCATTAAAAATATTAAGCTAACGAGCCAGCACGGCAGGTAGACGGGTGTAGTGGCATGTGGTGGTGCAGTTTATCACAATGCAAGGGAATAAGGTTTTAACCCAGGTCAGCTGTCTTCATTTTGGTTTCACATGATTTCCTGAAGTAACTCCACTGTTCCTTACAATAAGCGTCGGCCAGTCCCGCTCCTAATGTTGCGTACTGCTGTATCTACAGGCCTCGCTCTCAACACGAGATTAACACCAAAATATTAGCAATTAAAGGTAAATATGTAGAGTAGCGGTATTTGCGAAAAAAAATGTTAAAAGTCTGAAAATACTTTGATTATATGCTCTTTTACTTCCTCTTTTCATTAAACCCGGCGGAGATAAGAAACTCCAAATACTTTAGGAGATATCGAATTTTTTAATTTTCATAGTTGGGCGATATTTGTTAAAAAAATTAAAAAATTCCAAAAATACTTTTATTCTATGCTCTTTAACTTCCTCTTTACATTAAACCCGGCGGAGATAAATTCCAAATACTTTAGGAGATATTGAATATTTTAATTTTCATCACAATACCTGTGCATTCATGCGGCTTTCAACATTGTTTCTTGTTTACGAGTATGAAATTTTTTTTTCTTGCAGCGTTCACCATTGTTTACCCGCCTCTAACTTAGGTGAGTTTTTAACGTTTCAAATGTTAATGTTTTATTTGTTAGTTCAATATTGTTGTGC
Source organism: Bacillus rossius redtenbacheri (assembly GCF_032445375.1). Classification (NCBI taxonomy): domain Eukaryota; kingdom Metazoa; phylum Arthropoda; class Insecta; order Phasmatodea; family Bacillidae; genus Bacillus; species Bacillus rossius. The sequence goes on from NC_086336.1 coordinate 65,940,692, forward strand.
AGGTAATAAGTAAAAAAAAAAAAATACGTGAGTTCCTACTGTTCATCCTTTGTCCCGGTTTATTAGGTCAGATCAGTTACATAATAAATGCTTTAAAACTAAACAACCATTAAAATTAATTCATATTATTTTTAATGTCCGCTTAGTTTGAAAGTATTGATAATGTAACTGACCTGACCTAATTGACCATTTTAATTAATTAGGCATTCACAAACACACTGCAAAATAAAAAAAATTGTGGCAGCCGAATGATTGCACAGGTCTTGTATTGCAAAATAAAAACCGCTATATCTCCTAAAGTATTTGGAATTTCTTATCTTCGCCAGGTTTAATGAAAAGAGGAAGTGAAAGAGCATATAATAAAAGTATTTTCAGATTTTTAAATTTTTTTTTTGCAAATACCGCTACTCTACATATTTACTCAATTAAAATTAAAAGGAATACCTCTATGCTCCAAAAAACAAACTTATGCAGAGTTGAATTAAAAACAGGGGATATACATTCTGGTTACACAAAAACAAATTTTACATAATAAACAAACCCTAATAGTACCTACACACTATTTTTATCCAAAAAGCTTTGGAACTTTGCAATCACAAAATTTTGAATAGCTCACTACCTTTTCATTTATCTATTGCCTGCAGCAACCCCACCCTTCTCCAACATATAGCAGTGGTGCCAAGGCTACACCTACAATGGACACAATCTTCAGGACCCAGACTGCTGTCACATACTACATCAGCCTAACTAGCACTGTGCACGTGCATTGTCATCATAAATACCCTTTATTCTGTGTTCTCTCCTGCACAGAAACACACCTCTGATCCCCAACATTTTCTTTCCCATCATTTACTTTAGTTCGAAAAAATAAACACAGATTCATAACAGCCGGAAAACTAAAACCTATACAACCACATAAATCACATAACTGTCATCAACATACCCAATTTGGCCAGTTCTCCTGCTTCGAGGACATCTTTGTAGAATTTATCATTATACGATACTGGAAATATTACTTGGTTCAGTCGTTTCAGCTGTTTTATGTTGTGAGGCGTGACATCTCCCAATTCTATTTTCGACCTGTTAACACGAAGAAATTAGTTATAAGGACAATTTTATACATACTCAGTCAATAATGATAATCTCAAAAACCACACAATGGTTTTACCGAGTCATAGTAAACGGCTCCCTAAATCCTCACAAATTTAAATCGTGTAAAATAATAAACCATAAATTAAATATAAAATACAATTAGAATATTAAAACAAAAGCCACTTTTAATATAACATTCTCAACTGAGTTATTTCAAAAACTTCAAATCATGGAGAAATAGAAGTAGATTTATTAGAGGTTATGGGAGTAAATATTTGCAGAAACGCAAATAAAGAAAAGACATATAACCTCTTTAATTCCAAATAAAGAAACATGTATAAAATGTACAAAATTTAAGTTTTTGATGTTAATTTTCATATTATTAAAATGCGTATTTTTTTTTTTTTTACCGATATAATTCAAAAGTTTTGAATATATATGTTATTTTGCAGATTGTGATATTTTAATACATTTTTGTAAGTTTTTGTTATATTTAAAATAAGGTTGATTGTCCGATATCCTAATTGGTGCGAAGCTGCGGAGAACATCACTCATATTGACATAAGATGTTGTTGCCTTGCTCCAGTTCTCTCAAGATGAATACCTTTCCATTGGGAGTATAGTCGTGGACCATTCAACCCGTGTGGCTTACCAAGGGACGTCACCTGTGTGCCCAGAGAAAGATGATATGCAACCTAGGCTGAATCCTTAGTGACCTACATGTTGTAGGCTCATAGTTATACCCTTAGCAACACTATATACACTGTATACACTTGCTAAGACAGAATAACGTTCGGGGTTAATCAGTAATATCTCGTTAGTTAGTAGTCATGCCCAGTTTTAATTCAGTGCCTAGAGTAAAACTGCAAACACTTACACCAAGTTGCCGTCACCCGACCTCTGTGAAAGGCCCGGGGGGTACCTGATGGGCGCTATGGGCGTCGCGATGCTCTTGTTGTCCGGAGGGGCGCCAGGCTAGCGGGCTGCTAGGCCGTTGGTGTGGGGTCGTGGGTACTCTGCCCCCGCGTGCCCCACCAGGTACACGGCTTGAATGTAACCTGAATGGTTCTACCTTGACTGTGAAGGCCGCTCGGCCGTGTGGAGGACGGGGAATTACGGAAAATGATATACGAGTTGGCGAGAATACATTTAATTTGGGAGTTTCACCAGGGGTCCATGTGGGTACACGGTACACTCTACAAGTCCGCTCCGCGGTTCAGTCCCGCTACAAAAATTCTCACCAACACTAAACACAACACTACGTGACAATGGTTACCGCGGCAGTCTCGCGGGACGTGGGTCGATGCTCGCTGGAGACGGCCAGCGCCGAAAGTTAACGGGTGCAGGGGGGTGGGGGGGACCGATGAGCAGGCTCCTAAGTTCGGCGAAACACTTACGTGAGTGATACGATCCGCAGCGCGGTATCACGATGAAGACGATCGGGATAGGCCCGGTTCCGTAAAATACGCGCCGAGTCGACGTGGGCAGCGATGAATTAATAAGAGGTTTTAAATTTAAATATTTAGTATAGAATAAAATAATCAAAGAAAGAAAACTTGGATGCTGCCCACGGACACACGTCTGTTCCCGGCGCGGAGTGGTTGGAGACTGCCGAACATGGCCGCCTCGCAAGGAAGAGAAACTTTCTCTTCTTTGTGAGTCGGCGTCAAAAAACTTATATTAATTGAATTTACTCTATTACCAGTTAAAACATGTTCCAGGTGCCCAATTAAAATGTAGCACCTGGTAATTGGGTGCTTTAGGCTTAACAATGGTTTTAATGTTTTTAATGATTTAAATTGTGACATCAAGTTGGCGACTGTAAATTTACTAACATATTGTCCCACTGTGAATTGTTTTAGAGGGATTTCTCCTATTCTGACTTGATCATAGTCACGGGCATTTTAATTAAGGCCAGTGGCCGCGGTGACTGTTAATGAGGTTTGTTGTCTGCTCCGTGCGTGGTGTACTCGCCCGGAGGGGCTACGACGCACTTATTACATGTCGGGTAATTAGTAATTTCGTACTAATGGCTTTTCCCTTAATTGAATTATGGGTTCGAGCCTCCGGGGTTCCGTACCTTTAAATTTCATTATGTCTATTGGGGTCACGCCCGAGGCGCTCGCCTGACTCAATCCGGCTGGGCAAGGGGCGCGCTCCGAAAACGGGATACGGTACTGGCGGTGCGGAGCACGGGCTTAACGGCCATGGTCGGTACGACGTCAAAGTAACTTAGAGAACGAAGAATGGCTTTTGCGTACTGTTCAGATTGTAATGACGGAAACATGAAGACACGGAATTAGTGACAAAAAAAAAAAAGAATAAAAATGGTAACAGAGCTCCTCCTGACCATAACTAGCTTAAATGGTGGACCAGACAGAAAGACCATTAGTGACTACAATAATGCCTCTTCCATTCCGAGAAAGCGGAAATGGAGTCACCAATACTATCAGTTTTAATTATTGTTTGTCTTTCTCTGCATACCAAAAAAGCAAATATTTAACACTGTAATTTTTACACCATTAATCTTACTGTGGCAATAAAGCCTGGTCCTCATCCCGCCAATACCAGTTCCTGCTAGTGGGGCACACCCTCCCATCCAGCCCACAAGTATCTGAGGCATGAAAGTGAGATATTTCAATAACCTATAAGTACTGTATTTATCTATTTATTCTAGAGAAGTGCAATATGTTTACTTTGTAAGTTTCACATTAAAGAATTTATATAAATTTTTTAACGGATTTGGCATTATGAGACTTTCTCTCCCTCTCGCACTCCTCCCTGCTCATGCAGTACTCATCACATTGCGATCCAGGGCACATATTTCCTTTCCCTGTATCGACTCGCCGATGCATACCTTAACTATGCCCTCATTGGCCGCACCTCTGACATGGATCCGGGAAAGTAGGATGGAAGTACACCGCGTGGCTAGACAAACCATGCTGGAGAATGAAAGTGGTCGGTTTCAATGTCTCAAGAAAGGGATCGAGTAGAAGCAATCTGACATGGTGTGGCAGCGAGAATCTAACAATATATAATGTGTTCTTAGGCGTGTGTATTCTTTTTAACACCTGTACTTATTTGTAGGACATATGTTAAGTTAATTCTGTAACTTTACAGCTTAAGATAGATTGCTTAAGTTAGATCTTTAATTCAGTGTAACCTATGAACTTAGTGCACCTTTGTGGGGCCATCGAACCTCACAACATCAGTGATAAAACAAATTATTTAGCCTGCCGCCCTCCCGGAAAATTTACAGCTTCAATTCACCATATTACCCACTAGGCTCCCTCCGGGTTTCAGCCATGAGACCGCGGGTGATGGCAGATGATTACTGTCAACACATACATTTAATACACAACACTGGTGGTTGCTGGACGAGATCTTACATGCGCTCTCCGACAGAGGTTCACGATATAGACAGGGCTTGGATTCGGGCTTAATATAAGGGCCAAGACGGTACAATTTCTGGGTTGAACATGATCTAAAATTAATAATTCAATTTGGCATTAAATTGATTGTTAGGTTTCTCTTAATATTAATTCTAAACAATTTTCTTATTTTCCCTTATAACTTTCTTTTATCTTTTACCTTTACCATTTTACCCAACTAATTTTTTTTAAATTTTATCTTACTATAATGTGTTTTTTTTATGGTTACAATTCTTAACTTTAGCTTGACAACCTATATACATACATTTTTTTGGTTATTATAATTCAAGAAACAAAAAATAATAATATTTTTTTGAAGTTTATAAAAGAGTTTTTCTTGAACTAATTAATTATTTAAACAAAATTCTTTTTCATAAATTATGGATCTTTCTTAAATTATTTATTATTTCAGTTTTAATTTTAATTAAGGTTTACTGTTATATTTATAAAATTCTTATACTAGTTATTTTAATATACTTAGATTAATTTAACTTAATTTTAGGATTACATTTTTAGTAACGGAGTAACTGTTTTTGACAAATAAAATATTGACTTACGTATTTACTTAAGTGTCAGCTGACAAGTCTTGTGATTGCAGCTGGAAGTGAGGTAGGTTGTCTGAAGTTCCCCGTGCTTTCATTTAAATTGTAGGATTAATTAAAGTGAGGAAACGTATTAAGTTTCGGGAGTTATCAATTTATTTTGATGTCTCATTCCGCTGTTTCGTTCGGTTAAAGGGTGTATTCCCGAGTTCTGTTTCGCAGCTCGTCTGGAGCCTCAGTGGAGCAAAGTGATTCGTGTAATGATTTTTTTAATATCTTGTCATTTGGTTTTGAGTTAAAAATACCATAGTATCATTGTTTTGGTGTTATATTTGTTAGTGATATATAATAACTAATACATTTTCTTTATCCAATTATGTGTTGAATGTTTGTGATGTCTTTCGGTTCGTGTATGGGCTACGCCTACTTCTTACAAGATGGGGATTGCGAAATGTTACCTGTGATCGTGAAGTACTAGTAATAATGGCAGTTTTATAATAAAAAACAACGTAATTTCTTTAAGAATTTTAGCTTCTTGAAAATGAAAATTAATTTCTTCTAGTATACAATTTTATGTTGACCTACTTTCGTTTGGTACAGATGTGTGAATTTCTAGGCAGCTGGATTTCGCTCTCCACTGAATAGGCATCTATAAAGTGATGCGTTATTGCATTTTAAGAGCGCTATTGCGATATTATTGAAGTTTAATATGTGTGAGCATTGTTATTCAGTCTACTTACAGTATTGGTGATATTAAGGTTAAACTCACCTTTCCTTACAGCTGTTAAGATAGTGTTTTAAATGACTTGGCTACTAAGGTAATGTTGGACCTAACGTACCATGACATGTAGGCCAACCAAATGATTTGCAAATCTTTTACCAGTTCCTGGATTTTCAACCATTAAGTACAGTGTAACTAATAAATGAAAATAATTATTTACGAATAGGTATTCGGTTTCTTAAAAAATTATTTAGTGGATGAAATTATGCTAATTGTTACTGCATAAAATGAATCCATCATTTGTGGTAGTTTTGCTTTGGACTGCAGGGGTAGCCTAAAAGATTTTATATTAGGTCTAGATGTTGTGTTTGTTAAGCAGTTGGTAACGTTAAAGGTTATAAATATATATAAAAATTGGTTAAATACCTTTTTCTGCCCATGGACTAGTATCCCTGGGCGATCTGGAAGCCGCCTCATACAGTCTGATCCCCCCTCCCTTCTGAGCAGGTTATCTCCTGCCCCACCCATAATCCTCCCCTTCCCCTTACAGTTCTGTAGCAGTCCCCGCTACCGGCTCACTAAGTAATCCCTGTTTGTGTGGTCCCAGACACGTCTGCTAGCCACCAACCCGGCTGGCACTTTGCCCTTCATTCTTCTAATTATTACTTTTGAGGTTAAGTTTTCCTTGTTGGTCGTACTCTGGGTCTGTGGGAACCACAACTTGGTCATGAAGCGAATAACTAGTAAACAGCCTGTGTGGAATACAAGTAAAGAGCCAGTGTAAGTATCCTGCCATTCCGCCCCCTGTGTGACCAGATGCTTGCCTGCTAGTGGCGAGTGGTAGGGTTTGATCGGAGCTGCTTGTCTGTAGCGGCTACACGTGTTGCAGGAAGAAAGTCACCATGTCTTCGTCGCGGGGGCTGCCCAAGATACAGGACGAGGAGCGGGAGTCCAAGTTCGGCTATGTGTTTGCCGTCTCCGGCCCCGGTGAGTGTCTCGGCGTGGCTCCGGGACGCCCGTGATGCCATCGCATCAGCGCTCGGCAGTTTTCCCTCCATCAGAGGCAACTTACGGATACTCTGTTTGGTTATTTTAGCTGTGCGATATACACACTTTAGTATTGTCAATATCTGTCGCTGCAGGACAGTCTAATTTGTATGTCACACCAGATAGAAATTTAATTTTTGACTTTTTTTTTTAGAGGTATTTTAATGTTAATGCGGAATTATCACCCAACAAATTTTTGTATTTATTTAGGTACTACAGTAGTATGTGATAAATGTTTTTCATACACAATTGGTATATGTCTTTGTTCGCAATTATTTTACAGTAAAGTTTGTTAGTTTTTTGTTGAATTAATGTTTGTGTAAAAAGTGCTGGTGTGTGGGTTAACAGTTCACTAGCTCCCTACAGAATGTAACTGGATAATCCTGTTGGCTTGGAACAGCCACCTGTGTATTGCCTTTGGTTGAAGCACCGGAGTTATTTGTGAGAGTCTCTGGCCATGGCTGTGTGTAGCGGTTATTAATTGTAAGATAGCTTTAGTTGGTAGAGTGAGCCCTGGTTATTGAATAGACAGGGCTGGAAACTTAAAAAAATGTTATTTTTTAATATTTCAATGAAATCCAGAGTTGTCTACAGATTATTTATGTCTGTCTATGACCATATTACAAGTGACTTAAATTAAGACTGATTAATGTTCAAAATTTATAATGGTTGAATTTTTATTTTAATTTAAAAAAGGCTAAGTGCATAGTCACTGAAACTCTTGGAACGAAAACGTCTTTACACATTCGTAACCTGTTGAGGTGTTTTTCTATGGTTTCAGAAATGTCCTAGGATTGTAAACCAAGAAATCATGATGGAACTGAAGTAATATAAATATAGGCAGTGTGAATTTCACAGACTAACACCATGGACTTCATATAGCATTTACTGGTGTGTGATTGGACCAGCGTATACCGTCTTTATTTCGTTGGTGGATCGCAGGTCGTAGGGAGACTACTACCTGCTGAATGCTAGGTTGCAGATAGTTCGGGGAAGTTTTTGCATTAGTCTTAAATTAGCCATTTTACTCATTTTATGGTGAAAAAATTGTATTAAAATATTGAAGCAGGGTTTGTTTAGTTAATTATTTGTGTATTTAATTAGGACTTAAGTTGTTTTAGTTAGAAACTTGTGACTGTTAAGAGGAATAATCTTGCAGTTTGAATTGTTCTTCACCACACAGTATTGTGATGATTTCTTCGCACATCAAATCTAGGTTTGGAGTCACGTCAAAAATTTAATGCGAGGAGCTTACACTTGATGCTGGGAGGAGATATGTAGCATTAAGCGTTAAGCAGTAAGAAGCCTGCTCGGTAGCCATCCCAGATATGAGGCGACAGTGGCAGATAAGCAGTTAATCCCTCCCTGTGTCGTCCTGTGGTGTTGGGTCTGCCATGTGATCTAGCTGTCCTGCACTCTGCGAGGTGTAGCGTCATCTCTCTCTCATTCCCGCATGCGGGTTGGATTAGATGTCGGTGGGAGGTTACTGTTCTCTTGGTTGATGCGACGGCTGGTGGAAGCTAGGCACAACCAGAGCTGTGGCTGACGCGAAAGAATGTTCCTGTGACTGGTGTCGAGGGGCGGGATTCTCTAGAATCACTTGGCTGTGCAGTGGAGTTGAGCATGTGTGTCGCGGTGCCAGCACTGCGTGGTGGTCGCCCTGGCCCTGCTCTGCTGGCGAGCTCGCAGCTCTGAGTGTGTCTGCCATGGAGCGGGTGGCACTGACACAGTTGGGGCTGGAGTTGTTGTTGACCAGAATCCAGCAGCCTAACTACAATCGGTGTTTCGGTTTTATCGCAATTCACCTTATAATCTCGACCTTAGTCAAGGTATATTTTCGTGTGGACTGTGCACATTGTTCAATGACTTCAAAAAGGACCATTTGTATATTTCTCATTTATTGTTTGTGCTTGGAACTTGGACATTTCACAGTGCTTTTTTTTTTGTTCAGTATTGTTTGAATGTGGACGAAACTTCCTATTAGCTTAGGGTGTCCAACAAAAGACCGTAAAATTTAAGATGGTCATCCAGACACAATTCGGTGCTGGGCGCTGCTGTGCTTAAGTAATTTTCGGGTGAATTTTTTAATTTCCGTAGTCACGGAACACACACACAAACTACGTAGATATTGTACAGTGGTTCTGGAAGATCGTAATCAAAGTGTGGGACGTACATAGTACTTCAAAATATTACACGTTTTATATGATCAAAACCATTATTTTTGTATGACATGATTTTCTATCAATAAAGTATATTGCTATACTTAATGGTCTTTTGGCTCTATGATCTAAAAATGACATCCGTGCCAGCTAATGTTTGGCTTCGGAGCAGTGCATGTGATGAGCAAGCTTACCTGAAGATGATGAGGAAGGCTGTACAATAATGCTTCTGTTTTGATAACTGAACATTGTGAGTTTGGTGCGTAATGCACTTAACAGAATTTTGCAGTGACGTGGATGCAGGGAAAATTTGTAGCATTAAATTTTTTTCTGTTGAATTAACTACAAATTTCAACACAGGGTCTGTTTATAATTTGCCATATTTATGTTAAGTGCTTAAATAGTTAAAAAGCTTGAAATGTAAAGTAATTAGTATTTTGCTGGACCAAGGAGACTGCGGTCTGGTTCATGTGGCCCCAGGAAGCGTTGACTGCGAGGTTATGAGAGACTGGAACACACAGAGGTAGAAAATGGCACCATACTTTCACTTGCTTGAAGCTGTACCTAACTGGAAGGAATGGAAAACTGAAATCATGATGATTGTCCAGTATTTGAAGATATCTTGATCAAACATTTGGCCATTACATCTATATTCTCATACAACGTACATGTTCACTGACACACGTCCACTGATACTATAGTTCAGGTACCGGGTCATTACGCTGCTCTGAGACATGGGGGCAGCTCAGCAAGGTCCCTCAGTCGCAAGTCTGGAACCCACAGAGATATTGGTAAGGTTTTGTATCACAACTTCTAATGAAACATATGTAAAAATAATTTTTTAATCCAAGTTAGAAGACTTAAATTTTGAGGATAAAAATTTGGATGACATTTAGAGCAGTTGTTTTTTCCAAATGTTTTTTTCTAAAATGCTGTATAGTGTTTGCTTGTGAATTACCACGTGGACCTTGATGTGAAAATATTGGGATAGTTGAGGATACAACAGACATAAAGAAATAAAGGAAATAATCCTAAATAAAATCAGACAAAACTCTGAAAATAAATTTTTTTTACATGCATTTTCTAATCACAGTGAAACAGCATGTTGGTTTTTCAGTGTTTATTTGTAGTTACTATTTTAATGTTTGACTGGTATAAATGCTTTTAAAAAACTGTAAAAACGTTTAAACTGTTGGTTTGTGCGAGGTGAGATACATTAATTTACATATTAACACATTTTATTAATGTAGCTGTCCTAACCTAACAAACCTTAATGTTTTTGCAAGAATTGGCACACGTGCAGAAACCTAACGTTGGAAACATATTTTTTTTTTTAATACAAACGGTTACCAGCATCACAAAATACAAAGAATTATTAAATAACTCACTTTCGCAACAACTTACAACTGCTCACAACATTCCAAGACATGTCTCTTGGGGAGAGTATTCAACTCTGTGAAAATTATATCCCATGAACATGCAATAATTCTGTCTCCGGTAATGAAATACCACAACTATAGCTTTGCAGTTTCGCAGAATGGTAAAATTTAGCAAGTAAAAAAAATGTATTTTCAGTAACCGTTGTTTCTGGATGCTGCCCTCCCCTAGGTAATAAAATGCTGACGTGAATCTACGCAGTGTAGGTTTGTGGAACCCGGGAACACTGGAATGGTTTTGGCCAGGCGCCAGACCTCGCTCTACCTGCACCTCTGCAGGGCCGTGGTGACTCCCCAGCTCTCGGCTCCCAGCTTCAGAGGCCGCGGTTGAGTTTGAGATTGTTTTAATGCTTGGTTTATAGAGAGATGACATTGAATTTATAGTAAACCTTACAAGTTATGCAATACATACATATTGTCTTTACAGTTAGCGCCACAGCAACGTTTACAGCGCATTATTTTTTAATTTAATATTGGTTGTTTGAAAAGTTGTACAGTAAAGTACTTGCCTCGGCCCGTGGTGTGCCGTGACCTCTGTGGGAGCAGTGGGAGACTGCCGGTCATCAGAGGAGGGGAGAAACTGAAGTCGGCTTTCCTGATGTTGACATGAGTCTATGAGCGACCTGCCACTTGTCCGATGTGGAGGATGGCCGTGTGTGACGGAGCCTGTGTCGTTGCTTGGGGCCTGCCCGGGGTGCGTGAATGGTGCATGCTGTCCGGTGCCAGAGGAGCATGAGCCTGTTTACTTGTACACTGGTAGGAGTGGAAATAATTGAATAGAGTCATTTTTAGGAAGTGCTCAAAAATGGACTGATAAAGTACCTGTTGCACATATGAGGTCTTTGCAAGGTGAAGGAGATGTCTCAAATTAAAATCGGGAAATTACCATACGTCAAGCCAGCAAACAGAAAATAGTGCTCAAAAAACCTTTTCGATTGAATATATCCTTACAACCAACATTTGTGCTTAATATTGTAAGAAACTTTGCATGGTAGTTTTTTCATGAGTGGTTTGTAGTTTCACGGAGGTAAATGGAAGCTCTTCATCGTGTGAGGGAGACGGCAGTCGTAGGCTCCCCTCACACGACTGGATCATGAGCCCGTGTCGTGGCGAGAATGCCTCGTTCTTGCCGGCCTCCGGCCTTCAAACCGTCAGGTTATGCAACACCTTAAACCATCATCTTTAGAAGTATTTATGTGTGAGATAAGATTACATTCCAGATAACACGTTCACCTTTGTTACCAGCTGCATGCGGCTTCCTTTGAGCTGTGAGACTGTGGAGTACGTTTAGGTATTCCCTGGGCAATCCATCAATAAACAGACCTTAAAAAGGAATTATTATTATTTTTTTTAGTTAACTTTCCATAACAGAAATATTTTAAGTGTTTTTGTATATGGGACTCACATTATCTTTGAAAGATTTGTGCAATGGGAGTGCATGACTTGATGTAAGTTTTTGGACATACGCCATTGCTAAAAACTTTTTCTGTTGAAGAAAAACTAAAAAATAAAAATAAAGAAATATATCATTAAAACCCAAAAATAGGCAAAAAACACAAAATTAAGCAAAAAATTGCTGTTAACAAGGATATAAACACCTCAAAATATTCCGTGACAGAAATATGGTCAACAAAACAAAGAAAAACAAAGAAAAATGTACTAAGAGAACGAAAAAAACACACAAATGATGACGACACAGAAATATTGAACCCAAAATATTCTTTTTCTTTGTTTTGTTGACCATATTCCTGTCACGGAATATTTTGTGGTGTTTATATCCTTGTTGACAACAGCAATTTTTTGCTTAATTTTGTGTTTTATGCCTTTTTTTGGGTTTTATTTATATATTTCTTTATTTTTATCTTTTATTTTTTCTTATACAGAAAAAGTTTTTAGCAATGGCGTATGTCCAAAAGCTTACATCAAGTCATGGGACTCACAATTTAGATAGTTATGAATGACGACTAAACATATTGTGTAAATTATTGCAAATGTTACCAATTTGTTTCACTGTACAAGCTTAAAAATATTAACTATTTAGAAATACGTTTTTCAAAATAACTGACATTAATAGAGGGATTGGCAGTGTGCAAAACACCTAAATGCAATACTAAATACATAAACAGTCACAAATACATTATGTACCACTTAAAGAATCATCAGAGACTACTCGTCAGTTCCACATGTCAGATATTTGGGTCCAAAAGTGTGTTTTGATTGAGAAAATAAGTGGCAACCACTGCTTAGTTATGTTCATCCAAATTTTTTACCATGAGGGACGTTCCGAAAGTAATTTTCATAATTTTTTCTCACACAGAAACTTTATTACCAAAAAAAACATACATCATGGCATCATAAACTATATACTTCACACTGTTTCCCGACATAGTAACCCCCTACGTTGAGACGCTTGTCGCAGCGTGCAGTCAGTTTGAAGAAACCACTCTGGTGACACTGCCTGCGATGCAAGGAATTGTCGCACTTGTTTGCGTGCAGACGACCGGGCTTCTTGAGGCTAGTGTCAGCGAGAAACTGGGTTACAGATTGTATATTTATCTTATTTAATTTGTTTCGGGAGTGGTTTTATAAAATTCAACGTATAATTTCATGCCAAATACCAAAGTTTGTTTTCCCTATAATATTTATTAACCTAAGAAATCTGGTAGGTTCGGGCATAGCTGTGTAGTTAAGTAAATGTTTGGTCAATACTGTATATTTTGATCCTGTGGTACAGGATGGTTGTTGTTTCAATTTAGTATGTCAAAAGATCGTGATGTAACAATGAATTATGATGGTAAGATTCATTATAAAGAAAAAAATATCACAAGACCTGACATGATTTGTTTGTATTGTGTGATATTATTGATTTTGTTATGTACAGGATGGTTTGATGTACTATATTAAACAGGGTTTTCTGCAGGTATAGAAATAGGGAAAAGTCAAGGACATTAAAATGGGCAGAAAATACAGGAAAATAACCTCTTTTTTTTTATTTGTGACAGCAAAATTAAACAAAAAATACGATTTCCGCCAATGTTTAGGCACCTCAAAAACTGCTTAAATGTTTACCAATTACGAAATTTAATTGATTTCTTTTTATTGAATGCCTGGTCTTTTTACTGTTAACACAAATGGTATAAACTATTTTCTGGATGCTTAAATAAAAGTTTGATAGCCTTCATTCGGTAGCTTTAGGTGAAACCATATCAATTATATAAAAACACATGTATTTAACTAAAATGGTTTTAATTTTTCTAAGGTGACACATTTGAAAGCACATACTTTTTCCTCCAAAAAGCTACACCAAGTAATCCGTCGGATAATTTGCATCTGGAATGTCGGGGAAACGTGTCGATTTAGATCTGTAAAAGCTGTTAATGTCAGGGAATAGTTATAATTTTTTAAGCTTGCAGCAACCTTGTTAAAACACGCGTCATGTATCAAAATAATTAAAATATATTTCAATTAATAATTAAATTTAAAAAATTTAAATAAACATGCAATATTTGATATTGATAGAAAATAAATGTGTACAAAATTATAATTTATTACATTAAATCAAAAAAATTAAAACTAGAATAAATATTCAGCATTTTTATTGATCATTATTAATTAAAATTGATCTGGATGATTTTACTAAATGAAGTAATTAATTTTTTACATGTATTTTTATTAATATTGAATACTGAGTACTATTTATTTTTTAATTAATAAAATTTTTGTTGCAGTAAATTTCATAATAGTTAATTGTCTAAAATAAAAATAGATAACTTCTAATACATGCACGATTGTGCACCCAATTTAGTTTCCAGAGTAATCTTTAGACAGGGTTTTGAAAACGCTAAACGGACTTGCATTAAATCAGTATGTTTACTTCCCCGCCATATGAGGAGAGGCGTGCGCCCCAGGAGCTGCAGCGAGACGGGGCGGGCCGGCGTGAGTCCCGGGTGTTGCTTGCAGTGGTGACGGCGGAGCGCATGTCGGGCTCCGCCATGTACGAGCTGGTGCGTGTGGGCTACTTCGAGCTGGTAGGAGAGATCATCCGGCTGGAGGGAGACATGGCCACCATACAGGTGCGTCCCCAGGTCTTCCTCTGCTCTGTTACCATTCAACACCTAAACATCATTTCTGTGAACCGTTACCACAAAGTAATTAAAACTCAGGATATCAGCGAAACCCTTTTTTTTTTTAATTTTTGTCTAAGAATGTTTGTACCCTAAAACTTCAGTCATAAACATTAAATAAGAATTTATTCTTTTGTGGGTTATCACCATTTATACCCAAGGTATATTTTGTTTACCTCAAATTTTTTTTAAATTTTATATTAAAAGTACCTTAATCTCTAAGAAATATTATTTACCAGCCAGCATTTGTTAACTACTAGTATGTTTCTGTAGTATTCTTGTTTAGATTTTGACTTGGCAACAAAACAGTAATTTCTTCAGTTACTCAGTGTGTTAAATTTATATGTTGGTGTCTGTAAAATAATGGCTATCAGCTTGTTTTAAGGTACCAAAGTTATCAGTAACTGATTTTTTTAACAGATACAAGGTTAAATATTTTCATGTTTACTGCACGTTAAATTAAAATACTATATGTAAATAATTTTCTTGGACACACACCATTGCTGGTTTTAACTGTGTATCAGAGAGAAACAAGAATGAACAAGAAAGATAAATACACATACACACAGAAAACCGGCCAATATCAGCTGTTGTCAAATGTTAATCACTGACACCACAGAGAGAATTCCTTGGAAGGAATTAAGTCAGACAGACTCTGGGTTGACTACGAGACAGTTGTAAAAAGAACAGAAAATACAAGGAAAATAATTTTGGACAACATGGAATCAGGCAAACATAACAATGATACAAAACAGATATTCTGGATAACACAATGACAGAACAGAAGGCAAATAGTTGTGACGTTCCAGGAACTGACATCTGTTCCCTTCCTCAGGCACAAGTTAACACAGCGACTGTGTTGTTGTGTTGACCAGGTTCTGTTTGTCGCTGCGTTGGCCAACATTGTCCGTATTTCCTGTTCTCGTCTCAACTGTCTCGACCTTGTCAGCCCATGGTTTGTCTCGCTAATTTCTTCCACTCGGATTCTGTCTGTGCTGTCTGCGTTTTAACATTCAACAGCTGATAACGGCTGATTTTCTGTATGTTTGTATGTTCATCTTTCTTGTTCTCTGTGTCACGCAAAACCAACTTTGGAGTGTGTCCATGAATATCTTTAAGAGTAAGCTTCCCCACTGCAAGTATCATTCAAGGAACATACTCAGGTAGTTAGGAGTCTGCCTATGTGGCCCCTTGTTGCGTCTGTAGTTGTGAAGCGACACCAGCTCGTACTGCCGACTGCTGCAGCTCTTGTACACAACAAGGTGCTGCGTGCCGAGCTGTTGGACTTGTTGACGCGGCGGTGGCCGGTGTGTGGCCGCAGGTGTACGAGGAGACGTCGGGCGTGACTGTGGGCGACCCGGTGCTGCGGACGGGCAAGCCCCTCTCCGTGGAGCTGGGCCCGGGCATCCTGGGCAGCATCTTCGACGGCATCCAGCGCCCCCTCAAGGACATCAACGAGCTCACCAGCAGCATCTACATCCCCAAGGGCGTGAACATGCCGGCCCTCAGCCGCACCGTGCAGTGGGAGTTCAACCCCCTCAACGTCAAGGTGCCGTCTTCCTGTCCACATTTAATAACTACGAGTGATGTAGCCTCAGATACTGTATGCAGGGTCTCCACGGGTCACACAAGCAACTGAACTGAAAGATCAGTCACAGAAGTAACTAACGAGTTCGGAAATAGACAGTTGTGTTTAGTAAATAGAAAATATAATTTTTTGACGCCTCTCTTCTTTTTATAGTTGTACATTTAATAGTACCTAGTTACTTGGAGACTGTCCGCTGAAACACGGGGAAATTATTTATGAAATGGTTAGTTTTTTTTACATCAATTGTACAATTGTACAATTGTACAGTAGAGTCCTGCTAATCCAGATCAGATGGGCCCGGATCATGGAAGTCCGTACTACATGGAATTTGTCTTCAAATGCAAGTAATACATTTTTGGATGGGTAAAACTATAAAATTGATTTTCATAAATACAAATCTTCCTACAGCTTAATATTAGTTTTAATATTATTGTAGACCTTATGTAATGAAAAACAAATCTTTTGATAAAAAATATATAATTTATAATTTATTGTATTGCACAGTTAAAATAAAGTACATTACTGTTTAGGAAGAATTGTAATAAAGAGAGAGATGTTAAATGTGAAATGCTGTGTACTAGCGGGGTCGCCGTGGCGTTGTGCAGGTTGGCAACCACATAACGGGAGGAGACGTGTACGGCTTGGTGCACGAGAACACGCTCATCAAGCACAGGATGCTGCTGCCGCCGCGGGCCAAGGGTACAGTCACGTACATAGCTCCCCCGGGCAACTACACCGTGGACGTGAGTACTGCTCGCTGGCCGCGTTCATACCTGTGCAAGTGTGCATGTCATTGTTAACAATACCCAGTACGTTCTTATTTATTTTGTGATAGTAATGTTTGTGCTCTGAATTACTAAGTGTCTTTTTGGTTAACTTTGAGTAAACATGAGAATGTTAATCTTTACAAAAACGTGATGTACAGTGTTTCAATGAGCTTGCTTTAATTAATAGTTTAATTTTGTATTCAATAATGAAATTATATTTGCCAACAAGTGTGTGAGCTATGTTCCAGCTTGTCTGCTTGTGTGTGAGGTGTAGCCAGTAGTGATAGTGTTGGTCGAGGTGTGAGCGGCAGAGCGCCGGAGGGTGAAGGGACGGGCTGGTGTGTGCGCAGGACGTGGTGCTGGAGACGGAGTTTGACGGGGAGCGGTCCAAGTTCACGATGCTGCAGATCTGGCCCGTGCGCCAGCCGCGCCCCTGCACGGAGAAGATGCAGGCCAACTACCCGCTGCTGTGCGGCCAGCGCGTGCTGGACGCGCTCTTCCCGTGAGTCGCGGCAACCCTCCTGAGAACTGCACGTTAGGGATCGTCCATTAATCACGTGAGGCTCTAAAGGAGGAGGGGGGGGGGGGGGGGGTCGGGAAATATCACGAAATATCACAAGAGGGGAGGGGGGTGTAGAGAGATATCACGTGCATTTATTTTTTCGCGCGATTTCTACTAAACCGAAAAGCGACGCGTGACCTTGACTCGCCGTAGCCAGGCAACAATATCCCCGCCCGCCGCTACATGAACCACCCGGCTCGGCTTGCCAGTCGCCAGTAAGGCTGTGATTTTGGCGCCGAATACATGCGTAAATCACATATAAGCCTTTCCTTTATTATTTTTATGCCAGTGAGAATAAACCTGCAACCGTAATGTGTAACTGGACATTTTTATCACTGTGCTTAATTTTCCAGAATTAAATTAGATTGTACCTTTATTTAAAGATAATGTTATGAAATTTTTAAAAATATTTTGTACCAAAAAAATACCCGTTATTTATTTGGGGGGAGGGGGGGGGTGAGTCTAAAATCTCACCACAAATCACTAGGGGGGAGGGGGTGTTAAAAATTTGCTAAAAATAATCACGTGATTAATGGACTACCCCTTATGTACTACGTGCATGTAATGTTTCCTGATTGAGAAACCAAAATGTTATGTCTCTTGAAATACTTAGTTGGGTTGCGCAAACGTGGTGTATTGTAATCAATATCGTAACATTTAAATAAATTATTTTCAGTTTTTATAAAGAATTTTTTTAAAATAAATATGTATAAATAAATTTTTGAGCTAAATGAATATTAAGAATGCATGATGAATGTTAATTTAATTAATATGAAGTTGCTATACCAGTCCGCGATTTTTCTTTCTAATGAAAAATAAAATAAAGGGTAGAATTAACTTTTTTTTTTACAAATGATGCACTAATCTGTACAAAAACAAAACACCTGAAAAAATTTTTTTTTGGCAACTATACAAATTGGCGCAACTGCTTACAGCCATGCATGGAGGAGGCAGCCACTTAAACCTCGCTGTCCAATCACTGCATAGCTTCGTACATAACAAACCAATCACAGTTCATTTCACTACCAAAAAACTTTCGGAAGTCCTTGCAGGTTCTACAGAATTACAGTCTTTAAAGGGGGCTAACCTCACAAGTAAAATAAGTGTTATCCTTCATTTTAATGTTGTGAAATTTCAAATTTTTATTTATTTCTTTTTTTTTGGGAGAAAATATTACTTTTCACAATTTTGAAAAGCAAATTTTATTTAGAGGTGAATTTTAATGAAGAATATTTTTTGTCTTTGGTTCTTCATCCAAATAGTTCTCAGACTAGTGTTTGAAGAATGGCATTGTTAGCACGTGCATGTGAAGGGTGACTGGCGTGGCAGCGGTGATGCGAGCCAGGCTGTGGCTGGTGGGTAGTTGCCCCTGAGGCACGGTGGGTGTGGGTGTCATGTCGCGACGCAGGTGCGTGCAGGGGGGCACCACGGCCATCCCGGGAGCCTTCGGCTGCGGCAAGACCGTCATCTCGCAGTCCCTCTCCAAGTACTCCAACTCGGACGTCATCATCTACGTGGGCTGCGGGGAGCGCGGCAACGAGATGTCCGAGGTGCGTGCTCCCCGTCTCCTGTTTCTTGCTGGATCCTCTCTGGCCAACCGGTTTACTTTCATTTCAGGTGAAGCGGAAGGATTAGCATGCACCCGAAATTATCACTAAACTCACAATTTTTATTACCTGGGTCCGAATTTGTTTATCTGTCCCAGTTTGTTCACATGGTCTCCTAAACTTTGCTCTAGTCAGACCGAGACGACAGCTCTCAGACGCTTGGCCGAGTGTGTTACCCACTTACTCAACCACACTAATATCTTTCTTAATGTAGCAAAATACTTAAGTGATCTTGGACTTTGACTTTTAATAGTCCATTAGGACAACATAATGTGCAAGTAGTAAGGCATACTACTTGGGTGTTTTCGAGAAAATCACAACAGAAGTTGTGTGCATCGAACAGTACCGGTGCGTTGTGACCTTGAGCTCGAGATGGCTACGATCGAGTGTTCGCTGGATCGAGTCCTATTCATGTGTTTTTATTCAATACTGGTCATATTCCTTCAAATATGTATATTACAATTCAACTGTAATATGTGTGTTTGCTAATGTTTATTATGACAACAAATATTATATTTATAATTATCTGCATACATTTGAAGCATAACTTTGTATTTAGTTGGTCGTTTACTGGACAAAAAGTCAGTAGTTTTTCAAATACAGTTTTGTTTGACTGTATAAAAGGCTAACACTAGTGGAAGGAAGTTGCGGGCCTGCATGGGTGGCTGTGATTGGTGCAGGTGCTGCGAGACTTCCCTGAGTTGTCGGTGGAGATAGACGGCGTGACGGAGTCCATCATGAAGCGGACGGCTCTGGTCGCCAACACCTCCAACATGCCCGTGGCTGCGCGAGAGGCGTCCATCTACACAGGTACTGCGCCCCAGTGAACATTGCTTGAAGTGGGTACGTCTCGATCGGCCTGTTGTCTCTAAAAAAAAATTCATAAGTATGGCAGTTTATTTACTGAAGTGTTGTGTCTGTGATTTTGGACTCGAATGTAAGTGGACGGTTATTTTGTATTGTATTTACCTGAATAATGTGTGTTGGGAAAGCAAGATGCGCTGCTTATTCTAAATTTGACAAAGCCACATGGCAACGTACCACAGCATTAGTTCAATCAAGTTCCAAAGTTTGTTTAACCTGTTATTGCTTAATGGACAACAATTGTCTTTTGTGTTGTTTGTGTGTACTTCTGTGAGAAATATATTTCAATGATTACAGATTGCATTTGCGATCATCTGTTGTTGCTCGAAAAACCTAAATTTATTAAAAAAAAGCTCAGAAAATGGTAAATCGTGATGTGGGATTAAAGTACATTGTCGTGGAAGGTCTTATTCGTGACTGGAGGGAGAAAACAATTGTTTTTGAGTGATGAGTTATTGCAAAAAAGTTTTTATTTGAAAGGTGAGAATTAGTTGAGTCTTTCTTTAGCAGTTTCCCAATTTATTTTGTTATAATCTTTTGTACGTAGCTTTGATTTCAGTAATTTCTAATTTGTGGCCGGGATGTTAGTGACGCTTCACTGCAGCGGTCTGTTACCATTTTACATTCATGACGCTTTTACCTTGCATCATGGTAAACATGTTAGTATTCACATTTAATCCCTAATTAAAATATTTACTACGTGATATCTACTTGGAGTGTGTTTGCAAAACAAGTTTAATTGGAAATATTGATGGATTTAATAATACTCTGTGATGAGATTAGTAGAGATGGGCAGTTGAATCTTTGAATCGAACCGAATCTCCAGTGTTCGAAAAATTAGGAATGTAGAGTTTATGCCTGTAAGAAAATCTGTTGTTTAGTTCAAATCAAATACGGATACCAAACTATTTGCAAATACCAATATCAAAATTGAATATAATAAGAATAATCAAAAATCCCACTAAAATTTTTTTTCACATCATTAACACATTCTGGAAAATTCTACAAATAATACTAAATTGAAAGGTTGGTTAGGTTTACTCAGCTTCAATAATTATATGGAAAATGTTTGTTAAAATATTTAAATTAAAATAAAAAATTGTGTTTTTAAATATGCAGCTTACCTATATTAACCTTACCTAACCCAACTTTACCAACCAATATTTTATTTCTGTGGTTATCTGCATCTAGGACCAGGTTCATTTTGAACCAGAATTTTTATAAAATGCAAAATTATGTGAAAAGAAATGCAATCCATTTCACAAAAAGGTGAATCTTTTTTTTAAAATGCTGTATTCTATATTATTGATTAAAGGAACTCATATTTACATTTTAAGCCCTTATCATTGAACGCAGCCAGGTAAATTGTATTTTAGTTCAGCAATATTATAAACACAATTTCATCTGGAATCTTATTTTTTATATATTTTGCATTCGGAACGTCTTGTTTCGTGTACATAGAGCAAGTAAGCTGTACTGTTTCACATAGATTGTGACTGTCGATTTATATGCCATCCAAACAATGAAATTTACTTCTTATAACGGTCATCTCAATGGAGTGTCAGTGTTGTATTAGTTGTAGTCCATGGTTGTAGACATTTATTTTTTATTACTTCTGGTGGGTATGATGAAATAATTACAAATAATATTTCGTTTTCAAGTTTGAAATGACAAATGTGCAGTGTTTTGAATCGTTCATGCGTTTTTTTCTATTTACTGTTTAGCGATACAGTAGGGAAAAACTTTGTATTCTAAAAAATTTGAATATTTGCGCAGGTCTAGTCGAGTTGCTCGGTTATAAGTCCCGGTTAGTGCGTTAATCTTTCATGATTCCCATTTCAAAATATTACAATTTAATACAGTTTATTTGTGAGTGTGGCTGCATGCAGAGCGTGATTGTAGCATGAGACGCGAGCCTGCGACGGGCGTGACCGTGTGACCGTGTGACCGTGTGTCGCAGGCATCACGCTCTCGGAGTACTTCAGGGACATGGGCTACAACGTCTCCATGATGGCGGACTCCACGTCCCGGTGGGCCGAGGCGTTGCGAGAGATCTCCGGGCGTCTGGCCGAGATGCCCGCGGACAGGTGAGGCCGCGAGCTCCCCCTGTGACCCTCCCCCCCCCCCCTCCCGGGGCAGCGAGCGCTCACGGCGGTGTCGGGTTGCAGCGGCTACCCGGCGTACCTGGGCGCGCGCCTGGCGTCCTTCTACGAGCGCGCGGGGCGCGTCAAGTGCCTGGGCAACCCGGACCGCGAGGGGTCGGTGAGCATC
Source organism: Bacillus rossius redtenbacheri (assembly GCF_032445375.1). Classification (NCBI taxonomy): domain Eukaryota; kingdom Metazoa; phylum Arthropoda; class Insecta; order Phasmatodea; family Bacillidae; genus Bacillus; species Bacillus rossius. The sequence continues at coordinate 65,962,903 of NC_086336.1, forward strand.
GTGGGCGCCGTGTCGCCCCCGGGAGGAGACTTCTCCGACCCGGTGACCTCGGCCACGCTGGGCATCGTGCAGGTGTTCTGGGGGCTCGACAAGAAGCTGGCCCAGCGCAAGCACTTCCCCTCCATCAACTGGCTCATCTCCTACAGGTATCGTTTACACTTGACACACCCACATTTCTATTTGCACGTTGAAAATGTATAATCAGTGGCATATATAGTATATTCTGTGAGGTCAAATCAGTTTATTTTGTTTTTGAGTCGCAATTACTGTTCCGTTTTAAATTAAATTGGCAAGTAAGTTGCTACTTTACCGCATGGTGGTGGATAGTTCACGTTTTGTGGTCAGTAGGGAATGTGTGATTAAACTGAGTGTAGTTAGACTTTGATAGTGCTTAGGAATGTTTTCATGCCATCGTTATTTGTTTTAAATTTTAAGTGCTGTAAATGGTGCAGTTTTTATTGCTTCCGTGAATTTATTTAGGTTAAAGTGCAGTGTTTGCTTCGTAAACAGTTTACTAATATCACTATGTAGCCATGTAGCCTAGTAATACTCTTTAGCACATTAAATTACACCAATAAAATAAATACCTAAAGGATTTACGTCCATTTTATTTTGACAAATCCTACATAGTAATTATGTGAAAAATTTTAATGATAAAAATTGAAATATGCATTAAGCAATGCCATAAAAGTTTAGTGTATAAATGAAGGATAATTTTATTTTGCAATATTCAACTACCCAAATAATGAGTTTGTCATGTCAAATTATCTTTTCAGTAGTAGTATTTCTTGCGCGACTAAGCCTAGATTCTTTTACCTATTTATTTAAAAGCACAAATTGTACACAATTCAAGAAACGTGTTCGATAAAATAGGCTGATTTTTTCCAGTGGAAGTGGGACCTAACATAACCCAAGTTTATAGCAATGTTTGTAAAAGACGAGGATGGCTGTGAGATGGCGGTGGTGGTGTCGCAGCAAGTACATGCGGGCGCTGGACGACTTCTACGACAAGAACTTCCCGGAGTTTGTGCCGCTGCGCACGAAGGTGCGGGAGATCCTGCAGGAGGAGGAGGACTTGTCGGAGATCGTGCAGCTGGTGGGCAAGGCGTCGCTGGCCGAGACGGACAAGATCACGCTCGAGGTGGCCAAGCTGCTCAAGGACGACTTCCTGCAGCAGAACAGGTGCCGACACCGAAGTGCGCGGCTTTGGCCAAAGGGTGTTTTAAAAAAAAATTAGAAGCAAACCAAAGAGTTCAATTTTTTTTATACCGAAATCTTCTCAGTGATCTATTAGTAGGGGCAAGCATTTTTCATGAAAAGATATGAACACTTATTAGACTGCAGAAAGGTATACCAGCACCTGTGGTTTCTTCCTCGTGATTGGCGGCCGTCTGCGAGAGAAGTTGTCGCCTTGTTTGACCGAGCCACTTATACGCGTTTGATTCCGCATTGAATCACTGTGATTGGTATTGTTACAATCGATATGTACCTGGGAAAAATTCTCCCAATCACGAAACACAGACGGTGCTACAGTGTTTTAACTTTCGTCTAGTCTCGGAATATTTTCGCGAAATCTGTATCTATTAGATATGTAATAGGTTGCAGCAACATGCCGTTCAGAATTATAAATAATTTTGTGTTAACTTTTATGTACGCCAACCGTGTTTTTGCTTGAGAGATTAGAAACCTGTTAAGAAGATACTGGATGTAAAACTTTGTGTCATACCCACAGCAAAGAGCAACGAGCAACTTATCGCGTTTGTGGCGTTCTAACTGAAATCGGTGTGTGCTGTGTTGGAGATTTATCAAAATACTTCATTATTGAAATTTGTTCACTGTGATGAATGATTTATGACTTCACGCTTGACTTCTTCAGAAATGGTGTCGATCAACTCTCAGAAACAGCTGTTTTTCACTCGAAACTTCTAGTACCTAAAAGAATATAGAGAAATTTTCTGAAAAACTTTAAAAACAATTGAATTTTGTCATTTTCATAAGTATCGTACTTCGCCATATTTTGGGGTCCCTACATATGGTAATTATTAAGGACCCCAGAAAATGGTAAATAAAACTGGCTCATTTCGGTGTAAAAAAATGACAAAAGCAGTGCAAAAAAATGACAAAAGCCGTGCAAAAAACCGGTGTAAAAATTAGCAAGCGGTGCAAAAAATCGGTGTAAAAATAAGCAATCAGTAGAGACCCAAAAAAATTGTGAAAAAATTATGCCATTGGCGGTGTAAAAAAAACCTCATAGCCTTACTGCTTCCTTTTTTGCCTGGCCAATTTTTGGGACATAAGTTTCTCTAAGAGTGTTGGCTGATGATGGCAAATCCCCTGCACCTAAAATGTATACATAAAATTTTCTAGACTAGGTACAGCTGGATTACAGAGTCAAACCATCAATCAATCAGTCAAAAATATACAAACCTAACCTAAAATTTCTAGATTAGGTACTGCTGGATTACAGAGTCAAACCATCAATCAATCAGTCAAAAATATATTGTGGTGTGCTCACCATTTCACAATGCAATCCATCCTATTTATGTGTTTGTTAATCTGAGGTACTTGCATATTTATTTGAAGTAAAGGTAAGTTAATCGATAATATTGTAGGCCTACATATGCTTATGAACTTTTATTAGAGGGGGAAAACATTTCTAAATAAATAAGGCTAACCTTCAACATGGGTGTTACACCATTCCCTCATAGCTGGATGATCAGCTTTTTCCAAAGGAATGTTAACTTACAGCATCATATTAACAAAATCAGAAAAAAAATTCTTGTTTTCTGCACTTTAAAGCCTGTTTGCTTTATTCACGCTGTCGCCTATCGAGATTTGTTTAGACACGGTAGAATGCTTGACAAAATAATTGTCTTTTTTGTTTTGTTTTGTGTGTGTCATTTGCCACATGCTTTTTGCAAGTGTCTTTGCGTGTACAATCAACCCGCACGTTGCAGAACTTGCACATCATAATTTTGTCCCGCTGATCAAAAATATAAAATCATCCGACATTATCTCTCTTTCACGATCAAACATTGTCGAAGTTTTCAGCATCTTAGCCACAAATTCAATTGTATCACAATACTTACAAAATGTGGACGGTAGTTGTAAACACTCATAGATATGTGCACGCAAAAATGACTGCCATCTTAGCTCGATGCGATTAAATTAGGTTAGAAAAATCGACACCAGTGCGCCTTGCGGCAGAAACGACCATTATTCAAAACACGAAAACTGTGGAGTCAATTTGTTATGTTGGTAGTGCGCACATATCGATTGTTGACAATTTTTACATTTTGTTTTCATTTGCGATGGCAATATTTACTGTTTGAAAACAGAGTAATAAAAATACGTGAATTTTAGTAACGTGTCAAAACGAAGATAATATCACGGCACTAGTCTTTCAGTCTATGTTTATTTCACGGCTATGTTTATGATGGCGTAAATAAATAGAACTTACGACATAAGGACATTATTTTGTGCGAAAAAGCGTGAATTTCGCGCGAAAATTCGTGAATTTCGCGACTATGTCAAAATCAAAGGAAAGTCGCAAAATTCGTTTAAAGTATCAAATTTTCGCGTTATTTCGTGAATTTCGCGCTTCACCATTTTTCGGGGTGTCTAGTAATTATCCATCTACAGTCAAACCTCTCTGAAACGACCCCTCACGGTTCCCAGGAATAGGGTCGTAATAGAGGAGGGGTCGTAATAGAAGTTTTCCGAAATTTTCAGTTGATTTCACCACACCCCCCCCCCCCCCCCCCCCCACCCCCACCCAAACCGCTACTTGCTAAGAAACCAGCCGTACAATGGCAGGATGTTGTCACTCACAATGCTAGACGGCTTTGCTTTAAACCCACTTCAACCTTCATGACAAGTCCGTCGCCCTACAGACCACCTCTAAAGAAAATATTTCAAAAGACAGTTTATTTTTACTGGTTAGTTTACATGTACGTTTTCTGCTTGCCGTAGTTAAATACACTAGAACCCCGATGTCACGAACCCTTATTTAACGAAGCAGTGATTTTACGAATACATTCTCGGGAACCGTCAAAAAATTTGAAATTTGACCTAAAAGTGAAAATCAGAAAAAAATTAAAAAAAAAAAAAAAAACGAAATGAAAGAACATTAAAATCTGTTAATTTTAACACACAGCGTATTTTTGTGTCTGCTTTAATACTTCCAATAATGTTCATGTAAGAATAACAAAAAATAATGGGACATTTCCTTTAAAAATATGGCCGCTGTTGGTTCTGCAACACGAGTGGGCGCACACGAAGCTTGCCCGGCTGGCTGGCGGCAGCGGCTTCATGACGGGAAGCCTACAACTCACGTAGTTTCGGTTCCCTACCACGTTCGTGCAACTTCGGATTTCTCTCAAAAATTTAAATTAAAACAATCGAAGGGTTAGGTTAGGTTAGTCACAACATGCTTGTTTTCATTGGAAACTTCTGATTTAGCGGCTGAAGTGGCGTTAATACCAAAACGCAAAATTCAGAAATCTTCGGAAATTCTTGCAGGGAACCGAAACTACGTGAGTTGTAGGCTTCCCGCTTCATGACGCATAAGCTCACCCCTCCCTCCCCTCATTAACATTCTTCAAGGCTCGCTCATCCCTCTCAGACACACAAACCATCTAGTGTCCTCCCTTATAACACCCCAACTTTGCTTCCTTTGAAAAACCTTCAGTGAGAAAATGCTCATTTCACCCTCCCTTCTCCCGTAAAATTGGGCTATTATGAATGGGGTACTAAAGCGGTGAGGCAGGGGTCAAAATATGTCACTTTTCACACCAAGTTCGAGTTCAGTCATCCCTGGCAAGGAATTTACAAGCTTTCAAACTTAAATATAAATGTATTTTAATAGCAAGGGTCCTTGAAAAGGAATATAGCGAATAAAATCAAGTTGCTGTCACCAAACAAAGCATAAAATGGCCCAATGCGTGGTCGCTTCGTTATTGCTTGCGCGAGAGGTTAGACGTGGAATGTTAGAAGAAAGATAAATGCGGGGGAGACAGAAGGCAGCCAGTGTTTTTTTCCTGTGTGGGGAATAAGTGGCGTAGCCTTTTTTTTATGCTGGGTGAAGCGACTTTTTTCTATCAACCCACGGGAAAAGATAATTGCTTGAGCTGTCAAAATAAACATCGCTGCTGCAGTTAAAACAAGTCGAGGCGGGCGTGCATCCAGTCGGTCGCTGTGTATTGTCAACCGATAGTAATCAAAATCAAGAGAAATCCAGCAGGTAGCTTTGCCTTAACTACATACCACACTAGACACTCGCAAAAAGCTAAACTTAAACAAGTTGCCACAAAAACCTTTATCTGCACCCTGCCGGCAAAGGGACGTGGAATGGGGGTTGTTAAGCGCTGACAGCGGTCGACAGGAAGTGGTATTTATTTTTAGATATGCGCTGCCTACGGCAGTACAGCACTCGGCAAGAGAAACCCAGTAACACGCTACTCACCACAAGAAACTTATTTTCTGTCCGATTTTCTTCAGATTTTCGGCAATTTTTTCACGGTTCCTCAAAATCGGGTTGTAATAGAGAGGTGGTCGCAATAAATGGGGTCGCAACAAAAAGGTTTTACTGTATACTAATTCCATGAACTAAGTTTTCCAGATCAGTTTATGATATTTATAGTAATTTTATTTACTTAATACATATATATTAAAAGTGTTATATTTTTAGGAACAATAGAATAAGTATAAATATATACATAAATAAGCCGTTATAAACTTAATTTGCCAGTATTTAGTTTTTGAATTTACTACATTTACGTCAATATTTTTCTTTGAATCTTTTTCCTCGAATCTGTCTAATTCAAGAGATTCGAGGATTCGACCGGCCCATCCCTACTGTATCGTTGATGGGTTGATCATGCTGTTGGGAACAGTCTCCAACCTAGCCAAACTACGGAGGAAACCTAAATAATAAATGAATGGTTGGGTAGATAGATACATGAATCCTTGCAGCGGTGATAGTCTAGCTGCAATAGCGTGTTCCCGCTGTCGACCGACGCAGCCAGCGAAGTAACGCACGCCCTAACCTGTCCGCAGCTACTCGCCCTACGACAGGTTCTGCCCGTTCTACAAGACGGTGGGCATGCTGAAGAACATGATAGCGTTCTACGACATGTCGAGGCACGCGGTGGAGACGACGGCGCAGAGCGAGAACAAGATCACGTGGAACGTGATCAGGGACAGCATGGGCAACATCCTCTACCAGCTGTCCTCCATGAAGTTCAAGGTAAGGTGTCGGGGTCTCGTCAGCGTACCTGCACAGATGTTCGTGAATACCAGAGTGCGAAAAAAAATTCCCTTAGTCTGTATGTAGCTCTGTATGTAGTATGGAGTGCACATCTGTTGAGATCACACACGAGACAATAGAGGAACGGCAGAGGTGGCACGCGGTGACGCTGGTTGCAGGACCCGGTGAAGGAGGGCGAGCAGAAGATCAAGGCGGACTTCGAGCAGCTGCACGAGGACATCCAGCAAGCGTTCCGCAACCTCGAGGACTAGGCCCCGCGCCGGCGCACGGGCGCGCGAGCGTGCACACGATTCCTGCCCTGCAAGAATACTCGTACCGAGACCAGCACAAGTTCGCGACGGGAGTTCGTTTCTGGCCGTAACTTATTTTTTTTTGGTGCTATGTTTTATTGTATTTTTAAAACTTTTTGTGAACTTTATTTTTCTAAGAGTTTTACTAGGAAGTATTTGTTCCAAATTTTTTTCCAATTGTACTTACGTGACAGAGGCATTTTAATGGCACATTGTGGTTTATACAGTTTTTGTGATGGAAAGCTGCGAGTCGGACAGTTTGAAATTATTCCCCGTTTGCCAGGATTGGAGCTCCTGCTGAACTTGATGCGCGCGTGTTTCTCCGTCGATGAGTGTCGGGTCTTTTTGTTAGTATTCCCGTAGATCCTATTTTATGTTTTACGTGTATATAAACCATCGTAGGTGTCTGTCTAGTGGAAACTCGTCCGTTTAACTTCCCACGTCTTGTCGTGCAAACGGCATCTTGTGTGTCTTCTGAGAATTACGTAGTGTGGTGAGGGTTAAGGATTGTTACGCCTGATGAAATTGTCGTCATGTTTCAGATCGACAGAACTTCCTTGTTTTGTGCATTTACCTTAACCTTTGGAACATAACATTCATCCTTGAAATGTTAATTTACATAGCGGGCCCTCTTAGTTGATAAATTTTCGTCAAAAGCATCAGTCTTGCCCGACTGCCGGGCCGTAGCGACAAAAGGGCGGCCGCTGCCATTTTATTTGCATTCCAAGAACTTCTAGAGTTGTGTACATATGTTTATGATGTTGATTCAGAGTTGAGTTTGGAAAGTTTTCTGTGTGTTCCATAAAATTTGGCCATTAATCTGGGAGTTAATTATTTTACTTGTTTTGAGAATACGGTGGTGTACTTTTCAGAGTGTGTGTACGTGTGGTACTTATCACGACTCTGAGCCTGTCGCAGTATTATAGCATGACTGAAGGTTCAGAAGCAGATCACAGCTGTCCTTAGCTCAGTATTGTCACCGAGTAGTAGAACATACGATAGAGTAGTCATCATAGCTACTTACCTCATGCTATTGGGTGTAGTGTGTTTGCGAAATACAGCAAAAAAAAAGCAATTTACAGGCTTCAAAAAACTTGAGTTTTATTTTATTGTTAATATGTATAAATTTCTGTAAGTAGTTGGAAGGAAAATAAAAGTTTATACAATGAATGTGTAATTGCTACAGTAGTTGCAGGAAACGAGTACATATGTAGGTTGTAAATTATCACACCCAGTATCTAAATGTAACATTAATTACGGGACAATAATGGTGCAAGTGCAGAACTATATGGTGATCTATTATGTTCTACAAATTTTAATAAATATCTGCTGGCAGTTGTTGTAAGAGATGTTTTTTGTGAATAATTCTAAACCAAGCAAAGCAGCTAATAAATTATTGTTGTTTTATGTTGAAGCAAATTGCGTGTGGATTTTGTTTGCAACTGTAATACGTAGGTAGTTGGTGTGATGTTGAACGTCCTTTACCACTCCACCGCCTGTGCTGTATTCTCCAGCACTCGTACGTGTAGTGACATCTACGTTGTAGGGCTTCTGAGCAGACTTTGAACAAACTGAACTGAATCAATCCTCGTTGATAGTTCTCCCGCCTTTTAACTTAGTTGTGAACGGCTGTGAACCAACAATGTGTGAAAGCTTTGATTTTGACAGGTTTTTGAGACTTGTGAAGTACGTAATCCAGATACTATTTGTTTTGAACTTTGCCCCAACAAAATTTGTTTTCGTGCATTAAAGTTTTTTAAACTGCGATATTTAATGACTTGCTGCAGCCATCATTTTGCAATTCGCCGCACACATTGCAGCGATGAGTGTTTTTAAATTGGGGAAACCTCTTGGTTATGGTGTTTGTGAAAAGTGCACAGTGAAGTATTTTTATCATCATGATGTGCCTCGCACGAGTATCTAGCAGAATGGACTCTCTCCCGAGGTTTTATTACATGTGAACTGTTAAACCTTTGACAGCATATGCTCTAGAAGTAAGAGTAGCTTACCACATTCTTTTTCCAAAGCAAAGGAATGGGAGAAAAATAAAATAAAAGGATTTAGGGGGTGGGGGAAATGTGTTAAAAATTGTAGTTGTGGTTTGTTGTGTAGCCTTTCCTGGTTCAGTAGAGCTTTAATTCTTGCGCACCAATAAGGCAAGATGTGGCACACCAGACTTGCTTGTATTTATACACATACCAGCTGCAACCCATATTCAGTGGTGAATCTTACCGTGATAATATTTAAATTTTGATGCAGGTAAGTATGGTAGTTATAGAGAAAGATCTTGTATTTAAATTTTAAATTGGCTGTAGCAAATGTTCTAAGCAGATTTCCTCCACAGGGCACTGTTGTCATATTTTATTTGCAACATTTGAACAGCAGAATGACTGAGAAAAAGAGTAAACAATAAGCAAATTAATTCACCGAGGGGAAAAAAATTAAAAAAAAAATTTAAAAAAAAAAAAAACACAACATTCTACTTTTAAAGTTTTTGAGTATGAAATTATTTTAAGGTGAAATATCTATTGAAATTGTACATTTTTTTTTTGCTTATAACCAGTAAACTGCTTTTGTATTCAATATTCGTATTTGAGAATATTTGTTTTTTGAAATTGATTCAAACTGAAAAACTTATATTTGCACAATCATAAATTTTAATTCTCAACTGCACTATTTTGGCATGTGAAATGAAATGAGGCCTTCAGTAATTAAATTATCCTTGTCAGCAAGAGGTCACTCAGTCTGGGCGTGGAACACCAGCTATGTGAGTGATGTGTTTGTAAGATCAGTCTTAACGTACACACGTCATGGATCAAAGTTCTGGAAGCTAAACGAGTGATGCAAACAGCAACAGGTGGCACCCTTGGCTTTGCAGGGCCCTGGTATGGCCAGGTAATTTGAACAGGGAAAAAAAATTTTTAAGCTAACCTGGAACTTAAATTTTGCATAGTTTTTTTTAAATTTATCTTAAGACTACTGATATTTCCCTGAAAAATGATACCATGATAAGTTTTATAAACCCAAACAATCAAATTTCAATTAAATCTCATGTGGAAGGTGTTTCAGATACAAGGTCACAAGACGGCACATCCCTGGACGGTTGCCCCTGAGAGATACTGCAAGGATAAAACCGCTCGGGCTATTCAGTTGCAACAGCCACGTAGGCAAGGCCCATCACAGAGCAGTCGTGAGGGCTCTTAAAAATATTACCTACATTAATATATACTGTCAAATAATTTTAATGCTTTAAAATTGGTTAATTTATTGATTTATAGTATTTGTAATGTAGCTAACATAAAATATTCACATGATTTAACTGGGCCTACAACCTGATAAAATTTATTTAGTGTGGGAGTACTTCAAAAAACATGTGAGCAAATCTTGCAGTACTCTTCAATGATATGTAAACATCTAACCTCAGGAAAGGGCAAATTAACTTTTCATACTAAACTGACAAAGTTTACCAAAATAATTCAATTTAAAGGAAAATTGTAAATTTTTTTTATAACTCTAATAGCTAACTTGAATTGTGTTTAACAAGATGGTACTCATGGTTTCGCAGGCTAGCCAACAGAGGCATGCAGAATGCACTTGAATTGTGTTTAACAAGATGGTACTCATGGTTTTGCAGGCTAACCAACAGAGGAATGCAGAATGCTTTGCATTACAGGCCTCGACATGGAACCCTAGACCAGAATCATTGCGAAAACTTGTTTTATTTACAGACAGTGAATTGTTGTTCTCATTAGGTACATTACTGGAATTCACCTTCCTGCTGTTGCTACGCTGAAGACTCAACCCTCTCCCTCACTTAGTACTGATACTGGCCTGGAGACAACCCTAGTCGGTAGTGTTCGGGTGTCCCTGTCTAGGTGCAGTGTCGTCAACGCGTTCGCGATGGCGACGAAACAGAAAAACATTGTTGGGACTATTGAAAAAAGGTTGGCAGCATTGACAAGGCAGACCTGATAAAGAACAGAAGACATATTGAAGATTTTTGTTTCAAAATGATATGACAAGGACAGTTTGGATAATCAATGTAAAGTACAAACTGCTTAACTAGAAACTCTGGAGGAAGGAGTGTTTGGTTTTGTGCAGAAAGAGAACATGGGTTTGCCGATCTCTGGATCCATCAGTTTACCCGTGGAGACCAGAGTATTTCAGCTAGCATAGGGTGGTTGGACAGACGGAAAAAAACGGCATGGAGAGTATCAACATACTATCACTGAAGAAAGCTTGTCAGATGATGTTAAAGTGGCAAAATGTTTTTTTAAAAAGGTTTGAAGACTAATTATAAAAGAACTGACTGCAGATAGAGTTCACAATGCCAATGAATCTGGTTAATTTTATTGGATATGGCCGAGTGAAATACTAGCCTCAAAATTAGAAGATTCAGCGAAAGGGTATAAAAAAGGTAAAACAAACCACCTCACCATAATGGCTTGCATGTTTAGTCAGGAAAGCACAATATTCCTCTCAATGAACTGGTCAAAGAGAACAATTCAGTGAAGTTTTTACCACCTATCTACCTTCTCTTATTCTACCAATGGACCAAGGAAGTCTGGATAAAATACAAAGTGAACATAAGGCTCACTGTTGGACGAAGGAGAGCATGCTGTGGTAGACGTGCTGGAGTCTCAACGTAAGCATTGTTGATTTACATGATCACGGAAGCTTGGAACTGAGTTGGAAGAGACTGGAAAATGTTGTGGCCTGGTGTATGTGACTCGTCAGAAAACAAGACAAAAAGATTTTATAGAAATTTTGAAAAATATTGATGGCTGTTCTGATGTAAGACATTGACAATGGTTGGAGGATATGAAGAAATTATTACATCATGCTGTGTTAAAGAAAATTGAATAGGATTCGGACAGTTTCGATGACCAGTGATGGTTTATGACCCACGCAGACGTAATAGCAAACACACTCAAATTTATGAATTAGAGTAAAGTCAAAACATGGCCAAATGAGCTTCTAATGCTAAGTGGATGCAAAATCGTGCTGCTCATAAGCGACACACAAAAATGAGGCAGCAAAAGCATTTTTTTACTATTGACTACGTGTACTGTGTAGTGTAAATACAAGTGTGCCAATAAATTTTAAATTCAAGGATTGATTACATGGCGACCTGCATCGCCTACAACATAAGGTTGCAGGTCAAGAAGTATGCAAGTACAATATGTATTTGTTAATAATTTCACAAGGATGCACCGTCTTGATGCAAACACTGCAGCAAAGCCATAACCTGCTTGGTGCAAGGTGATCACACCAGCTAACCTGTTCAGCTGCAGCTAGAAAGGCTAGGATGAATAGTAATAACTTTAAATCATATGAGATGAATATTCAAATTATTATAAATTATATAAGTATTTCAAAGAAAATTAACAAACAAAAAAAGTAAGAATAACCAATTCGTTTCAGTGCATCACTATTATCTCTGATTTGGCAAAGTGCAGTAAACAAAAGCATATTGAAAGTACAAATGACGAAATCCTCTAATTTACAAATATCTTGTGTTCTGCAAATGTCTTCATGTGCACACACACTACTATATAACACACAACACAAGAGTGCTACAGATTTGCAGCAGAGATTAGCACTGGAACAACTAATGCTTTACTACAGTTTTCTAACACTTTACAAAGTATATGTAACACTAGATCTTGAGCACATATTCAACCAGGTATTGCTGATAAGAAAACAAGGTAATTTCAATATTAACAAAGTTTAAACAGTCACAACATAAAAGAGAATTTATAATATCAAGGATTGCAAAATTATCATCTCTTACACCCTGAAAAAACTATCGTTTAAGGGATAGCATAATTTTTATTGATTTACGAATGATATTTTAACACTGAAGCATTTCGAAGATGATTGGCTACATACACATAGTTAATTCAAAACTTTATACTACAGACAAATTCCATATGTCATAAAAACCATAAATAGACTTGTTTAGTAGAAAATCCTTTTATAACTGTTTAAATATGATCACATGAATTTATTTAAAATCAGGATCTAAATTATTATAAGCCAAATAATTTCTGATAAGTAATATTTCTTTAAATAATACACAGGCAACTAAAAAGATACAAAATGTGATCACATAGACCAACAAGACAACAAAAAATAAAAAAATAATAAAAGTAGGTCTGTGCGGGATCCCAATACTCTGGAAAAATTTAGGGAAAGTAAACATTTTTTCCCCGTCAGGAAGGAAAATTAATTTCCAGAAATTTTTTGGAATTTTAAGTTTATCTTTAAATAAATCAACTGCAGAACATACATAGTACATATTTACTTCAAAATAAACTTTAACTATGGTAAATATGACAGTTTCACGATTACCACAATAGAATATGCATTTACGGTTTTGTTTACAAAACAAGTTTTTAAGGCAGTGTGATATTATTTAACAACTGACGTATGTAATTACCTACGACATACCTGAAATACCACATTAAAAAATGAACTTGTAATAACCTCGGTGGGTAACTCGACCCTGATGATGGCCACTGCAACATCAACAGAAAAGTCAGTGATATATTCGCCTTGGACGCAGCTACAACCCAGAAGCCAAGCTACTTCAATGGCCGCGAAAGCCTGCAATCTTTAATATATTTACATCTTAATTTTAAATGTGGTTTTATTTATATTTTACATTTTACCCTTGTGAAGGATATTAAAAAATAATAATTTCAGGACACCAAATTCTAGGTTTTGTATATTTCTATTGATATTTTTCCATTAATGTTTCTCATGAGAAAATTTTTTTCCAGCATCAAAAAAATTCTTTCCCGCACAGACATTGTAACAGTGCAAATATGTAACAATGTAACCTCTACCTCACATACCAGGAACTCTTGAAGAAACAACAGCAGCGTTAAAACCCTTAAAATACACAACTAAACATGAAGCTTGCTTCCAAATTATAAATATCACTTTCATTCCTAGTAACTTTGTTGTATTTGCCATAATACAAATCAAGAAATCGCATGTTGCACAGGACATGACGTTAATAAAAAGTCAAATACAGACTTACACACACTTACACTTGATAAGTAACACAAGAAGTACAAATACCAGGTGAGCCATTTTCAGGACTCCTTAATATTTTTTATAATAGTTAAAAACTAACAATTACTGTGACATTCATCACACCAGTAAAAAATAACCAACGACTGAACACACAATACTAATCAAGGGCTCAATAAACTGCCATACAATTTGCTGCTGGGAATACTCATTAGCACTGAAATTAAAATAAAAGTGATAATATATGCTGGAGAGTAAAGACTAAAGCAGTAACCGCACTGATGTCTATGCACATACTGTATGGAACATGTCTAGTAATAAGTAAGAATAAACAAAAAGCAAACATCTTGACAGCAGCCACCGTAGCGTAGTCACTGGTGTCACCTAGTCCAGTCTCAATACCTTTTCTTCCGAGCCTTCACACATAACTCAAAGCTTTAGAGTTTAGAAGACTGCCGGCAACTGCATGCAGAACCCACACTCATCGCAAAATCTTACTCCTCTAAAACTTTGAAACTCGTACAAAAATAAACTCTTATGAGTAACTGTTTATAAAATAATGAACAAGTCTGGAGTTAACATAAAATCCTTGTATCAAACATTAAAAATAAACTTAACAGAAATCAGTACACAATCATGACTGACTGAATGTCCCACCTCCGAACCAGGAGTTGCAATCATCTTGATTCACCTGTCGTCACCTAACAATCTGGTCGATTGTTAGTTACCTGAAAGATAACATCAAGCATTACAATTTGACACAAATTTCAAATGTGAGTAATAAGGAACTGATAGCTACGAACTTGTCATAAATCGTCAGATCAGCAAGTGTAAAAACCATAAGTTACAGTTTACATTCAATACAAGACACAATTTTCATTCTTCATTGCAGGAATGAACAAGCAATTAATTAATTTTTGATTGAACCAAGCAGTGTGTTAAAAATGTTCACGCATTTTGATTGACTTTAAGCAAATTCCACGTATACAAAAAAATATTTCATACCACTGTCACACAATCCACACAAACATATCATCTCTAGTTGCTAGTGACCCGAACAGAAGTAATGTTACATGAGACACAATGTGCAAAACTGCAGCGAGAAAACAAAAGGAATGTAGTGCAAAAATTCAGCGCAATGAAGTTAAGATTAGTTCTGAAATTCAGTTTTGTCTTTAGTTTATCCCTTAAAACTTTTATTCAATAAACAGATGAATTTTCAATTTTGTAATATGTAACAGGTTTAAGAAACAGATATCATTCACAAAAATCTCTTTGAAAAATGTATGCCTGCTTCTACATTAAACTTAACCAAAAATGGGAAAACTAAGATATGTACTTTGTGTTTTTATTATGCACTGGTCAAGTACGTATTCGGTACGTACACAGGACAGTACATTCACAAAATTTACATTTCTAATTGTTAAACACAGTTAAATCAGAAGAATCATCATTCGGGGGCACAAAATCTTGTATATCAAACAGGGAAGAGTTAACTGTGAAAGATACAATATCTCTCGTAAGGCAGATGGCGAACCTACACATTGTAAAACAAATAGCGTACTTTTTAGAATTGGTATGCTGAGAATTTCAGCCCGTAGTCATGTAGTCCAGAATTGTATATAAAAAAAATACTCATGGAGGTATTTTATTACCATGCAAGGTCATATTTTTTCAGTTTGGTCCAGTTGGGTCAGGCAACACATTAGCATTTTCATAAAATGTACATAAAATTGTTTAAAAAAAGGGGGTTGTCTGTAAAGTCGGTTCACAGACGATAATTTCACGTGATAACGTCATAAGAAAACATTGAGGAAAAATTGCATAGCATACCTTTTAATTTTCAAATATTATTTACAGTTTTTTGCAAATTTAATTTAAATAATTTGTTTAAATATAATCACGAACAATTGGTTAAAAAAAGCCCGCCTTAACCTGTTTGATATTATAGAATATTTTCTCGCACGGTTGGTTGGCCCGGTTCTCGCACGCTCGGCTCAGGCGGAACGTGACAATGAGTCATGCGTACAGCCGGGCGTTCATGGATTTACTAAGGCGCTATCACGTCGGAAATGTGAGCGGCAGCTGGAGAAGAGACAGGGAAGACTGGACGGACCACTGACCCGAGCTGTCGGGCAGCCGGCGCCCGCGGCCGGCCGCCGCCACGGACTCGGTGCTCCCCAGCCCCAGCTTGTGGGCCACCGCGGCGCCGCGCCCCGCCCCCACCACCGGCTCTGCTCCGGCCACCCCTCGGCTGGGCCCCCTCACAGACCCTGCGCCCCACCGGCGTTACACTTCATTTTTATTTTATTTATTTATTTATGTATTTGGAATTTGTCATGTGCCCACCAACAGTCGTAGACTTTAGCGGTGGGCACTACATGCAATAACAGGGACACAGTTATCACTACCAGTGTATGGACTCCCACCTCCGTCGGTGCCACTGGAGGAAAACATCTACAGATGGCCAGCAGACGAGAGCAAGAGTACCACACACTAGCAGTGATAACAAAACAGACAAGACACTAACAAAGGTTAAAGAACCATAACACATAAAACATATAGGTAAAATCATATCATTAAATGTTAAGAGAACAATTGAAGGAAAAATAATATAGATATGACAGACATAAATCAGAATTTATAATTAAACACTGTTGGAATTCAACAACAACTGCGTGGAAACAAACTGTTAGATGTTCATTATGGATCAAAGTAATCATTCAAAATTATGCATCACCTCTAAAAGATTTTATGTAAAACTAGTAGGTAGCCTTCTTGGTACCTTTGCAGTTATTTTTTTTACAGCCAAAATTACAGTTGTCCTATTTTATTTGAAATAATTTATCTATTTAAAATATTATAAAAGAAATAAAGAAAATCCATTCTCCACCAACCCCGTAGCTGAACCAGGTCAAAACAGAACTTTCCATACGCTAATTCATAGTGAGTATGACCACGAACTGATTTATGGCAGAGTTTACTCTCAGATGACTCACTGGAGAATTTCAAAGGAATCCCAGATTTTTCCTGACCAATTGCAACTTTCCTAAATTTCCATATGTGGACACTTTCATGTGCCAAGCTTCAA
The DNA here is from genome assembly GCF_032445375.1 of Bacillus rossius redtenbacheri. NCBI lineage: Eukaryota > Metazoa > Arthropoda > Insecta > Phasmatodea > Bacillidae > Bacillus > Bacillus rossius. The sequence continues at coordinate 65,979,593 of NC_086336.1, forward strand.
ACTAAGTGAATAAATCGAAGCCATTTATAGTACCTATTACATTTAATTTTGCTAGTAAATTTGCTATTCATTTTATTTGAAGCTTTGGTTGTAATACAAAGCTTACCATCTGATTTGAAGCTTCACGTTTGTTGCAAAGCTTTAAAACATAAAACATTGTAAGCCTATGATTTGTATATGTTTTGCTTAAATAAAGTTGGTTACATTTAAAAAAAAATTAAAATAAGGCACTCAGTATGCTTTTATGAATGTTAAATTTGCATGGTTATTTTAAAATTGGTTAATCACATAATCAATTCAAACATTACAAACGTTAAATAATTTTTTTTAACTAATAGATAGAGCCAAGATTATATGGTTTTATTTTGAACCTGATTTCATCATTTAAAACCACACATTTCGTCGTTATTTCGTCTTTTAAAAAAATATGTTGTTTTTTTTTAAGCTATTACTGGTAGTACTTACACAATTTATTTCACGATTATGACATAAAAAATAGCATTTGGGCCTATTGTGTTGTTTAGAATCACATGTAATCAACATTTTAATGTTCTGGTTAAACATTTTCTCTTAAAAAGTACCATGCATTCTCAGGAACCGTCAAAAAATCAGATATTTTGGCACCAAAACAAAAATAATTGGGGAAAAAATGGTTAAACTCCTAATAAAAGCTTATAGAAAGCCATTATTTGACACGCTAACAGAGGCACGAACTAACTAACAAACTGACACACTCGTGGCAGGCAGCCTTACCGGCCGGCTTGCCCGACGTCCTGAGCTTGTCGGAGAACTGCGAGGCCAGCGCGTCGACACCTGCGAACACACGAGCACAGTTGGCAGCACGCCGCACGCCACACGCCACAACACGCCACACGCCACACGCTCCCCTGGACACTCACACGAGACCTGCGGCTGGCGCAGCTCCTTCAGGGGCTCCGCGACCGGGACTCGCTTCTTCGTCACCTCCGCCTGCAACAACGCCACTCCCTTCACTCTGCCCCCACGCCACTCTCTCTGTGCTCGGGTTCCGTCTGCCGACACAAGCCGACAACTGAACCCCTGGCTACTACTAAACCTATTTCAAATTCCTCAAAGAGCAACTTCATGTAATTACTTTGGTGTCACAATCATGAGTGTATCAACTCAGAGGCACATTAATACAACACCAATAATGTTGAATAAGTAGCCTGAAACTTTATCTTTTGTACTGAGTTGCTATAGTTGTGATGTCAGGGGTGAGTCTCCGAGAGGAGCCAATGAGACGCCGGGAGAGGTACTCACGACCGGTGCCGCAGGCGTGGGCACGGACACCGGCACCCGCTGTGGTCTGCCGTTCAGGAACTGCTCCTGTAACACACGGCGACACGGCACGCCTGCACTCAGCACGCTCCCACTGGACGGCACGTCACACATGACCTAAAGCATGTCCAGCTCAAAACTGAAGGGAAACAGAGCATTTTTCAAAATTGAACCTTTCACGGGGGATGAGGGTCCGCGGTACCATACAATAATTATGTATCAACATCAGAAGAAAAAAATGTCATTAACCAATAAACAATATACATACAATAGTTTTTGAGGATTAGTAACAAATTATCTAGCTACAGCTCTGTTCTGTTTAATTTTTTTTTCCAACGTTCCCCTCCCTTGGGGCCAGGGAGGGGTCGCAGGGGGAGTCTGTGACCTGTTCTGAACGATACTCGAGAGAGTATCAACCCTGTCCCTACAGGAGGGATCACAGAACGTTCACACTGTTCAACTATGATCCTTGCCCCGCCACCCTTCAGCACTTCCACCCCAGCCAACTACTTTTCTCCCAGCCAAACGACCCAAGGACAATGATAATTCCATTATTCTTTTGCGAATTGTCGGGGTCCCTGGTTATGCACCTGCTGGGGAGCCTCGATCCTCTGGAAGGGGGCGGCCTTGATGGGGCAGTGCAGTCCCGGCACGGGGTGGATGCCCAGGTGCTTGCAGCAGAAGTCGGCGAGCGTGAAGGCCCAGCGCCGCGCCCACGAAAGGCTGCAGAACGAGGCGTAGTCCCCGTCCTCGTGGAACTGCACACACGTCATGCTCGCTCAGCTCGCTCAGCCAGCCGGCCGTCGTTAACGAGTCCATAACAACTGCTTCTGTAGTCCGAGTGAAACTCATAACGGTAGCTATGTATGTTCATATTGACATGATGTCTTAGCAACGTAATAATACTCTTAGAAGCAAAATTTGTTAACTAATTTTTTTTAAATCTCTAAATTATTGCGATGTCTTTCCAGATTTGGGCCCCCCTCAGGATAGGGCGACGAGGAGATGAGAAGTCCGGTCTCAGTGGCCGCATCGCCACAACAGGAGCGGCCGAGTCCCGATAGGAGTGGCAGAGTTAATAAAATGATGAATCATAATTTTTTTTTCCTATTTAATGTATCAAATTAACATCCTAAATTTAAACTCTTTAACTGCAACGCAACTGGACCAAAACATTTTAGTTTCCGTGTACTTCATAATATAATTAAAAGACTTAATTCTATTTTTTAATAAATAGTACCAGTCACTTTTTTTATAGAAAAAATTAAAAATGGAAACAAAAAGTTGTAATATTTTGTTGCAAATCTAACTTGTATAGGTTACGTATGTGTGCTATTATGTGGTTAGAACTATGACAGTGATTCAAAAAACATAATGAGATAAATGTACTGAATGTACTACTTTTGTGCTCTATTTCCTGTTAGTAGAGCTTACAAGACAAAAAAAAAAAAATAGTAAGCTAACTTCTTGACTTTCAATAGACTCAATTTTTTGCCCTACTCGACTCAACATTAAGATATGCTACTTCTGCATCCCTAATTAAAAGACATTTTAAATACAAGCTATATATAGACATATACAAACACACAATACACATTACCAAGCTACATATAACTAGATAATTTATATTTTCATTTATGTATTTTTTTTTTATAATTTTTAAATTTTGAATCGTAAAATCATTTTAATTATAATCATAATGTATTACAATATCAATTGTCTATTTCAGTCAAAGCACATAACCTAATTTTTCAATTTAAAAAAAAAAATCAAATAATTTTAGAAACAATAATCATTAAAAAAATGAATCTTAATAGAAGAAATGAACTATAACATTATAAACTCCTCCAGATGCACTCACGGGGCAGGCGATGCCGACGCAGTGGGAGAACACGTCCCGCTCCAGCTCGGCCTGGGCCGCGACGATGGACGGGAAGCCGAAGTCCAGGCCGGCCTGCTGCGCGCACGCGTTGCACAGCTCGAACAGCAGCTTGGGCAGCTCGTACACCCGCACGTCGTACTTCTCCCCTGCACGCACACGCCCCTTTACTCACTGACACAGCACTTTCCAGGACCACTGTTTCCTTGGCTGTAAGTGGACCAAAAAGGATTATTAACCCCTGTGCCCCCTCAGATCTGTATATATAATTTCCCCGATTTTCCAGAATGTCGACGTTTACAATGGATTCTCCTTCTGACGGAAGCACAGCATCAAGGGTATTCAAACTTTAATATCACTAAGCAAAAATTGTGCACAATTGAATCCTTCTACAGCTTATTTAATAATATATCATAAGCAAGAATTGTTGAAACCGAAAATGTCGCACACACTTCACATGCAATAACATGATTTTACGTATATTTTACGAGTAAATCATACAAGTTGGCAATTATGGCTTTTTAATTAAACGTAATTTCCATGGAACAGTTTTGTTGTTATGAAATCCGTAAACTCAACAAAAAATGCTTTTCTCGCATGAAGATTGCACCTCTACTTTCCAAACTTAATTTTAGCACAAAATGTGTGTGTGATGTTTATGCGATAAAACATGGTATGTATTCTTGAGTAGACGTATCAAATTCAAATACCAAGTGTGGATTTTTTTTGTATTTAGGCATATACATACAAAGTTTTGTTAAACTGCAAAAGTATTTCACGCTGATAATTATAAGTACCAAAATTATGGAAATAAATATTTTCTAATTTTTAGGAAATTTTTTGTTTCTGCAGTAGTTGAGAATGCTTGTCGCTGTGAGTGACTCACGCTGGCCGTCGGGCAGGTGGGCCATGAAGCTGCGCACCACCACGTCGCTGTCCTTGTTGAAGTGCAGCATCTCCTTGCTGTAGTAGGTGTAGAGCGGGGGCAGCCGGATGGGGCGCTGGCTGCGCCGGTACGCTCCCACCGCCTGGGCCAGGCCCTCCGCGCCCTGCGCACGCCCACACGCCCCGCTCACGTCCGTGCCCGCATCACGCTTCCTTCAGGACCTTCCGTCTTGCAAACACAACCCCTGTCCCGACGCAGTCCTTCAGAACACTGTAAACACCACTAGTCGGATGTATTCCGCACGTAACGGATGCAACAAACCAACCAAAACGATCTGTCCGGAACTTTGCATTCCTTCATTATTAATTTGATTAACTTTTTATGAACATGCTTGTCACTTCAACGGAGACACCAGGATGACGGTACACGTATGAAAGCCACAGAAACGACGTACCAACAAAAACTCTTTTATCTCTTTGTCGATCTTGTTGAAGTCGGCCTCTGCTATCTTGGGGTCAGGCGGGCAGGGCAGGTTGTGCGTCTCCTTCGAGTGCTCCATCGCGTTCCGGAACGAGCCGGTGGGGAACTGCCCTGAAACAAACAAACAATGTCGTCTGCGCTTATCCGCACTCATCGCTCGGTGCTGTTTCAATTATTACTCTTCATACCGAATGCAACAGAAACTGGTTTGATCTAATTTCATGAGCTCCAACCTGGTGTGCACTTTGTTGTTGATAATTCACAAGCATATTTCCACAGCCTATGATAAAGTCTGAATATTAGAGCGTACCAGTCCACGCTGCCCTATGTTGCCAACAAATCTAGCGCTCTGTCGTTACTTCAGACTACTTATCTCTAATCCCATGCGAGTTGCACTCTCAAGTGATGCATGTAACGGACAAACCAAAATTATAAATAAAGGAACGAGACAGAACTTCTGTACTTAGAACAATGATAATAAAAATACCCTAAACATAAATCACCACCACAAAGGTTTTCAAAAGAAAACTAAATATACTGTCCATGGCCATTCGTGCAATTCTTAAAGCAGCTGAGGGGAGTTTAGCCTGATCTCACGAGCTCGTGGTAAATAAACAGGTAAACAATTTAGTCTGGACTAATAAGAAATAAAGAGCAGAAAATTGTAGTGCAGACACAAGGCATTACTCAAAGCAATACTGTTTGTTTAAAATAAAATTGGGACAGCAAAACTTTTGAAAATTTTAGTTTCTTTATCTGCCACAATTTAAATGCAACAAATACAAATACCAGCACTGTCTTTATTTCACGACTTTCAATCTCAATATGTTGCCGACTTTAATTTTGTTAAGTAATATTTATTAAACAAATAAACAATTCAGGTTTTAAGCACTGCATTATACAAATAAAGAATTTCAGGTTACTGGTTGTGTATCTTTGAAGATTAATGGTGTTGCATTTGTAAAATGAAACAAAACCAAAATGGGGCAACTCTTTCAGTACTTGACAGTCATGTGTAACATCTGCCTCGGTAAAAACTTGGGATTACGTTTTACTATGAATATTTTAGTTTATCAAATATATTCCGGGGTAGTTTCACTACATATCATGTGCCGTTAATTTGTAAATTCGACACAATATATTTTAAATTTTTATTATGATTTTAAATTTTTGTGTAGAAATTTTATTTGCCCTACTATAGTGTAATTTTAATTTGTTAGTCCGGTGTACTCCTCTGAGTTAAACTTTGTCTCAGTGCTCTGGAGCCCCTTTCCCATCGGCGTATCGGATATTCTGCTGGCCTAATCACTGACTGGCAGACCGCTTACCATTTCCCCCGCCTTCAGTCACGCCTCAAGCCTGTAATATTATTTCCCTTCGTGACCCTAACTGCCTAAGCAAGCCTGTAGCTTGCAGGCGACCAGTTCGCAGAGACGAGCTGAGATTCGCCTTTTTCATCACGTCGTAGTGTTATATTCGCCCCTCTGTAGCCACGACGGGGCGTAGTTTCCCACCAACGTTGCATTTTACCCCCACCTCCCCCCCTTCTCAGTTCCAAGTAAGACCAATGACCGGTCGTAACCCCCTGGGGACCGGTGACCGTTCTCTAGGTCTGCCGCGCAAAAACGAAGGCGCCAGAACCGACAGCAAACACTACCTAGCGACTAAGTCGCGAACTTCTCCGCTTGCCTACCCTCTAAGGCACCAGAGAGCAGCACCGCTCTCCCTTGAGTTATATGGACGCCAGGCGCGAGTCGATTCTTTTTAACTCAGCCTCCTCCGATAGAGTTCTCTACGGTCGCCCAGTGTGGCCAACTTCAAGACTCCTGCTAGAGTTTTTTTTTGCCCGTATTCGGGCAAGTTCAGTATTTTTCGGCGGCCCAGACACCCCCCCTTTCCACCTGTTAGCGCCGGCGGCTCCTTTAATTACGAAACGCGGACTGCTGCGACACACAGATCAACTCGCGTCACGGCTGCAGACAGACCTCCATCGCGAATCGGCTAGATTTCATCCGACCGTTAACGAATATGTAGTCGCCTTGTATAAGGGATGCTATCCCTCAAGTCCATTTTAGTAGATTAGTCTGTCTGCATAGTTTAGTTATTTGCCTTAGAAATTTTTCTCTTTGAAATTTATTATTATGAAGAAATCATCCGCGTCCTGCCGCGCAATTCGCGAGCTCCAGAGCCTGGCTGACTCCACGACTGCAGCGTGCTGGGCAACTCCCCTGTTTTGGTGAGTGATAATTCGCGAACCCTCCTTTTTCCCTTTAAATTTGTTTTCCGGGCATTTTCTGCCCCATAGACTGCCTGTATACCAGTTCTAATCAGTTTTGATTTGGACTGTTGCAGACAGGGTTCGATGACGGGGAGAGATTGATTGGTCTCATCTCGTGACCACCCCCCCTTTTCTGTTCCGTGGGTCACATTCGAAGAAACGCTTCTACTACCCGACGTGATTGTTTGAAGACCCCGGGTGGTAATGTAATTTCAACATTTCCCCTTTACCTAGCGACGAACTATCTCAACCGGATGACCAACCCACCAGCGACCAGTGTTTTTCTCAAGAAAATGTAAAACGAATAGAACTAATTAAGAATATAATCATCGGATCCATCCACTCATAATGCAAATGTTTATATTTCAAACTAAGAATGTAAATTAGTTTAAGTAAGCGCTGGCCAGCCCCAATTTCGTGTTCCTTTTGTTAATCTTGGAAAATTGTTAAATCTTTTGTAGGTATGTTAAAATAATTGAAACATGATATTCATCAGGGCAAATAAAACAGGGAAACTATAGATCAAGTTAATCGTGTAGTTTTTATTTTATTGATTATAACGATCCCCCAACTTCCCCTTTGCTTGTTACAGGAAGTTCCTAAATTGTGTTTGTTCCCACCTCGTGTCGCCTCTGGTAAATCATTTCATTTAACGTATTTTTTTTCCAGCTTGTTTCCAAGGCTCTTTTAATTAATTCCAAATAATTCTATTTTGAGGCACGAGGGGTGTTACAACTTGGTAGCAGTTAGCATGGTTACGGTTACAATGTGGTAGCAGTTTGTGTGATATGGTTACTCTTAAATTGTTAACTGTATTTTGGTTTGATTTATGAGAATGCTTTAAATTTATTTGGTATAAATATTTTTTTTTGTTTGTCACTAAGATTTTCTATATATAGTATTATTGTAAGTCCTAAAACTGGCACCCAATCTGATTCACCCAAAGTGAGTTAAATTAAAATTCTCTCGTATTTTACGTCCCGCCGTGACTGTGTTTGCGCGCGGTGAGACACCGCGCGGCCCCGTCGGTGCGACGGCCCTCAGGCATCGTGCCTTATCAGCGCGCGTGTCATTCTCCCTGTCATTCTCTTCACCCCTCCCCTTCCCGCCTCACCGGCTGGAGGAGGCGAGGTCATGCCGTTGACCCCGTGTCCGGCAGCGTAAATAATGCGTTACAATCTAGTTTGTTCCTCACGGCCGACAGTGCCCTGAGTTTGTCTAAATTCCTCCTTTTATCTGTCTTTTTTTTTATAACACATCCGCCTGCAAATCAGGCAATCTTTGTGAAAAACAGATAATAGAAGTCCTTTCGGACATCATGGTATTTTTTGTTTTGTCTCTCGGCGCCTTGCTCCACATGACAGGGCCGCCAACCGCGCGGAACTCTTCTCTACTCCACCCACGTAACACTTATTTTGTAAACAAACTACCCATGCTTTGTATGTCCTAATAATATTATTTTTATGTCACAAAACAAGCACTATAAATAATCTATACTGCATTAATTTTAGCAGCAAAGTATTTTCTTAATCTAAGGAAACGTAAAATATAACATAACATATTTATATAACTTATAATAATATAAAAAATACAAATAATATGATAACATAAACCTTTTGTTTTAGCTAATGTTAAGAAACTTCCATTGTTTACTATTTCTAAGTATCTTAAAATTAACGATTAAGTATTTTAATAATACATAAAATAAATCTAAAAAAGGGTCCATTCATTAAGTAACATAAAATAAGAATATGCTCATAAGTAATTTTAACAAGTACTCTAATTCTATTGCATCGTTCACAAGCAAAGTGAATATACTTCGACGTACCATTTCATTGTGTCACCATACACACCCATGTGCCTAGCTTTTGTTTAGATTTATTTCGTGATCACCCAACGAGAGGTGCAATCACTCATGCCTTTAAGGAAAGGTTACTGAATTAAATTGTTTATATACACGGGTTGAATCCCCAATACTTTTACGCTAGCCATGAGGTGAGGAATTTATTGTAAGATAGAGTACTAAACTTTTTTAACGTCGAGTTTTCTATAAACAATTTACCAATTAATCTAAGAATACTAAGTAAAGGATAAATAATATTTTTGTAATTATGAATTTTGAGTAAACAATTTATTAACTTTTATATTTTTTTGGATCGGTGTTCATTTCCTTTACAAGGTGGTGTACAGCTAGGTAATTTTAAACATCTAAATTTTTTTCATTATCCATTTTTCATCCAAATTTGTTGATCTTTCGGGTTTCGAACCCGAACTAACTCAGGGGTGAAATTCCCTCGTAGGTCTCTCTGCTTCAGCCTGATGGTCTGATCAACCGTCAGAGCTTGAACATGTTGAGCCTATGTGAGTTAATAAATGTAGGTATCCGGGACCGAGGTGTACTTCGCTTTTTAAGCAAGTATTAAATTCATCTATTTCGTCTGATCCATCGTCAGATTGTGCAGAGCTATGTCTCAATGCCTTCGACTTCTTATGGACAGCGAAACAATTATGTACAGGGGTTATATTCCCAATCTAGTTTGTAAGTTACGGGTTACCATACCCATTTACAGGGGTTACAATCCCCATTAGTCACTGAGTGCTCAAGGACGCATTTCCCTTGTTTCGGCCTCAGTGCTTTTCGGCCTCCCTCACAGCGCCCATTTTGGTGTTCCTACACGATATCCAATATCTGAGATCAACAGGATGAATTTCATTTCATTAATATAACAACGGCATAAATAGTTGTAAGCTTACAGGTACTTTAAGGTTAAGCTTTAAATTTAATTTTTTTATTTATTAAATGATTTTAAGGATTTATTTTAAATAATTCAAACCAAGTTTAAATGGACTCTATTTAATTATTAATCTTGTCTTGGACTAAAGTGTTACAGTCAAAGGTCATGGAATTAATTCTGCTTTATTACAAGTAGTAGGGCAACAGACATATTTTTTTATCTTTTCTTTTAGCTCATTAATAATAATAAAATCAATCATATTAAAATACGTATTCCCCAGAAATTAAGCAGCTACGAGGTGACTAGTCTCATTTTAATATTTAAGGTAATCACTGAGAGTAGTGAAATACTTTCAACCCCCAACGAGAGGTCCACTTAATTAATTTGGGTATGTTTGAGCATCCCGTTTCTAGACTAGCACAAGCTAGGTAATTTAAGATATTTTAATTTTTAATTTTTACATACGTAAGTTCAGTCTTTAACAAGCTACTTGACGTAAATAGTTTTAATTTTTTTTACTCAGAAATACCTCTCTGATATTTTTTGAATCTTCATGAATCTTGTTCCACGATTTCATATATTTAATTTCTGATTACGTTCCTTTTTTTTAATAACCATAATTCGTAAAGTAAGCAAGAATATGTTTGTAGTGTTTTTTTGTACTGATTTTGCGTTAATACTTGTACATGTTTATTTCTTTATTTTCCCTTGCACGTAAATGTGATGTACAGTGACGTACATAGAGTCTGAGCACTGAAGCTGTCACATCTAGCCATTTTTCTTTTTTCTTTTGCATTCTACCCCAAAGTTGGATTTCTTTTACATCGTTATCGATGAGATTGTTTATTTAAGTAAGAGCGACGTGACTTCCAGACGGCAAACTGGTTTCTTTTATGTGTTTTTCTAAAATAGGAGCTAGGTCAAGCTAGCCAACGAGCGGCGCAAAAGTTAGGGTCCTCTGAGCCAACGAGCCATGACCAAGGTCCTCTGAGTGAAATATCTCATGACCATTTTCGAGTGTTCTTTGGGTTACATTCCCACCACTCATCTTTGGACGGCCTATGTTCAAACCCCCTCTCAGGCAGTGCGAAGTCTATCAGCAGTCATGGAAGATCTAACCGCTCCATTATAATTTATCCCTTTTTGATTTATAATTGTTGGTTTATTGAATTTTACATTTCTTTAAATAATTTAAATTTGAGTGCGAAGAGTCGTTAATTTATCGCTTTTTTCCAGAATACTTTAAATAATAAATATTAGTTAATAATAATAAACATCAGAGTGGTATGCGCTGAAATTTCTTAATTTGTCGAATATTTAATATTTTTAAATTCATTCTTTCCTACGGATTGTTGATCTGTTGAGGTTTTTCATCCCCAATCATTTAAAATTCCACCAAGGGAATTCCACCCTTAGGTCCTGTGTCACTCCGGGACTGAGGCTCTGTTTCGCCTTCGGGCAAGCAGCAAATTTGACTATCTTCTCCATCGCCTGACTGTGCAGGGCTAAGTCCCAATGCCTTCGGCTTCTTATGGAAAGACTATTGTACAGGGGTTTACATGCCCACTTTCATTATTTTCAGGGGTACACAAATCCCCACCTTCATAACTGGCACCCGACTGACCAAGTTCCGGTTCCGGCCCAGTGTTTTAGGCCCGCCTCACAGAGCCCATATTTAGAGTTTTTGTCACGTGACACCATTCCCAACATCTGAGATCAACTTTTCTCATGACATCATTCACCGTTAAGGGTAATTTAAATAATTATATACACCTTCGATTTTATCAAAATATTTTTTTATAAGTAGTAAGATACAGGCGAACCTGGTACTAGTTTTACTAAGAAGTGTAAGTTTATTTTTTTTCCCTATATGCTCCGCATTCAAGCGGGGGAGTATGTGCCGAATCAGTGCTACTTTAGGCACGATTTTTTTTATTTTTCTTAGTTTTACAAAATTTTAAATTTTTTTATAACTTTAATTTTACGCTTTCGCCCCATCCAAACTTGTTCGGTCGAGTGTACCGGCAGGTTACCTTGTTGAGCAGCATAGTGCTCTCACCACCGTTTCCCACCAAATTTGCTAGGTCTAGCCGACTACAGGACTATCATCAGCAACGGTATCCACTGGCCGTCGCGTTTCGTCACGAGTTTAGCACTACGCGTGACGAAAGTAGCCGCCCTAAGCTTCCCATGGTCACCCCCACCCCTTCTCGGAGGTGTGCTGAAGTTTGCGGTCTCTAACACGTTTTGGTGTCCTTTTTTCAAGTTCCGCCGCACGTCCCGACGTCTGGCCGGCGAATTCTCCCAGGGCAGGTCATTCACCGGACATACCCCCCACCCCATCCTGGTCCACAGCGGTCATCGGCCAGCCGCGGCAATGTCCCCTCTCAAGGCCAAAATCCCCCCCCCCACTTGCAAAATGGCGGCCATCAAGTGCCGCGATGGTCTCTGCGAGACTCCGACCTGCATGCCTACACCATCTATCGACGAAAGGACGAACCAGCTGAGAGCGAGAGCACACTACTGACCACCCTATCCCCTCCAGGAGAAACAGTCGACCTCACACTCAGTCGATAGGTCGCTGGAGCCCTTTTTTTTTTTCTTTCGGAGCCCTTCGGAGCACTTCGGGGTTCCCGATCCCCTCCTCCAGAGGAACAGACGACGGGACTAAAGTTTAAGTTAGCGTCCCGGCGCCATTTTCAGGGATTTTGAGGGCAGCTCTCGTCCAGCGCGCATCTTTGCAACAGGTCGTAGTAACGACCAGCAGCTATCGTGATCCGCTTTCGGCAATAATGTAGTTGCTTCTGAGCCAAGCCATGTCGCCTAGATTTTTTTTAGTTTTTCTTAGTAGCTGCTCAAATAGTCAAGTTTAACTTTAGTTTTCTTTGGTTTTCGCCATAACTATTTCTTCTATGGCTACCGCGAGCTCCCGTGCCGCGCATCCCCGGATCACCCCCAGGGACAGCCACTATTTACTTCACCCTGCCAGCTAAGGTAAGCTGCACTTCGCCCCACACAAACCTGTTAGGTTGCCTTTTTTTTGGGCTTAACTTCGCCCGTCATAAACTGCCTGCTAACCAAGCTAATCCAGGTGGATTATTGGTTACAGGCAGGGTTCCAGAATCCCAGAGGGTTCCAGAATCCTAGAGTACTTCAAGGACCCCAGACCAGTTCAAGATGGCGGCCCAGTTCCGGCGCCACATTTTGCACCTCAACCTGTAACTCGTGAGCCTCTATAACGGAGTCTCCCTCCATCTTTCGGCACCCCTCAAAAAGAAGTGAAGAACAGTTTATAACTCCGCCAGTTTTAGGACGTTTTCCATTTTATTATAAAATATTGTATTTTAAACACATATATTTGTTTGATGAGCCTGCGAGCTCAATGTTCCTAAACAGTTGAACATAGCATAGTATGAAATGGTGTTCCCCCCCCCCCCCGGCCCCTCTTTCTTCTTTCTTTTATTCGTTAGTTACTCAATGTAATGTATCAAAAATAAGAATCTGACATTGTTAGCAGTTTTGTTTGTAATGGCTGTAATGCCGTAAGATATTTTCTAATGTAAGAAACCTATCAATGACAAGATACTAAACTACTAATCAACAGTAAAAGCCTCTAATGAAACCAAACCATACGAGTGTTTTCATTTGCTGCTACTTGAAACCACAATCCACGTAACCTTTCCTACTGTCAGGGAGGTTAATTTTAAATTGTGTTTGTAAGTGGGCTGTGCCCCTCTGGCAAGTTCTTTCAGATAATTAGCCTGACGCTTCCACCGGACATTTATTATCAATAATTATGGTTTTGTTTTGAGCACAGCACCACGGTTACAATCATAAAGTTTATTTGGTCTATCAACATGTTTGGTATGTACCCTCATTTTTTACAAAAGCGACTATACACGGGTTTACGTAGCTTCACGTGGGTCCTCCATCTTTGTCCCTCATTTCAGTTCATTGACTTTCGTTCCATTTCCACGAAATTACTTCAACCAAATACAGTGTACAGAGAGACATGATTTTTACACATCAAAAAAATCACTGCAACATTACCAAGTACCACACGTCGCAGGCCTTGTCCCGAGGCGAAGGGGCAGGGACCCAGTGAAGCAGCAGACACCTGGCCAGAGCAGCGCCCCAGGGCCTAGATCACAAGGCGAAGGGGCAGGCCCTTGTCCCGAGGCGAAGGGGCAGGGACCCAGTGAAGCAGTAGACTCCTGGCCCGAGCAGTGCCCCAGGGCCCAGACCACAAGGCGAAGGGGCAGGCACAGGCACTCACCTGGGTTCAGGATCTTGTGGTAGAAGTCCTGGACGCCGCCGGCCAAGCTGAACTTGACCAGGCCCACCTCGGCGGGGTAGTACACGCCCTGGTCGGAGGCACAGTAGTAGTTGACGTGCATCAGGTAGAAGGGGTGTTGCGCCAGCTCTGCACAGAACACGCACGGTCAGGGCTGCACAACATCCCTGTCTGAAACACCCTCCGGTGTTGTGCGTTTCCCCACAGCTGGGAGAGACTGCCATGCATTTACATCGAACTAAGTTTATGCTTTATATTTCCAGCTAGAATTATTGTAAAATCATCCTAAACAATAGTAACACGTATCATTATTTTTGCCATATAAATCACACTCGAACTAACACATATATGACTATAAAAAAAAAAAAAAAAACTACATTTAAATCTGCAATGTTATGAGAATACAAAAAAACCTTATTTTTTTTATTATGAAGTAAGGTGAGACAAAACATCAGTGTTCTTATTATTTTCAAAATTTTTACGTGGTTGGAATGGAATGCATTTCAGGGAAATAAATGCAACATTCTTGGAACAGTGTGGACGGTCCACTTGAACCTGCCGAGAGCTAGTTCAGAAGCAAGTCACGGACTCACTGTTCTCCAGGGCGAGTCCCGCGACGGTGTCCTGGATGGTCTGGTTCATCTGCGACAGCTTCTCGCCCCTCTCGGCCCGGATGCGCTCCACCTCGGCGTAGCTCTGCCCCGACGTGGTGAACTTGCACTCCAGCTCCGAGCGCTGCTTGAACTTGAGGTCGCGCGCCAGCTCCGTGAAGTGTGCGCGCTCGTGTTCCGGCAGCGCCTGCCACACGCCACACGCCGCACGGAGCTCTGGTGAGCGGCTGCCTCTCTCAACCAGTCTCCTCGGGTACTCACTCTACATTCCTCCAGTAACATGGTAGTATTATTTATTTATTTATTTATTTATTTATTCAATTATTGTTCTGTAGATCCCATATGGAGGTAAGGACTCCGGGATATAGAACAAGTCAAAAATTACAAATATATACATAATATACAAACAAACTGTACAACCACAAAAACTAAATATTACAGTGTACTTTTACATTTCAAAAGTAAGAAAAAGAGATTAAAAAAAAAAATGGGTACATAAGAAATTGTATAAACTGTAGTCTAAAGCTCAGAGTGAAAAGTTAGTTTACAAAACTCAATATTTTTCTCCTCGTTTTGTGATGTATTTAAATAAAATTTACCAAAGTTTAGTTTTCTTATCTGTTATTAGGTCAAAGAATTCTATCAGAGAGTAGGAAGGATGTTCTAACAGAACTTGTTTGATTGTTCTTTTGAATATAGGTAAATCGGTTATACTTGTGACAGTTTGTGGCAATAATTATACTCTCTCTCTCTCTCTCTCTACACACATACAACACCAAGAGTCACTAAAACATATTCTCCAGAGCTACAACACCTACAACCTTGATACTTGGCAGGTATTAGAATACTTAGGTATAACTTAAATAGTTCTTTACTATGTAATTATATCAAGTTTTTTTTTTAAATTCTTTTCATTTGTAACATTTTGGAAAGAAAAAAAAAATTTGTAATAACTGCTGTACCTGGCATTTACACATGATGAAAAATTGATTTTTTAATTTTTTTTTTTTAAAACTTGTTTAGTTGCTGGGTATGAACACACTGATAATGCTATCACTACAAACCTGAGAACTACCAACCACCTGTGGCAGTACAGCAGCTTCACTGTGGATCATACAATAATAATATTGTGAAAGTCACTATTACGATATATAAAAAAAATCTGTGCAAATGTTATGACAACAAGGCTTTATTCAAATTGAACTGCCTAGGCCCAAAGTTGTTCATGTTGACATGCGCTTGTCTCAGGGCAATATTGCCGATATTAGTTTACTTTCAAGCGCAAATGTGCTGTATCTTCACATTAACGCCTCCCCTGCCACTGATTCTTATCTACTACAGCGCAGAACTTGTACTTCGCAAGCTATTCTTTTCTTTATTTTCAAACCCAGTGCAATCTGCAATTGACTTGCGAGAGCTGGACCATGCAGCGACACGACCCACTGGACAGGCTCCCTGGAGCCACCCTCGGAGCACACCCGCTGCAGCGAGCACGTCGCGACTCACCTGCCAGGCGGGGCCGAAGTACTGGTAGGCGTCTCCTTGGAAGCGAACCCCGTGCTTCTTCTGGTCGGCCACGAACAGGGCGTAGGCGTTTATCACCGGCTTCTTCGGCATCGCGTCTGGCCTCCACACCCCACAATACACAGTCACAGCTTTACAGAATACTTCTTTAACAAATCTAATTTCTTTTTACTAGGTAAAAGTGGGTATAAGTAGATACCTGATATAAATAGTGTTGCCTTATATTTTAAAATTAGAATATTCACAAATGAACACCTTTCACACTGTCTGCCTCAATCATAACTGATTTGCAAATAAGAATAATAATCATGCTAAAGTATTAACTTATTTTGTTCACACAGCCTGTTCAACAACACAGCACCTTAATCACCTGTTTCCGACCGTTTCCACACAATCAGTTGCATTGCAGTTATTGTTCCAATGAGCTTTCTCATCGAATTTGCTTTAGCTCTTTAGAATTCACTATGTAAAACCACATATTTTTGCTACTTTTGGAGTGCAAAATAAATAGTGTTCGAACTTGCGTATTAATGTAGGTATTACAATTCAAATAATGATTATTTTTTTTTTAATTCCCCCCAACAGAAAATTGTCTCACCTTCAGAATTACCCAATGAACCTAACCACCTCCACCTGTTACGCCCTCGCGACACGAATCATCGCGACAGTGAATGCCCCTTCCCCCTCGCCAAGCTCGTTACTGGAGTGGCTCAGTTCTTCTCAAACAAAAACTTTTCAAATTACAATACATATTTTTTTTTTTTAATATGTGCATATACTTTAATGATAGTTTAATAGCTTGGTTTAATAATTAAGTCTTTCCTTACTTCTGAAATGTTTTCACTTGTGTGTTTATGTTTGTTTGTGAGCCTTCCAGAGGCAGGGGAAGCTGCTGCTGTTGATGTCATTAGTGTTTCATTCATGTTTCAATGAGTTATGTTACGTTTGCCTCTTGAGTAAAAACTGGTGCCAACGTGAGAGAAGAATTAATTTACTGTTTTCTTTTTTTCCTCTTTATAACGTTGATAATAAGTATTTTAGGGTACATAATTGCAGTAAATATTATGACAGTGGAAAGATGAACATTAGGTTATCTATATTACAATTTCAGGAACATAATAAATTTGCTAATTTGTTTTTGTGTTATCTTGGTTGCAATAATGTACGCAGCTCCACCGGTCTCACAAGCACCACATCCAGGAGATATCCACTCTCCTCGCCTCTACCGTCACCCTTTCAGGTGCGCTTCCCAACCACCTGCCCCAGTCCACAGTCAACCAGCTCCTCCGGTCCCTGTTCCCACCCCGCCCCTGGCATCCCTAGCATGTTCAGCCTTGATGGCTTCATCCACTTGCCCTGGGGTTCTGCACACCTTGTTTCTCCCAGCTTGGATTCGTAATTACAATACTCCCGCTTTCTCCCTCACTCAACGAGTCCCTCCTGCACACATACCATTATTCCTTCCCCCATTTCTGTTCCTTCTAAATATTTCATAATTATCCTCCGCAGTTCCCCGTCCCCGATTTCTTCGTCCAACCACGTCTCAACTGCTATAACAATAACATCCCCATAGGCCTCTACCTTGTTAGAACATGTCAACCTTTCTACATACACTCCTACAATTTATTGTTGTTACCTTCACATTGTTGTATTTTCCCCTTCGTGACTATGTTCCTTTCCAAACATTTTGTGTTCTTTTCCCACATAATCCTTTCTTCATCAGCTCCTCTCTTGCCCTGTTCATCTTCACCTACTCTGTCCCACCAGTTCGTCTCATTACCACCATTCCTCCTGCCTCCTCTTTACTCCCCTGTCTGCATCCTCCCCTCCTTGCATGTTTCTCTGCCTGCCACTTCTTGCACTCAGCACCTGTGTTGATATTCCCTCACCTTCTCTGTTCAGATGGACAGTCTATGGTCTCTAGCCATATGCCACTACTTATCTTGCTCCTGCCATGTATGGCCCTGTTTTCTCATGATGGCCTCCGCAGCATTCAGATTTCACAGATCAATTCCGCTCCTGGGTAACACTCCAGTCACTACCATGGTCCCACTGGTTTTTTTTACCTGATTTCAAGTAGCATTTTTCTCATTTTGTTTACAAATATTTGTGGCCCTCCATCCCTGTTGAGGTCATGTGTACCTACTTGCACCACCACCCTTTTCACACCTTCCAGATTGCACTCCTCTACCCTTCCCTGTACATCCGCAACTGTCACCACTTCCGACTGCCTTCACGAGTCCTCGCACAGGGCTACCGTCTCCCTGCCAGTTCGCCCCCTTTGTCGGTCTCTTCTTGTATCCCTGTCTACCCTCTTACTAGCCACCTCAGCCCACCTCCCCCTCGAACAACTACATTCTGCTCCTCTGAACACATGTTCTCCGTTTCAGCTAGGGCCCTTTTTAGATTCTCAACTTCCTCAAGTTTATTAAGTCCATCAATTACTTTCTATCAGTGCTATATTCTTCTAACCTTCTCAATATGCCATTTTCTTTCTGCTTTACCTGCTGTGAGATTTCCTCCCTCCATTTCTTTCCCTTAGCTTCCTATTCTTTAAGGATCTCACCTCCTTTAACTAGAGTCTCACAGAACATAACACTACCATTCCCTCCCTGGTTTACACCCGACTGCCCTAGCTCCCTTCCCATCACCTGCGATTGACTTCCCCAATCAAACACATTCGGCATTTGACCAACCTTCCTTTGTTAAGCCACACTTATTGCAAACCCACTCTTCATTCTTGAGACCTTCTACCCCCTCCGTCACACCTCCACAATAA
The DNA here is from genome assembly GCF_032445375.1 of Bacillus rossius redtenbacheri. NCBI lineage: Eukaryota > Metazoa > Arthropoda > Insecta > Phasmatodea > Bacillidae > Bacillus > Bacillus rossius. The sequence continues at coordinate 65,998,358 of NC_086336.1, forward strand.
AAGTAAAACCGCTCGTCGCACGTATTGGACGCCACTATCCCTCCCCCACATCACTAGCCTAGTGTCACCCAGCTTTACCTTTCACGCACTTCCACTCCTTATATCTGCCCAGACTTTATTTGTGCCACTGTTTATACTTTACAAGTACGCACACTACGACAATCTCCACCCTTCAATGACGCTTATTTAGTTAAAAAAAAATTTTAATTTCACTCCACCGATAGCTATAGATGCACACCTACACTCGCCGCCAGTAGATGAAACATGGCGACCTCCAGCAGGAAGTGTTAAGGGCAAACACAGGAGAGAAGCATGAAGCAGGGAAAGCAGACAGGATGCAGGAGGGGCAGGGAGTGGCGGTAAATGCAAGAGATGCAAAAAGGACGGCATTGGGGCAAACTAGGAGTAAGGAGGCTGAATTGAGGAATGAAGTGTGGATGTTAAGGAGGGAACTAGAGGAGGGGAGAAAAGAAATTGACAGACTACGCAAGCAAAACGGGAAGGTTAGGGACCTGGAGGAAGAGGTCAGCAACTTACGGAAGCAAAAGGTAGGGCTAGAGGAACAGATACAAAATTGGAAAGATACAATCGAGGGGGGAGGTAGGGGTACTGGGTAAGAATAATGGAGGGGACGGGATGCAAGAACGGCAGAACCAAAAAGGGAGAAGAGAAATCATGGGCTGAGGTAGCCAGAGAGGACACAGGCAGGCTAAAGGAAGATAAGGCAAATAAAGGGGCTGGGAATGAGGGGCCTATGGAAGGCAGGGGAACCGGAAGCGTAAAGGTGGCATTATTTGGGGATTCGATGCTCAGATATGTAAACATACCGGGAGCGTATAAGGCAGGGAGGAGTGGTGAGAGGTTGGAAGATGTAAGAGAGCTATAGACCAGTTAGTATCACGTCGGCAGTAGGCAAGGTAATGGAGAGGTTAGTGCACAGGCATGTAGTAGGGGAGTTGGACGGAAGGAAGTGGATTGACAGGAGACAGCATGGATTTCGGAGGGGATATTCATGTAAAACTCAGCTGGCGGGCCTGTTGGAGGAGCTGGTGGAGGGGGTAGATAAAGGTCTGCAGATTGATGCCTGTTTTTTCGACTTCGAAAAGGCATTTGATAAAGTTCCTCATGAGAAAATGATGAAAAAAGTGGAGGGAGCTATAAGTGACAGGAGGGTGGTGGGTTGGATTGGTGACTTCATAAGCAACCGGACACAGAGGGTACGTGTGGAGGAGGAGTTGTCGGAGGAAGGAAGGGTTACGTCAGGGGTGCCGCAGGGCAGTGTGCTCGGCCCACTGCTCTTCACTATAATGATGAATGATATAGGAGAGGAGATAAAAGGGCATATCAGGCTATTTGCAGACGACTGCGTAGTATACATGGATACTGAGAGGAATGGGCTACAGGATGATCTGAAAAGACTGGAAGAGTGGGTGGAAAATAATGGCATGAAAATAAATGTGGGTAAGACGAAAGTGGTCAGGTTTACCAGGAAGAGGAAGATTGTCAGGAGGGAATATCGCTGGAGGGGAGACGTGATAAGTGAGGCCGACAGCTATAAATATCTAGAGGTGGTGCTGCAGGGTAACCTGGGGTGGGGGGAGCGGGTAGACAAGGTAGTGAAGAAGAGCAGACAGGCCCTGGGCATGCTGGGACGAGTGCTCAGGGGGGGAAGCAGCAGCATACGTGACAAGGCCTACAAAACTATGGTCCGCCCCATGCTGGAGTATGCCGCAGCAGTGTGGGACCCATACACGGCAGTACTTGAGAGGGAGCTGGAGGGGGTGCAGAGGAGAGCAGCTAGATGGTTGAAGGGCAAGTGGAGGAGAACGGACAGAGAAGGGAAGGGGGAGTGCAGTACCACAGAGATGATGATAGGATTGAGATGGGAGAGCTTAAAGGACAGAAGACAGAAGGAGAGACTGGCAAGATATACCAAGTGCTGAGTGGAGTGGGAGGATGGGGAGAGCTGGGGGGACGAGTCAAAATGGGAATGCCTAGAAGTAGGAAGGTTTTCTAAGAGAAGAGGAGGACAGAAAGGGGAAAGAATGCGATGGTCGTGAGGACGGTAGGGGAATGGAATAGGCTGGAGGAGGAGTGTGTGGCGGCTAGGAGTGTGGATCAGTTCAGAAGAAGAGTGCGGGGAAAGTAAGGAGAATGCTTGCCACCGGGCACTTCAGTACCCAATTGCAGCAATAATAATAATAACCTACACTCGCCGCCAGTAGATGAAACATCTCCATTGAGAGATATATTTTTCCTAAATCACAAAAACTTCACACCTTACTTTAGCTGTATTAAAATACGGATATTTTATAAAAAAAAAATTACGTAAAGCTTAGAATTTTTAAGACTTACCTGTGTAATTTAAAAAAAAAATACACAACGATAAACACAAACTTTCCAAAAAATAGTAACCCACTGGACGCTGTCCGAAGTTTCCTCGCAATGGCCAGACGTAACATCGACAAGTTGACGAAACTAATTATGACAAAAAGTAGTATCGTATGGAAAGAAATATAATATCACGTGACTATGGTGGTGTTTAAAACTATATTCAACCGTTTTGAATAGTTCGAAATAACGTTTGTCTACCATTTATCTACGTCCATATATAATGTGAAGGTAGCAACAATAAATTGTAGGAGTATATATTTCTATATATACTTCTACAATTTATTGTTCTGGAGTACGGTAGACGACTATGGGGCTGATTTTGTTGAAGCAGTTGAGACATATACGCCGTCCCCGCTGCCTGATTCCTGAATTAATGAATTTAGAATGTGGAATTTCAACTTGAGGGCGGGGTTCTTTGCCTCGTGGCTGCAGGCAGGGACGCGTCGACAAAGGACCCCCCGGGCTGTTTAGGCCACCCAGGATGCCATGATGATTAAGAAAAAACACTTAAGTACAATTGAATTTATTAACACATCACATTGTACATGCCGCCGTCACGTAACTGGCCATATCATCGTCTACATTTAATATCCACACGCGCAGCCCTCGAATGGCGGCACTGCTTCATGGCTTGCGGAACGTCCCAGAAATACCCCACCGGGGATTGCAGGCTATCCTGAGACTAGCGGTAGGGAAGATGATGGTTCGTGACGCGTCGGGAGGCTGCGATTAAGGATGTGCTGGACGGCGAAACAAGTGAATGACTATGACTAACTAATTAAAATACCTATAAATTTACCTAGATGAATAATGGAGTTACAAAAGTACACGTGGTGGCTACCTCGACCATTAGGACGCCCTTGGCATAGGTAGATAACACACGTTACTGATAGCTGAAGCTAAGGCTATAATTATTACCGTAGGATAAAATCAGACATGGAATTGTTCTGCAGAGCGAAGTGAATTTGATACAGAAATACAATTCAGGTTAGATTGACATAATTACCAGAGTTTCGTCCTCGCTGTGGCGTAGCGGACACGAATGCTGGGTGCGGGCGCGGCGGTACCGGGGCACGGATAACTCACACGCGACTGCGGCACATCCCAGAAACTGAATTGTTAGTAAATGTCACTGAGCGCGTTTAGCTATTAAGCAGCCCCACGTGGGCAAAGTCCAAACTCCTGGCGGAGGTATTAAAGTGTGAAGCGCGGGCACATCGGCGTGATGCCCTTATCAAAAATTCTTATTTATTATAATAAAAAATGCTCATGCCTGAACCACATTCAATTATTAAAGGACCGCGCGAAACTTCTCACGGTCAGTTTAGGGCCGGCCGTGGAGCGGATGAAAACGGATTAAGAGAAGTGTACCGATACACAGCCCACATATATATAAATGGTCAGTAGGGCATATTTAAGGACATATAAACGGTGTTTGAGGGGGCCTAAGCAACAATGGTCCGCAGTGTTGGTAAATATTCGGACGGTGCTGGGAGGCGGCTTTTGAAGTGATAGTGTGACGGCGCATACGCGCCAGCGCTAGACCGCCCTCTTTCCCGCCGCCCGCCGCCAGATTATCAATGTTGATATTTATTTAATGTATTTAAATTACAGGGGAACTTATAATCAATTTACGTTTCTACGCATTTTGGACTTTATGAACTACGGAACTCCCGTTAAGGAATTGAGTTGAGTATTAGCGGCAATCGGTAACCGCCTGAACTTAAAAACGACGAAGGGTGAAATGCATATGCCATCTGTAACTATGAAGGAGCTGGGATGGGACACACTACACAGAAAAAGGAAATCAGAGAGATTGGTGAAGTTGTTTTTAAGGTCGACAATGGGGATGCTGGGATATAGGTTGAATAAAGAGGGGAATAGATGGAAGAGGGATCATGGGTAGAAGATTCAGATAGAGTGGAGAAGAACGGAAAGAGGAAGGCAAGTATTCCTGTTTAGGTCATGGTGGTAGTGGAATAGGATTGAGGGAAAGATACTGGATGTGAGAAGAGAAAAGGACTTGAGGAAGAGGCTTCAAAAATTGGGTGGAGTAGGGTGGGACTCCTTGCCAATGGACCGAAACCCAATCGCAAGTGTATCAGTTAATCAACTTTAAAAATCAATCAAAACAATATTTATGTCTCATATGTTGCAGTTGTTCGTGACAACTTATAACAGTGAATGATTAATATTTTAAACATTATACTAACTAAAAGAAAATATAATTGATGTGCAAAATTGTTTTTTACATGAAACATTTAATTAAAAGATAGATCCTCATCTGCGTGATAGGAAAGCGGCCTATGTTTTGTTTGGTTCGGTGCGTGGTTGAAAATACCTTGTTGAATCTGATATTTTAACAAGTCCAGCGCTTAACAACGTTTTTAACCAAATATTTTGTAAATTGGTTCTTCTCATAATGAACCAAGCAGATGTTTCGAAGTTGGTGTCACAATTAAGGATATCAGTTGCCGGTGGGCAACGCAAATTAAGAAATGCGGATGGGCCAAAAGGAAGGTTACGAAAATTACAAAAGACAGTGACAGCATTGATTAAACATGAACGCATTGAACTTAATTACAACAGAGCAGATGAAGCGCGGGGATATGCAGAACGTGTAAGAGTTAACAACGCAACATAATTAAGTTAACGAGATAGTGTTATATAGTAACCATGGTACCATGCAGATACATTTGACAATTTATTTTAGTAACACTCAAGAGTTCAACCGTATTTATAAACTATTTAAGGGACGCTTAAAATCACAGTAGTTTGTACTAGAATCCCGTTTTTTGTGATACCACACTTTAAAATTTAACTGTTTTTCAAAGTTCCCGGGTATCATAAACTATACTATATAGCTCTACCTTTTCTAGTACATAACATCTTACCGTTCATATATTATTCACGGTATTGTATTATACTTCAGTTCCACCTTGTTTAGTTTATTTTTTGTAATTATATCATATCACATATCCAAGTTTATCACTTGATCCTGTATATATTGGCCCAGTTGTACATGATGTTTTAATTTAGTATAACCAGAGATCCTGGACTTAATAAAAACTGGATTATTATAATACAAACAAATTATTTCAGGTCTTGTTGAAGATTTTTTTCCCCGCATACTTTGTACAATCATAATTCATTGTTATATCTCAAAATTTTTGTTATGTCTAGGATCTTTCAAGGTACCAAATTTTAACAGCAAAATCATATGCCACTGGATCAATGTATACAGAACAATACCATCAGGATCAAGGGATAAACTTGGTTAATTTATTCGGAACTTAACCTATTTTGCGATACCACATTTGTATATTTTAATTTCATATATATATATATATCTTTTACTATGAGTTAAACTTTTCAGGTATCGTAAAGTATGCTTCAACCAACCCTACATTTTCTAGTATTGAACTTGGTTCCAAAAATATATTCCATACGCTAATTTAATTTGCTGTGTGCAAAACAAGCATGTGAATCTTCCCTATCCAAAATGCCCATTCTCGCGCTTGTACTGTGAGAATTTACAGGTCGTAATTACTTCAGCAAAGCCTTGTTAAGGACTTCATCAATATTCCTACCATATCGCAATGTAAACAGATATGAGCTGACCTACACTCACGAGGAAGAGGAAGGTAACGAGGGAAGGGGCAAGCGATAAAGGAGGCTGATAGAAGGGCACAGACCCCACAGAAGGCAGGGAGGAGGGTGAGAGAGAAGGCACACCCCGCACCGGTCAGGCCAGTGATGGAGTATGTCCCTACTGAGTGACTGAGATGAGGGAGCTGGAGAAGGTGCAGCGTAGAGCAGCGAGGTGGAAGAAGGGGAAATGGACAGTCCGACTGAGATGATTAAGGAGCCAGGATGGGAAGCATCACGAGGGAGGAGAATGGATAGGTTTGTCAGACTGTACGAGGAGATAGAGAGGGGGCAGGGAGCAGCGGGGGACTGGGATACACAGAGGTGGGTGGGTACAAAGTGCGAAGAGATCACGGATGGAAGCTCCAGAGGGACTGCAGGCGAACGGAAAGGGGTAGGAACGCTTTTCTTGGCAGGTCAGGGAATGTAATGGGTTGAATGAAGAGATTATAGTAGTGAAACATGCAAAGGATCTGTGGAGAATGCTATTGTAGGAGGGGGGGGGACCTTGCCACATGGTGAAAGCCCAATTACAAGCGTAGTAGTCAGTTTAACAAAGATGGACTCTAGGGAAATAAATGGTGGGGTGTACATCACTCAAAACAATATTTAAATGACAAAAATTTCTTTAAATTGCTGCAAGAATTTAATAGCCTTGATTTAAATATTCTACCATAAATAATTACTAGTTTGAATACTTGAAAGAAAACATTTTCTTTGATTTTAAAGCTCTTCATAATCCAAGTTATGATTGATTACCTGGGCATGTAAAATTCTACCCTTCTTAGAAAACCTAGTATTGGTTGAAAAACTAAGCCTTTGTGAAAAAATCTATCCATTGCCGAAAACTTGCATAGCTAAAACCTAGAATTTGTGAAAATTTTTATTAACAACTGCAGTGTAAAATGATTAAAAAACATACAAAAAATTACACCTACAACTAGTGAATTTTGAGCCATGTTGTTATATGTTATATGTAAAAATATTTTGGATTATTTTTTTGTATTTTGTATCTCACCTTTAAACTGAAAACATGTGTTTTACTGTATTTCTTTGAACTTATAAAGTAAATGTAAATCTAATGAAATAAAATGTTGAAGCTTCAAAATTAGGACGGACAATAGGCTTGGGTTAGATGTGTGTTCCTGGGATGATTATGCACAGTAGTGACATATCTCTAAGAATTGAACTAACCAAGGAAAAATTTTTGACGTGATAACGTGTTATAAGTCGATGAACGCCGGCTGCACGCACAAAAAATTGTCACGTTCCGCCTGAGCCGAGCGTGCAAGAACTGGCCAACCACCGTGCGAGAAAAACTTCTATAATATCAAACGAGTTAAGGCGGGCTTTTTAAAAGCAGCAATTTAAAAAAATTTGATTTATTTGTCCAATTTCATCTTTTCAAATTAACAATTTATTGACATTGATTTCAGTTTATTTCTATTACTAATTGTTCGTGATTATATTTAAATTAAATTTGCAAAAACGGTAAATGATATTTGAAAATTAAAAAGAATGCAATTTTTTCATCAATGTTTTCTCATGACGTTATCACGTAAAATTATTGTCCGTAAACATGCTTTACAGACAACCCCCTCCCCCTTTTTTTTTTGGGTATGTTAACTGGGTTCATGGGGGATGTGGGGAATGACGGGGCCTGCGAGGGGGTGGCTGGTTGCAGCTGGTCTCGGAGGCCATACGCCACGGGGACTGCCACCGCACCACCATGGAGCTGGCGGACTTCTGGCTGCTGGAAAAGCCGCTGGTGCACAAGCTGTTCAAGGTGCTGGTGCCGCGCCTGCACGCCTGCTCCGTGTCCTACACCAGGCTCTACCTGGCGCCCAGCAGCTGCCCGGACAGGCTGCGTCGCCGCGCCGTGCTGGAGCTCAGAGGTGCCGGCATGTCGCACCATCACTAACACAGTGCCTAAACCTTTTGTAAAGTACCTCGAGTGAGTACAGATCCTGAAACTCACATACTGGCTTTTGAAGTGAAACTTCTTTGAGCACTATATTAAGGCCGAATTTTAATGTTACACTTTCGTGAAACGTTGTGAAGCATTTCTGATGCTGAAAGTTTGCGGACGGTGCAGAGAACTTGCCGGGCCTAGATGCCTTGGGCGGGCTCCACGTGGCGGCGTGCGGCTCAGGTTGAACCTCGTCGTGCTGCAGGGATAGGCGGGTCGCGGCGGTAGGGACCCGCCTGCGCCTGACTGGCTGGCATCTAGTAAGGGAGCGTTTGGCCAGATGGCAACACTACCGGGGTTAGAGGTTATTTTTAAGTGAGTAATAATTTTGTTAATTCTTATTTTTTTACTCTCCATCTGCTGTTCTACCCCTCACGATATACTTACTTGTCGAGGTTTGATTTGCCAAATAAGTTTCACTTGTATCATGTGTACTGAGTTACACACACTCTCTTTAAATATTAAGTTGTTTGCAAACCTGTGTACTTTTTGAACTATTTAATGGCTTGCTGTACCGGCATGAGTGTTCATTCTCTTGTAGAGTGTAGTATTTGTCGTTAACTTTATCACATTTCTTTTACGCATGTTTTAGTGTGTGCATAAACATGATTACTGATGGGCATGCCTGTAAGCTGGTAGCCGGGAGAGGGTCTTGTTCATCCACTTGCTACGCAACCACATGTCTGTACAGAATGTCATAATGCAGAGAATGTATGTGGGCCTGTACTGCATTGGCTACATTTCTCTGATTTCATCGAAACATACATCCCAACCTAGTGTATCACACACAGCTGACTTCCTTAGAATGTACGTTACTCTTATTCTTTTGTGCCGAAGATCAATATCTCATTATTATTCCAAACTTATTTCTTCATTTTTATATAAAAAAATAAAGCTTGTTATATTCTGTTGAACTTGTCACCCTAGCAATTGCTGTATCTGAATGCATAGAGCTGCATCCACAGCACACACACCCTACCTCCCTTATCAAATCCATCCATAATGTAAAGAACACATTTCTAATGAATGGATAGATCACAATACTTTTACTGTTGCACCAAGTGTTGTCAGTTGGTCGTACAAATGTTCACTTACTAATGATGTGCTTTTGTGGTGATAGCTGTTCCTTTGAATGTGTACTTCCAGTACTATCTTTCATCGGTATTTCAGGTAGTCCTTATTTTATGATTGTACTACATATTAAATTGTACACAAAATGAAGACACTGAATGTTCTAGTAAAATGGGTGTATTTGAATATGGTTTGATTGCTTGCCACATGAGCGACATCCACGGGAACCTACCAAGCTGCCGATGAAGAGAGGAGCCAGGAGTGTCGGTGACGAGTGGAGGAGTGTGTGTGTCTGCAGGTAACCCGTACCCGCCGCTCTCCCAGGACACGTCCCACAACAGGAACCTGATCCACAACGTGCTGCTGGACGAGGCCCGCAAGGAGCACCGCCTGCGCAAGTACAGCGAGGTTGCCGAGGGTCTGGCGCCCGCCCCCAACTAGCCCTGCCCTGCCCAGCCGGCCTGTATTAGGATACGTCAGTGATTCATTCATCATACACAACTCGTTACTCATCAAATGAGTTTTCAGTATGTTTTTAAAATAAGTTTGTTTGGATTGTTTCGAAAATAATTCAAAAATAATTTTGTCAGCAGTTTCTCAAGCAGGGTGCGTGGTTGTGTTTCCAAGAACACTTGAGAGGCAGCGTGTGGAGGACATGAACCTGCAACTCGTACATATTGGAAGTTTGTAAAGTGTTCTCTCTGTGCCTGCCTGTTTTAATAAAAGAAACATTACAGTTATTCATTTTGCTTTTTATTTTATTGTGGGCTTTTCTCACATGTGTTGGCGTAGCTCCTGATGCGTTGCATGTGACGTCCTGACGTGGGAGGTGAGATCCTGCCACTCAACTCTGTGAACTTGTACTTCATTCTGCAGCTTGGCATGGCATGAGCGGTAGCTTCCCTGGACTTTTCTATGTTCACCCATTATCAGTCGGGGTATGCAACATCACGGGAAACGCAGAAAACTGGAATAGTCAGGCAGGGTGGCCAGCCAACCGGGAAATCGGGAAATACGGGAAATAGCCAGGATTTCTTAAAAAAACCAGGAATACCGGGAATCAACCAGGAATTTTTATTAGAACCGGGAATTTTTTTATGAAGTAATGGTTACAATAACATACGGCTGTTAAATGATCACGTTCACCACCCGTCGAAGCACGACAGCGTGCTCGTGTGCTATATTTTGTGAAAGTTAATTTGTTCATATTGCATTTAAAAACTTTTGTAGTACGTAAGAAACCGTTAACAATTCAGACTTCCATACTTATTATGTTTCTGTATTCAAAAGCAACAGCATTTTGGCTGAAAATGTTGTAGGGTGGTAGTAATTTCTCGCACGGCATGTTGGTAGCACTAGTTTTGTATGTATATTTGTTTCTACTTTGCGCTCATGTTGTTGCGTCACGGTATCACGGATACTTTTCTCGAGTTTTTTTAAAAAGTTTAGTTGTGCGGGACGTTGTTTTGAATTTTTTAAACTAACATGTAATTGGCGCAGACTATCAAAATGTGAACGAGTTCGTTCACCACGTACAATGACAAATATACGGAAGAGTTTGAATGGGTGGAGAAAGATCCAAAGTGCAGGACACACGCTATTTGCAATTTGTGTAATGTTAAAATCAATATCGGTAGCATGGATGGGAAGAACAGCATTAGCCAGCCACGCAAGAGAGGAAAAACACGTGCGTTTGGTGTCAAGTAATTTTTGTGACGTGAGATTATAAATTTTTTGTTGGTGGTAGGTTTTGTTTTAAGCAAGTTCATTGATTTAATTTTTAAGCCTATAGTTAAGTTGTCTATTGTTTAACGCCAATAAAACATCATATTGTGTGTGCTTTGTGTAACAAAAATGCAAATTGTAGGCAAATATTGATAAAAACCACCCTTGAAAAAACCTGGAAAAAACCAGGAATTTTATTATCCCAGAAGAGTGGCCACCCTGGTCAGGGGATTTTAGAAATTCTAGAAAAAGAAATAATATTAGGGAAATATATGTTAGGTCAGGGATGAAATGGTTAGTTACTACGTAATGCTCTATTGCTAACCCATTTACCATGCGACGCATATTGTATTAGGGTTCAGACTAATTCATCGGCTATTTCGAGCCACATGGGGCCGTACTGGCTTCAGACATTGAAGGTTGCTGTGTGGCTGTAGAATTTGATCTAAACTAAGATTAACATGTAAAATACTTCCCCCAAAAATAATCTGGTATTGAAAAACAAAGTTGCCATTTAAAACAACCATAAAATTAATTTTTAATTTTTTAAAAAACCACTAGCATGTGGCATAGTTTAAGGTGCATGTAAACTTTTTTTTAGATATTTTTTAAACACAATTTTTTCCCTCTGAAATCATTCCAGAAATTTGCAAACTTAAAAAAAAGGTAAAGTTTGCTTTGCAGTATTTATGTATCAAACCCAGATAATTCCACTACAAACAGCTGTGCCGAACAGGCAACGATAACACAGGTCCCTACAAGTCATGGGGGGAACCCAGAGAGTACTATAACAAGTAGTCTGAATTAATTTTTTTGATTCTCAACAACAAGGTAACATTTTACATTTATATTAATTATAAATGCCATGAAATTATGTTAGTTACTCAAAGTTTAAACAAGCAAACAAGGCATGATGCCGAGACACTCAAGTCTAGAAGACTAGTTTAAGCATAAGCAAAGGAAATTCCCAAAAATTTACAACCACGGGGCTGGGAATTACAGTTACAAGACAACGCAATAAAAAAATATCTAACAGAGAATATACATACATTATCGTGCGGGCATCACAAAATCTTGAGTTTAACAGGTTTACCTCGACCCAATACAACTACGAGAACGCTCAAACTTAAGGAACTGTTACACAATATCATGAGCACAGTACTCGTCACAAAAAACAGGAATCAAACTAGAAATGAAATGTACGAGCACAAGAAACATCTGTCAGCCAGTGTGAGGCTACGAACAAAAACCGTGAAGGGAAAGGTACATGCATGAAAAACAGAAAGAAATTATTAGAACACTGAGACACAGTCCTTTCCTTTCCTGGTGGCGATCTCTTTGTTCAAACTCGCAGCGGCCAGTATACATGACGGAGAATTAAATACAATTAAATTTTAGTTTATCAGACAGCAGACCGAAAAAAAAGGAAAGGCAACTACAAACTGGCGCACTGACATTTATCGTTACGTTAATACGGTATGCAGCTGTCATGCATATAACAGATTACAGAACGTCGCACTGGTCTCGTTGCACAAGGGAAACACTGACCCCTCGCAGGCTGGCAGCAGAGGCCGATGCAAACAAACCCTACACCGCGATAATTATGCCCGATGACGATCCACAGTAAAAGAAGACTAACAGAGAGAGTCAAGAAATTCCTGGCATAGGTCCCCCCCCTCTGTGCATGAGCAGTAATCGAGGAAGAGAGTTGGTGAAGGAGGGGAGGGGGTAACACCAGAAAGACAAGAATTTGGCACCCGCGGAGTTTGAAGCGGTGATGACACTTCAACATAAAATAAAATATATTATTTTTTGTAAATGCCCTACAGTGTGTGTTGCAAGATGATTAACAGAAATCAGTGTAAATAAGACTTAGTTCATAGCCAGTTCTCCCCCTGAAAACCTCCTGCTGACACGCGGGCTGCCCGCAAGAGTGACGCAAGGGCTTTCAGCAGTTTAGTTGAAGGGGGAGGGGGACAGGAACTGGCAAATGGTAAGTCAAAACATAATAGACCTTAAATATTATTTATTTAGAAAATTTCTCTTCCCCAAATGTGCATCATTAGCCTAAAAAAAATTATAAGTTAGAAAAAAAGTTGTGGCAACCTATGGTGTTTTAGTGCAAACAACTGTTACTTGATGTTTTTTCTTCTTTTCAGTTGTGTGTGATGTACTCACATTTGAAAGAAATAATTAAGTATGAGACAAAACAGGAGACCATTTTTTGGAGCTTTATTCCATGGTTGTCAAGCGGAAGTATTTGTCTGCCCAAATTTTATTAAATGATTCATCCTTAAAGTGTAATGAATTTTGATACGTTTTGACAGAAACGCAGGAATATTCTGAGAAAAAACCTTCTGCTTGAAATAAGTTGCAACAAAAAAAAAAGAACATTCCGGAACTGCTGCAACCAATCAGTTGCTATGAATGACAGATAAACTAATAACTGCTATAGTTCCCCAAATTTTAGATTAAAAAAATTTAATAAATACATTAAGAAATTTTTAATTTATGAAAAATAGTATCAAGCATTTTGGAAAGTTTTGGTTATTACTGAGTTTTAGAATTGAGAGAAACAAGATTTAGGCTACTTGTGTCAAGCATGGGGAGAAGGCAAAATGCTTTTTTAAAAAGAATGTACTTTTGATATGAAAACGATACTCCTCTGAAACGTCTAATGTATACTGAAAACATTATGTAAACAGAACAATTTAACATTTAAGTCAATAATTCAACTCAATATCAAAATAACTACCTACTGAATTGTTTGTTTTCACATTTACACCTACCGTGTGGTCATGCCTGTACCGACAAATAGTCTTAAATTGTATTTTTTTAATGTATAGGTACTGGGATAATATGTTTTTTTTTGACGCGATGTCTTATAAATCGATGAACGCAGGCTGCACGCACGAAAAAGCATGACTCATTGTCACGTTCCGCCTGAGCCGAGTGTGCAAGAACCGGCCAACCACCGTGCGAGAAAATCTTCTATAATATCAAACAGGTTAAGGCGGGCTTTTTAACTAATTGTTCGTGATTATATTTAAACAAATTATTTAAATTAAAATTGCAAAAACTGTAAATAATATTTGAAAATTAAAAAAAGTATGCAATTTTTCATCAATGTTTTCTCATGACGTTATCACGTAAAATTATCGTCCGTAAATCGACTTTACAGACAAACCCTCCCTCTTTTTTGTTGTTTGTTAATTGCGGATGGGCTGGAGTCCGGAGACCAGCACAAGGCGGCGGGGGTTGCACTAGGGGTGCAGGGAGGGGGCGGCTACTCCGCGAGATAGACTGCAAATGAAATTGCCGCGGGTCGCAGCTGCCGCGCATCGACCCGCCGGCGGTAAGGGCCAGTTTCCCGCGCCCCGCCGACACATGATCCTGCCTCGTGCCGGGCCGAGGGACGGCAAGTGTCCACTCCGGGGGTCAGCCCGCGGGGTCGCGAGCCGTGAAATGACCGGCCTCGGGCCTCCAGGGACCCCGGGGACGTGGGGCGGCGCTCCGGGCCAACTGTCCCCGCTGCAGCGCCGCACAGCGCCCTCTCGGCTCGCTTCCACGGGGCGTCGTGCAGCCACTCCAGTAGCGCAAACACTACAGGGGAGAAGAATAAACCCAAATCAGCCAAATTATATGTTCAGCATCATCATTCGTTTTTGTCACTGTGTCGTCCAAGGTTGCTGAAAGTCTTTATTTGCCGTTATCATCGACGCTGTCTCGTCGTTGTCAGCATTCATATTTAGTTGTCCATTATTAAGCCTTATCCATGACATACTGTGTATCCAGCAATGGCTTATGAACAAAAAAAATAATTTAAAATCATTATTCCTCATTGCAAGAATCTTATATAACTCTCAAAGATGTTTCTACCAACGCACATAGTTCTAAAACCTTGATTTGTAGTCGGTAATATTTTAAACTCCCGGTTCAGCCAATCACGTTTGCTGCACACCTGCATGGACCGCACTGTGAGGAACAGCGCCAAACAACTTGCGGTTGGTCAGAGCGGGGTGTTTGACCCTGGGGGGGGGGGGGGGGGGTGTGGAGAGACTAATAGAAGTCGCCAAGCCGTAACAACATTCCATCGCACTGCTGATTGCTAGTAGCGCTGCCCGACACGAGATGGCACTGTAGTCGTGTCGTCATTCTGGTGGCACCGTTGTGCGGTCAGCAGAAGTACCTCAGATTATAGCTTTTTCTCTGTCTGAACAACAAGCCGCAAAAATTCCCGTCCCTCAGTGCAAATATAATTCTGTCGATCTAGACTTTCTAGTCTTGAAATTAGTTTACTACATTCGATGCACTGCAAAAGGTGTTCTTTGTGCATTATTCCGACGTCCGCCTCTTTCATGGCCGCGAGCGCTTGAAGGCGTAGTGGATGATGAACCACAATAGTGGCTCTGGTGCGATAAACGTCCATCGTACGTTGAAGTCTCCGAGGCTGCTGGCGACGGAACAGCGCCTGTCAGTGTCACAGATGCCATCCAGGTCTGTGCTGCTGATGGTGCACCGGCCGTCGAGTCGACACTGGAGCAACCAAACCCCAGGAAACGCACTGATAAGAGTCCATCCGTACTGCACTGGGGTCAGAGCGGGACCGAGTAAATACTGCAGCGACTGGTATGAGACGTGAGTCTAAACGACAACCGTTTCCCGTTAATACACGAGTCAAAACAACATTCAGTTCTAATTCATTTTTAATTTAATCATTTTACCATCTATAAATTCAAGTTTGACAAATCAGATTCGAACTTGGCGAAATGGTTACGAATCTCCAACTTCTCCAAGTGCTCCATGTGCTCCAAGTGCTCCAAAGCACCAAGCAATCCAATAGTTCCAAGTGCTGCAATGATCCAAAGCTATAGTTTAACCTTTCGCTCTGCAATTCATAGTCGACGTGGCTCCGGTAGTACATTCCAGCGGCGGGTGCGGAAACTAAGCGTGATTTGCGTCGTGGAATGTAGTTGAAAATTCGATTTGCGTTATGTTTATCACACTCGGCTTTATTTCAAATAACTCTTCGTTAAATTTCCTGTCCGGGTTTCGTATTATAAGTTTTATTTGCAACATGAGAACACGTGATTTTTTTTTTTTTTTTCGTTGCCGAGGTTAGATGTAGGTATCATATCTCTGACGAGTTACATTGAACGGTATTGATATTTGCGGGAAGACTTTTTTTCACAGATGAGAGAGCCAAACGTCCGATAGTGCATCTTCGTTTTTTTTTTTGTTCATTGTAACTCATGATAACTAATGGTCAATTAGGTTAGGTTAGCAACATTATAAATACTTTAAAACATTGTGGACGGTTGATTTGGTTAGGATAGATACTGTGAAATCATGTAAACAAACAAGCGAGCAGGAACTTGGGGTGTGGCTCTCTCGCGTGTGGAATGAAGGCTTCCCGCTACTTGCAGGTGTTCCTGTGGAGCCCTCAGGGCCACCCGCCGTGCACCGACCCTCTCCTGGGGGCAGGCCCCCGCTGCGAGGGGTGTTCGCGCCTCGCTAATTGCCTCCCCCTCCAGCGGGCGCCGGGGGCCGCCCAATTACGTTAGCCGAGCGATCATCACGTGTGGATTACACTCGCCACCTCGCCAACCCTCGCGGTGACGTCACACGCCGGTGGCCCGCAGTGTTGCCAGCTCCCGTCTTCACTCCGAGCTACTGCAGCCCGTGCCGCCAAGTGACCCGATATGGCAGTCATCATTCCCTCTCAGTGTTTACAAATCCGTGTCTGATATCCTTCCATATGCTCCCCCGCTATCTCCAGACAATGAAAGAAATCAGTCCGATTCATATTCAGTACATGCAATCCTCTGAATTTGTTATTATTTCATCACAGTGAGCCTAAGCTGTAGGCACATGCGCTGTGTATGTACTGGATTTCCAAAATTGATTTCATGATATAATCTCTCTCTTTATTATTTTATTTTTCCCCCATTAATCGTCCAGATTGTTTTGTCTCGTTTCTTTGCGCTCGTTGACCTAATTGCTTCTGCGAGGTTCTCTTCGTGTTGTTTATATGAAAGCATTCCAGCAACTTTGAGTAACTGGAATCCTGAATCCTGAATAGATTTCTGAAAGTCACCCCTTTCTTGGGCGATTGTTAGAAGTATTAGGATGGCAAATATTAAATGTCTCCATCTGAGAGCATTTATTCAGTATTTAAAAAAAAACAGATTTCAGTGTAATTAAATTTAATTATAAAGAATAATAATTAATCATGGTTTTCTATGTAAATAAAAATAAATAAAATACTGTGATAAGATTATAATTTTTACTAGGAACGGTTTTTGTGTAGATTTATACCTGTAGCCACAATAACATAAGTATAGTAGGTATAGTACTGTTCAATTTAACTAAAGAAGCAATGAGTGAATTAAAAAATACTTTATTCACAAAGAGGATGATCAACACACATAGAATAATACACGCACATAATTATCTGAGTAAGTCAGACTCGTCTACTTGTTATACTAAATAATAAATAACAGATTGATAACAAAGCTGGCCATGTGGCCCACCCCCATTAGGAAAGGGCGCCTTAAGAAGAAGAATAAATAAGCAATAATTTAAATGCAAATCAAATAATCAAATAATTAATTATTACAATAGCACTGCCACAGACGGCAATGCTACCGCCGCATGTTCGGAGCCTGACTCGCTGCAATGGACTGTGTTGTTGCAGCCCCAGTTTCAGATAAGGGATACCAACGGTGGATAAAATCCCCAAAAGTGTAGTCTCGGGGGCGAAGCCTCAGGGTATCCTCCCAGGGGCTGAAGTGTCTAAGAATGTCGTGATTTTTAGGGCGAAGCTCTGAAAGAACGTAGCGAATCAACAGATGTACATATTTGGCTGTAAATTTAGTTTTCAGTGTATATTTTCTCAACTTTTTTTTCCCCCGCAATTGGTGGTTGCTGACCGCCTACACTCGAGCGGTGCGGTGAGTCAGATCACACAATATAAGAACACATTTATGTAAGTTTACTCCATCGCCATTTTATTTTTGTATAAAATGATTTGTCTATTTTCTTTGTTCCTTCTTGAACGTACAAAAAAATCTTACGTTTGCAATGAATTGAGCTACATATGATAAACAAGAAAAAGTAGTGGGGATAGGCAACCTTCTGAAGAGGACCGGATGCTTGTGAAAGCAAGGATGTACACATGTTCGGGGTACGACGACACGAGACATGGCGGTGCGCTGTGCCCACTCACCCCCCCCCCCTCCCCGAGCAGCAAGCCCCCTGCCCCAGCGGGGATTCACGTCTCGCGACATTGTTTTGTTTGCCGGTCGACTGCGGACTTATTGAATAATCCGGTCATAAATCATAGCCGCGGACTGAGCCAGGGGCGGCGTGAGCGGGGGGATTACCCCCGGGTGAGGGGGGGGGGGGCTGCGCGGGATTAGCTGCCCGCTGGCCGGGTCCTGGGGCTCTCTGGGGGACTCCGCCCCTCACACGGGCGCCGGTGACACCTCCGCGAGACGTCACCGCAGCTGCGTGGGACGAGCTTCTTCTGCCGGTCAGGCACGTGGCATCGACATATCTGCAAGTTTGTGTGAGTACATTATCCCCCCCCCCCCTCCAACTGCACCCTCTTCCTTCTGCGACAGCCGTGGGCCTGCAGTGCCGCCCTCTTCTGAGCGGGGTGCGTGGCTTGGATCAGCGCCTGACTGGCGCACGTCGCCATGCAGTCGGTCTCGATGCAGTCGGTGTAGTGGACTGGCCACGAGGCGACTTTCAGCTACTCGAGTCAACTGCAGGGATACCAGTGGCGTAGCCAGCATTTGTGTTTGGGGGTGTTAAGAAGCAAGGCCCCCCCCCCCCCCGCATCAAAGCGGGGGGTCCGGGGGTCCTCCCCCGGGAAAAATTTGCATTTTAAGGTGTAAAATAGTGCTATTTTAGCAGTTTTAGGTTCTTAAATTTAAATATTGTAATGGCTAATTTTTTTTTAATTTTTAATATGAAATTTGTTTGAGTGATGAATAAGAAATTAATCAAAGATTTGGTGCTAAGGGGGGGGGGGGGTTGTAACCCCTAACCCCCCCCCCCCTGGCTACGCCCCTGAGTGAACCACTCGTTACATCAGAACATTTCTAAACAAACTTACCAACTAAGTTGGCCGATTCGGAGCAGTATCGAGTGTTTGCAGTCGGAGTGTTGCTGTGACCGGTCAACAGAGACGAGTATCCCCCAGCACTGCATGGTTGCAACTGCGAGGGCTGCCCGTGGAGCACAAGTACCTCCTCCTTGTGGGGCCACGGGGGCGGTACCGTTAGCAGTACCGCCCAAACTACCAGCCATCTTCTGCTTATTGCATGCATATAGGCTTGGATAACTTGTGTCGGTTACCCCTTTACGCATTCAGATTGCTTTCATGGTTGTTTTTTTTACTTGCTTATATTTATTATTGTGTTAAAGTGTATTATTATTTTCTAACGTGTTAATGTGTTTAGCTAATAACCCAGCCATACTACCGCTATATTTCTCACAGTTACACAGTCCCCCCCCCCCCCAGAGGATATAGTAAAGCTAGAATATGTTTTAAGTTTCTATTCTTTTTTATTATGATGCTGTACAGATTGCATATTCATCGTTGGTTGTACAGCTTTGCAATAGCTTCTGTCTTTTTAAGCTATCAATTCGTGTAATAGTCGAATCTGTAGTAGCTCTGAAAATTTACTGATTCGAAACCTTTTGGTATTTTATATAAGGTTTTTCAGCAGTTCTTGGTCCTTTAGTAAGCGTAAAACATGCTTGAAATTGATTTTATCGATACTTTAGGTCTGAAAGTTCGGAGACTTTGTCTTGACTGCTTGAAATATGCTATATTTGCCTTGTGGTCCGGAGACGTCTGGTCTGTACGCCAGACCTTGTGCATGGCCTGACCTCGTGGTGCGAAGACAGCGGACTATACACCAACATAGTGCAAGACCTGGTTGGAAGGTATTCCAAGTATCGAACAATTAGACTTCCATGGTAGACACAGCGAAAAAATATTTATTTCGGTGGACAGTTATCGTGTATAGAGTCGTTTATCGTAGAGAGAATGATCAATGAACTCCACGTATATTAATTGAAAACAGAATCCAAAATTTATTTTAAGCTTTAGTTTCTTTTAACATTGCCCGAGAAACAAACCAAGGACGGAAATCCATCGAGTCAATCATTATTTGAATTAGTGATTTTTTTAAATGGATATTGTTTTTTTTTTGCCTAATTTCTAGGTCAATAAATACAAATTTCCAAGATGACGGCCAATATGTAATCATCGGCTTACTGAAGGCTGGTAGACTAGGTACCTAAGATGCTTTAATTGAATAAAATTTTTTATGTAAAATTATTATTTTTGCATTGATAAAGTATCGAACCAAGGAAAGGAACTGGACAAATAAATCAGTATATTGATTTCAGAGTTTTTAAATGTAATTATAATTTTTCCCGATTCTATAGCTAAATAATTACGAATTTCCAAGATGGCGCCTTAATTTAAAGATGGCGGGTGACACAGTAATAAATTATTACTGCACTCTAGCAGGTAAAAATTAAACTAATATGCAGCAGAATCCTCTAGCAGACGAAAGCAATATGTTGGATCCAAGATGAAGGCCTCCAGCAGACGAAAACAAGATGGCGGACGTAACGTCATACTAGTTGGCGATATATATATACCCCGGAATTAGTGGTGGGAGGTCAGTGTGCCGGTGGCTTCCGTGGGGAAAGGATCCCTCGCCATTTTTATTTTTGCCCTCACCACATTCAAACCGAGGACACCGTGATTTAAGTGCGTTTTTAAAATAATATTTTATTAAAAACTGATTAATGAAATATTTTATAAATTTTATTTTTTTTCCGAAATAAATAATAATAAATAATTACGGATTTTCAAAATGGCAGCTCTAACATCATAAATTAAATTTATTATTATTTTTTTAATAATTTTTTTTCCCCATTAAAATCAGATAATAATTACAGATTTTAAATATGGTGGCAGTAACGAAAACTGCAAAGGTTACTCAACAATGGAATATAATTCTCAAGGTCATGACCTCAGCGGCTTATGGCGGTTTGTAGATGCGGACATTAAGCAGCTTTGCGGACCTTTCAAGCCACTGGTAATTTTGAGGACTAAAACCAAAAATTGTCCTTAAAAACGGGAAATTTCCCCTCGAAATAGGGAAATTTTTATTTTCATTTTTTTTTTGCTGAAAATTTTCTGGTGATTTGGCGAGTTTTGACGAATGTTTGACACATTTGGGCAAAATTTGAGTAATTCTTTGCAACTTTTGGCAATCTTTGAAGGTCAAGGTCAAAGATCAAGGTCATCCAAGATGGCCGCCGTGACGTCGTAATTAAAGATGGCGGACACAATCCTCAAACCTCACTCCGACTCCGTGTCCCCGGACTGGACAGTATATACCTACTACATAAGTTGTATTTTTAAAAGAGTTAAAATGCCTAAAAGGCGTGTATTCAGGTAATTTTTATCCATAAAACAACTGCTACAGATTCTTTAAAGCACTTTAAGGACCTTTCATTACACCATTATCTTAATTTCTCCGCCATATAATGTTACGGTCAATAATTTCATAGTTAACCTATGCATGACTAGAAGACTGCGCACTAGTTCAGAGCCTTCGCTTAGAGGCGATACCGCGCTAGAAACACCAGCGAGAGTCGCTCTTATCCCGCCTCCCTGACACAGATACATCCCTTAAGTATTCAGCCCACCCGAGGAAGCTTGCGGTCTGAAATTAAAATAACCCACGAGTTCAATTGACTTTTTATTCAGCAAATAAATTATAAATAATTTACAGAAGGAATCTTTGGCTTCATTCAATGTAAAAATATTGGCAACAAGAATAAATGTATCAATAAATTTACATGCTAAAAATCACACACTCATCTCGATAAAAGAATATACATAATATATTACAGTTTGCATCATTGCACTGAATTATCACTTCGAAATAGTCATTGAAAAGGAATGAATGAACAATAATTCTAACTGGCTAAGTAAGCACCAATAACTCATTTTACGAGTTCGACAACCCAATGCATGTCACGTTTGTCACACATTATGACTAACATCGCGTGCAGCTCCTGACATTTTCATTTCTGATTGTTGAAAATAAAATTAAAACTTTACTACATGCTCTTTCAGGTTACAAATCATTAATATATTTAAGTAATTTTTCAAAATTACAAATACAATTTTAGTTCTTGTGATTATGGAGTCAAAAATTTGAACTTGTAAAGTACTTAGATTATTGCAAAATTAATAAAGTAAAGATTTATGACTATGTTGCACACCTACAGTTACATAAAAAATAAAATCATTCATAGGCTTAATATTTCGCTGGTAACATTGTATATGGTTTCAAAATAATTTCCAAATTTACTCTATAGTCATTGACACCGTTAAAAAATACTTATCAGAAATACATGCAAAAACAGAGTGAACAACTCAGTGATAAAATAATTTTGTGGTTTGTAACACTTTAGTAGAAAATAAAACAACCAATGTAAGCTTCAAATAACTTTCACTATGATCATGTGACAATAAATAATATGATATATAATTTTACAGTTTTGTTAAATGCAATATAGCCCTACTTAAATATTTTTTTTTTAAATTATAAAGCTTACATTAAAAACTTTTACTGACAATTGAAATATATATTTATTTGTAGTGATAATTATATTTTCTGACTCTTGGAGGCTACCAGCTATGTAGTTACTGAAATCATGCAAGTTCATATACTTTTAATTGCTTCGTACATAACAGAACGTTTTTCACACATGTACTATACATATAATTATACATTTATGCGTTAAAAAACCTTTTCAAGAAGAAATAATCATATATTATATCGTTAGTATGGCACATTTCCCCAGCAAACTGTCATAAGTTAACTCGATTCCCAAAGAACATAACACACCGCGCAGGATGTTTACAAGAGTGCCTAATATTGGCACTCCCCTTAAACAACAATCAGGTGCTAGATTTGCTGTACAAACAATATTTTTAAACACCTAGTTCATAAACTCTTGAGCAGATCACGTGTGATACGCAGTGGTTCAAAAACAGAACCAACGATCACCAAGTGTTCAAATATCCTGCACAGGGCGTGCAGAAGCTGTCTGCCACTGGGAGCGACATCGATTAGCCAGAAAGACGTTTCAATAAATTACCAAAAGTTTCCATATAGTTCTCCTGGAATTTCATTTCAGTTAGAAAGTGTGTGAAGTTTTGAGTGCGACAGATTAGCATCCTCTGAAAAAGGATTAGAACTCTCTGGAAGAAGGGATGTTGGTGAGGTGGTAGTCGGTGAAGTGACGCTATGCCATGTTGCTGGGGGGAGGAGCAGCTCACTAAGCCCCGCCCCTTGCACCACCCTACTGTCCCCCCGCCCACCAGCATGGCGGACCGACGTGGGGCAGAGACGCACCGCTGCCCCTACACGTCGAGCACGTGGTTGAGGTAGGCGATGTAGCAGATGGCCAACTTGAGGATCTCGATCTTGGAGAGCTTCTTGTCGGCTGGCAGCATGGAGAATCCCACTAGGCCCCGCCCACCCACATGGCGGACCGACATGGGGCAGAGACGCACCGCTGCCCCTACACGTCGAGCACGAGGTTGAGGTAGGCGATGTAGCAGATGGCCAACTTGAGGATCTCGATCTTGGAGAGCTTCTTGTCGGCTGGCAGCATGGAGAAGCCCACTAGGCCCCACCCACCCACATGGCGGACCAACGTGGGGCAGAGACGCACCGGTGCTCCTACACGTCGAGCACGTGGTTGAGGTAGGCGATGTAGCAGATGGCCAACTTGAGGATCTCGATCTTGGAGAGCTTCTTGTCGGCTGGCAGCATGGAGAATCCCACTAGGCCCCGCCCACCCACATGGCGGACCGACGTGGGGCAGAGACGCACCGCTGCCCCTACACGTCGAGCACGTGGTTGAGGTAGGCGATGTAGCAGATGGCCAACTTGAGGATCTCGATCTTGGAGAGCTTCTTGTCGGCTGGCAGCATGGAGAATCCCACTAGGCCCCGCCCACCCACATGGCGGACCGACATGGGGCAGAGACGCACCGCTGCCCCTACACGTCGAGCACGTGGTTGAGGTAGGCGATGTAGCAGATGGCCAACTTGAGGATCTCGATCTTGGAGAGCTTCTTGTCGGCTGGCAGCATGGAGAATCCCACTAGGCCCCGCCCACCCACATGGCGGACCGACGTGGGGCAGAGACGCACCGCTGCCCCTACACATCGAGCACGTGGTTGAGGTAGGCGATGTAGCAGATAGCCAACTTGAGGATCTCGATCTTGGAGAGCTTCTTGTCGGGCGGCAGGGTGGGCAGCAGCTTGCGCAGCTCGGCGAAGGCCACGTTGAAGGCTTCGACGCGGATGCGCTCGCGCGTGGCGTGTGCCGTGCGGTACTTCTGCGTGGCGCGGCGTCGCCGACGTCGCTCTTCCCTCGTCAGCGACCCCATCTCGGCGGCGTGGTCCTCCCTGGGGACAGAGAGCACACACGTGTTCTACTGGTCCACCTGCTCGGGCAAGCTGGCGGCCCACTGGGCAGTCTGCGGTCCATGCTTTCTCATTGACTTGCAGTTCTCGACACCAATTTTGGCCTTGTCGCAAAAGCAGGTACAAAATTTTTTTTTTTATCCTATTGTGAAATGAGACAGCAGATATTTTCAGGTCTCTATAGCACTTTGGCTATGCATCCTAGACGAAATTCATTTGTCCTCCTGTAACACAGAGCCTAAACGTTTACTTCTGTTTTACTTCAAAGACTGGATCACAGTTTTCTTGCTGCACCATGCAGCATGGCTGCCCAATGTGCACACCAGCGCCAAACATGAAACATGCGATCTCTCTTTCACTGATTCTTGCAATGGGGAAGACTGAATTACTACTTACTTTATTTGCACATATACATTTGCTGGAAAGGGCATATATTCAAAATTAATGTTTTCAATCAATAGACAATAGGCATATGATGGCTCGAATATGAGTAGTGCTGTTTGGTCTAGCTGAGAACATTGCGTTAGCCTCTGAAACAAATAATATTCCAGTTATGTAGTTTCAGAGATATTTAATGTCCGTTCACTGAATTTACATTGCAAGTTTCACTCCCTGAGATTGCTTATTTGCAGAGACCTTAAAATGTCGAGTTTATTTGACCACCAGAAGAGAATTCATAATCTGGCAGGCCTACTTAATTGAGAACCATCTACTACTCATTGGCTCCAGCTTTTGTGAAAACAGATGAATCTCACTTCACTTCCTCAACTGGCTCACAGAATGCACCAAATAAACTATGGGCTAGTGACACGAGTGACTACGTGACCAGATATTTGTATCACAGTCTTTGGCATAGTAAAACTTTAAGGAATAAAGATATCTGGCTGTCTCGGCCACTGTATGGAGTGGCTCGGCTTTTGGGCTCCAGCCTCGTAGGTGCCCTACAACCCTAAAGCCAAGCAACTCTAAAACTTCAAGCACTGGATATATAAAGTGTCCCATTATTAGCTTGCACTTAGAAAAAGAAAACGAAATCTCCTTTAGTCCAGTGAAACGCCGAGTTAACTGTGATAGAACTTACTTCTAATAACAGTTGATCTAAACCCGTCTCAAAGTATATATTATATTAAAACTCATGTGCTTCATTTAAAAATAAATTTTTGGAATGTATTTTTCCAAAAAGTTAGGTCCAATGCACCCTTAGGCGATAAGAACTCAAAACTTTCTTAAAGTTCTATGAGGACAACTCCAAGATGATGAGATAGCTTTACTGCAAGTAGTAGCAGCACGAAGACCAGGACAATGTGAAAGTAGGGATAGTTTTCAGTAAACATGACTTCAAACTGAAAGTATGGAGTTTTATTTTTTAACCTTCAAAAATTATTCTGCAGTCAAATAAAAGCCTACTACGAGCTATAACAGGAAATAAGTGTAAATTGAGGTGCCTGATAATATGTACTTGCACCCTAGTGCCACATCTAAGAAATTCAGGATATAAGTTGAAGGATGTAAGCGAGGACTAAGCTCCGAGCATGATGGCGATAGAGGTGCATCTTGGCTAGGCAGATGTATTCCGTAGGACAAATGGGTTCTTTGTTGGACTTGAACACTATTTGCAATGTTTCTTTCTGTGGTGGCCCTTTTTACTACTTACAGGGCCAATGAGAATCTTGAGGAAGCTGGTTAACCACCAGATAATGACTACGCCCTATTGGCAATGATAATATCCACCATCAGCGGTACCGAGTACTTGGCCAGGTCCTGGTTTGCGAGGGAGTCTCCGAGCCAATCAGAAACCCCCCAGCAAGGGGACGTGGACTCACGGGCCAGCTAGTGAGCAGGGGATATCGCCCGAGCATATGTAGTGCACACTTACACACGTCTCAACAAAGAAAGCATCTCAAATGAACGGAGAGGCTTCGAAGTCCCAGACAACTGGATCCCCGCATGAACTATGACAGATAGTGGCTTCCGTGTCCTGTGATTAGTCGGCATCAGGATTAGCATGCTCTTGGGATGAAGAAACCTAACCTTTTTGTATATAAAATGTTTTTGAAAGTTTTTTTTAATACACTTGAGATGATCCTACTAGTTTACTTTCAACGAATCATAACTCAGTGGCCGTATTGACGAAGGGATCCGTAACTTGAGGAAGATGCCTGCATGATGTGAACAGTGGAGGCTGCCCCAACAGCTGGTGGTTGGGGGGTGACCCCAGGAGGGGTAGGGGGAGGGCTCTACGTCACTGCTGTGACGTTTACGGGCCGAGGCCCGAGCAGCGCCACTTCGCGCTGTCATATCGGCGCCCGGGGGTCGTAAACCAGCGGCGCGGCGCCAATCGCCCGGAGAGCGTCCCTGCGCCCGGGGCCTCGCCCCCCGCTCGCCGCCCCCCGTCACAAGCTGTCTCTCTCCGCGCGGCTACTGGCCTGGAGGTCGCGGGTTCCTACAACCCATCTGCAGGCACTGGAGACATTCGCGCTTTCAGTGACCACCAGGATAGACTCCACGATTCCCTATATGTACTCGGGCAACTATCACCTGGGCATTGGCTACCGACTCGGGACACCTGTTTACTGCGATTCGTATGATTCGATACTTCGTTTGTCGAGTGTTTGCCATTGGCTCAGAGTCCTTCAGGTAAATTTCGGTCCAATCACTGACGCAGCATTAAGCTAAACGAGTTTCGATTCCAGCCTGTCACGAAAGGAATCCGCGAATTTTTCCGGTCTCTACCTATCTGGAATGAAGAGCTATAAATGTGAAATTAAATTACTACGGTTATCATTTTTAATTATCTTGTACCATTATTTATTAGATAAAAATCACTCAATTTGATTTCTTCAATAAAGTAATAACAAAATTAATTCAAGTGCAAATAACAACAGAGAACTATGGAGATTCTGTGTTTCACGCAATATTTGGTGCATTGTAAAGTAACTTTTCTCCTTAATTGGCTGTCTTGTTTTCGTAAGGATGTTTTTAATGAGTCATACTGATATTCTGTCTTAGATGGCTATTTTAAACCCAAAATTATGAGTGATTGCTGATTTGAGTTAATCTTTCCATAAATTTATTTGTTTAATTTTCGAGTCTCTTGTAATCAACAACTGGAATTAGTAACCACCTTGTTTTACATCCTTTCATCACAGAGATATAAAAATAAAATACGGCTAAAACTATTGAGTGAATCTAAAATACACACGCCTACATCTGTGAAGTGGTGTTAGAATGGTTAGAAGATGGTTTCCCATTTAATTTTTTGTATAAGCCCAGTACACACAAGCCTCTTTATTGTCCGAATAATGTTCACACGTTCGTAAAATCTATTGATAATATAATTAGCAATGAAATTTATATAATTTGAAACATAAGTACATATATTAATTTTAACGCAGTTTCAGTTATTGTGTTTCTACTTGTAACAAAATTATTTTTTTTAAAATTAAAATTAAGTTTTCTTCTATTTTTAATTCAAATGTCAAGTTGAATTAAGGCAACGTTAGTTAAAGTGTTTACATGAATAAAGTATGGACCTAAAAAATGTATTGTCCACAAATTCTGTTGCGTAATCGCTATAGTTGATCCTATGTCTATTGTGGCTTGGGGGGGGGGGGGACTGAATTGTATCCCCTTGGGAAGGGTACCTTTCATACTTTTGGTGGCGGTAGTGTAGCTGGGTAGAAACTAGAAAGGTACCCTTTCCGATTTCTTAAGATTTTTCGGTTTTAATGCAAATATGCACTGGAAAGTTATCCCCTCGGAAATGGTACCTTTCAGAATTTTGCTCTTTCATAGTCCAATTAAAGTCATAACTTAAGAATTAAGAAAGTATTGTTTTTACATTTCATTTGAAGTAGTTTTGAATCATGTAATGAACGATTAAGAGGTTGTGATTATAAGCAATATAAAAAAAATACTTTAAATTATTTTGGACGGTTGGTTGGGTTAGTATAGGAGCTACATTGAAAAATACTAGGAAATCATGTGATACCTTTCCAGTGTATATTTGCATTATAACCGAAACATCTTAATAAATCGGAAAGGGAACCTTTCCAGTTTCTACCCAGCCACACTACCGCCACCAAAAGTATGAAAGACACCCTTTCCGAGGGGATGCCATTCCATCGCCCCCCCCCCCCCCCCCCCCCCCCCGCGACTGGTGTGTAGCCTGAGTTGCACGGGAGCTGTGTGGCTGGCAGCCTACCTCCTGCGGTGCAGCGAGGTGCAGGCGTGGTAGTTGCTAGGTGTCAGCAGCTGACAGGCGCTGTTCATTCCTCCAGGTGCCAGTACCTGCGGGCAACAAGCACTGTCACTGACTCCACATCACAGGCGACATGCACTGCTACTGGCAGGCACAGCGAGTGGGCGGTGGTCCATAAAAGAAACATTCAACAGTTGATATCTGTGATAAACATACTCGCATCAGAAATAATTTGACTCTTTGGGTTTTGGTCTGGACTAGACTAACTAATCTAGAAAAAAAAACTTAATTGTACTTAAATATATCCGATCAGCAGTCACTGACACCTACAAATGTTTATTCGCAAGTCACTAAGTATCTGTCCAGTTCCACAGTTCGCACTCCTCACTGGAGCCGGGCTCGACAGTGGTTCGCCCCTTGTCCCGCGCCTGTCCACTCACACAGTCTCGTGCCACTCTCGAGGGGGTCTCTCACCCTCTTCGCCGATGTCGCACTTCCCTTCACTCGCGGAACTCTCCGAACTCTCGGAACTGCCATGGAGGCCGGCTTCGTCGCTCAAGTACCTGTGGCGCCATTATCGAACCGACGAGAGCGGCTGTGACGGGTCGCGTCATCCCGGACCGACCCGACGCTCGAAACATCAAGAATTGCGACGCTTATTCACGCCACTCCGCGCGATGGCCTCTGTAAGCCCGGAATTAGCAGGCCGCTAAGGGATCGTCCATTAATTACGTGAGGCTCGAAAGGGGGGTGGGGGTGTCGGGAAAAATCACGAAATATCACAAGGGGGGAGGGGGGTGTAGAGAAATATCACGTGTATTTATTTTTTCGCGCGATTTCTACTAAACCGAAAAGCGACGCGTGACCTTGACTCGCCGTAGCCAGGCAACAATATCCCCGCCCGCCACAACATGAACCACTCGGCTCGGCTTGCCAGTCGCTAGTAAGACTGTGATTTTGGCACCGAATACATGCGTAAATCACATATAAGCCTTTCCTTTATTATTTTTATGCCAGTGAGAATAAACCTGCAACCTTAATGTGTGTCTGGACATTTTTATCACTGTGCTTAATTTTCCAGAATTAAATTAGATTATACCTATATTTAAAGATAATATTCTGAAATTTTTAAAAGATATTTTGTACCAAAAAATACACGTGATTTATTGGGGGGGGGGGGGGGGGGGGCGTTAGTCTGAAACCTCACCACAAATCACTAGGGGGGAGGGGGGGTTAAAAATTTGCTAAAAAACATCACGTGATTAATGGACGACCCCTAAAGGTGAGTGATAATAGCCCGAGGCTGGACGATGCGCGGGGGGGGGGGGGGGGGAGAGGTAGTAAGGACCCTTGTAATCCGGCCAGGCACACGTGGCATGCCTCACGTCAGTGGACGGCGCGTGACGTCAGAGGCCGTGCGGTGCCGCCAGCCAGCTCCACACCTGGCGCGCGTCGCGGTCTTGTCTTTCACCTTCGTAACAATATATGTAGACTTGTAACAGTAACACTCTTGTGTAATTTGTCTGGCCATTGGAGCTGTTGATGGGAAACTCGCTGATGCACTCAGCCGTGTTCTGTAGCTCCTGCCACTTTCTGATACAGTGTCTTGGCTTTACTCGAGATCTTTGTACAGAACGGGAGGTTAATGTAAATGTGTATTGACGGAATTTGATAAATTTTTAAAATTTAACTAACTCTTAATATTATTTTGGTTTAACCTGTTCGTTTCACGCCTACAATTTTTTTTCGGATACTTCGTATTTCATTGCAGAACAACTTAACGGAAAACAAATACAACAAAACCTAAGATCAAATAATAAAAATCCTGCAAACAAAATATTTGTTTGGAAGTAATTATTTTCACGCGAATTTAAAGTTAGTTTAGCTCATCGTGTGTTCTCATTGGTGAATACTGCTCATGACGTCAGACGCTGATGGCAGTTCCGGGTCGCCAGCTCCGCTCCGCGCAACGAGCCATCAGCACATGACGTCACATGACGTCACGGGTCAGTGAACCAGTGGACTGCCACAGCGCGGGCCAGGCAGCGCCTCAACTCGGGGGGAGAGAGGCTAGCAGTTGTTCATGGTTTTGAACACTGATCCATGGGTATAAATGTACTCATAAAGCACATCGACCTCGTGGGAAGCGACTAGCAGCTTGCGAGTGGGACTATCTGTTGCAATTACACGCTTCTATTTCCCGGCGTCTTCCTCTCGACAGCCCACCCCTTGTTATAGTCGAGAGGGCGGGTAAGTAGAGGGAGCTGATAGGTTCTGCACCAGCAGGCGCCTCCAGGGAGCAGTTCTCCCCCTGCCGCCCCCGCACCCGCCTGGCGACTGCACCAGCTGCAGCGGCCGGCCGTGACACACCCTCCCCCTCTTCCGAAACCCCGGGCTGTCTTGTCTGCCATCCGCCGGTCCTTGTTTCCTTGCGAGGCATCCGCCGTGGATGTCATGGAACATTCTACTGCTCTGGCACTTATTATTTCAATTCATGACAAAATAACATTTTAAATAATTTGATTTGCTTTGTTTTATACTAATTTTATTTACTATTAATTATATTTATCATGTTATAATACAGTAATTTCATTTTTGCTCTAACATTTTGTGATCGTCAAATGTTCCAAGAATCTATTTCTTTGTAATTTTTAATATTTAAAAAAATAATTAATATCTGGTGTTATATATCTTTCCATTTGAATCTGCTTGTGAAACGATCTCTTGCTGTTACAGCTAGCTCGTGCTTAGTGCTCTGTTTCAGTTGTGTTATTTTATTTTTGGCTTATCGTTATTGCTATTGTTATCAATAGTGACCGTCCGCTACAAATAGTTTGTCCTGTGAAATAACTATTGGAGTAAGATTTAATTATTACTTTTGTCAGAATAACTCAACTGTAATAATAATGCAAAAAAGATCTTAAAAAAATTATAAAAATATTAAAACTAATTATAATTAGGAGCAGGAATATTTCATGGATTTATTTCGTAACAGGATAGAATAAACACGAGTATTAATCTTAACCAGCCCTCACTATTGGCACACAGCTTGCAGGGAACACTCCCGGCCAATGAGAATACCCGCAGCTAAAGTAGGCTCCCGAGTTGAGACGACTCACTGGTTGGCATCCAATGAACACGAGAAACAGGAGACATTTGGCCGAGTGCACACAGGACTGTGCAGTTCGTCCTGGAGGTCACTGAAAACGAGAAATTTTTCCTGTCCCTGATTATAATTGACGATGGTTTAGGAAATAGAAGCCGGGAGGTAGCAATCTGGCAGCAGTGGCACAAGCGGCCGGGGAAGTCACCCCGCTCTGTCCGTGGCAAGTGCAGGCCTGGTCCCCCCGGGGGGACACGAGCAGGCGGGGAAGTCACCCCGCTCTGTCCGTGGCAAGTGCAGGCGGTCTCCGGGAGCAGCCCCTGCACCAGCGAGGCGGAGCAGTGGCGACGGGGAGCAGCAGCAAAAGCCACGAGCAGGGCCCAGCTGGAGACCCTAGAAGCGGTGATTTACAGCAGTCCACGTGCGGCTGCCGGCCGGGAATTATTGATGAGCGTCGCGAGACGGCACTGCGGCATTAACATTTCAGTCGCGGCGCGGATTTGGCCCTGACGAGGGCGTCCCTCATCGCCACTCGAGGGCAGAGCCCCAGGCGCCCGCTGAGACCTCGTACCGAGCCGTGGCGCGCCTCCCAACAAGCGGCCCCACTCTCAAGAACCTGTACCGGGCGATTCGTGTCTAAATATTGTCTTGAAAATACGCGTGTTATCCATGTTCACTTCTTGTACAAGTAGGCCTGCTGTTTAAGAACCAGATCCGCTGTGGGCGCGTGCTGGAATGTTTGTCGGACATCCCAGAGGCGTGGTTTGCCCTGGAGCTGGGAGGGTGATGAGGGGAGGACAGGGGTAGCCTGCAGTCTCGCGGGACCCGGGGTGCCTCGTCATGCATGTTTGATGCGGCGATCAGCGCCTCTGCTGGCCTGTTCCCCCGCTGTCACCACTACCGGCACGCCAGCGCACAGACAACATGGTCACCACACACCAGCACACAGACAACATGGTCACCACTACCAGCACACAGACAACATGGTCACCACACACCAGCACACAGACAACATGGTCACCACACACCAGCACACAGACAACATGGTCACCACTACCAGCACACAGACAACATGGTCACCACACACCAGCGCACAGACAACATGGTCACCACACACCAGCACACAGACAACACGCCGCAGTCCAGATGCGTGGACCGCTAGCAGAGTCCCGCGAGAGGAACCACACAGAACGGCACAGCCCAGATTATCTGTTGGGTGTCGTCTTTCTGCGGCAGAGTTGTCCAAGGTCGGTGCCAGTCTTCACTTGCTGTTGTCACCGACCCTGCCTCGTCGTTGTCGCCCCAGCGCGAGCGTCTCTGCTGTGACTGCTTCCTCCCTCGCAGCTCTGTGCGCGGTCTGTCGCGTTTCAGTTCTGACACCGCATAATACTTGTTATCTCTGTGAGGCTGCGTGTTCGTGTTTATTGTCCGTCGTTGAAGACGTGGTCTAGGACACACAATGTGGCCAGCAAAGACTTCAATCCCAATCATTTAAAAAGAAATCATGGAAAGGAAGTAAACATTGAAGCTGTCCCAGGGGGCGTCCCTGGGCCAACAGCTGCCTCGACCGGGGATATGCCCCAGCGGCAGACATGCCCGCGGGGTTCCAACCCAGCGTCGACCAGCGCGGGTGCTTGGTTCTCGCAGCGCCAGTTGGAGCGGCTCTGCGCGCACGAGCCTGCCTCACTGACGGTGCAGTGGTAAGGCACTGCGCTCCCCTACAGGGATCCCCTGCCTCTACTGTCAGCCGCGGGCCTGGCTGACACCTCTCCAAACTATACCTACATCTCCCATTCACCTCTCATGAGTAGGTTCCGAACATGTTTCACTGCGGCCGCCATAATATATTTTGTCAATAAAGACCCCACGAAATATATTCTGTGGTGACAACAGTATAATTTTGTAGTCCCAACAAAACAATTTCAAAGTAGCGCATTTGCAGAAGCCAAAAAGTTGTTTCGTGGACGCTAAAAATAATATTATGTTGTTACGGTCTGTATCGACAAATGCATATGCGTGGGACGTATAAAATCTGCAGGTAAGTGCGGGAGAAACCATGAAGGTGTGCAAGTATGCAAGTGTGCTGCCACTGAGCCCCTCCCTCTCTCCAGCATCGAGCGCCCCACTCCTGATCGTTGCCATCTGAACGTCACACCTTCGTTACGCCCTGTTGCCGTCATCACCTCAACTTGCCCTGTCTACTGTCAAGAAGTTTCACTTCAAACAGTTACCTGATCAGGCACAGAAGTATTATTTAAGTTTTATAAAAATAAAATAAAAATATTTTATTTTACACTATAAATAAATCATTTAGCAGCTCTTTGAAGATCGAGAATAAATATCTGGAATAACAATCTTTGTTTGGAAGAATCAAAATAATATTTGTTATCGTACACAAGAGACGCAGTGCTTTCTTCATTTTTTGTTCATTCTGCGAAAGTTAACTCCTATGGGCGTAATAATGGGGTATGTTTAGTTTTATACAAAAATTCATATCAAAGAAGATGACGTTGAAGTAATGAACTGAGCTTAAATAACATTGTAAAATAATTAAATAGTTTAGTTGCTAGGTATGATAAAGTTATGTTTCCTCGGCATTGATAAACCAAGTAGAACACAAGAAGAAAGCTGGTCGGAGCGACTCCTCGTGTATTCCTCCGCGAGTCACTCAGCGTGGAGAGACCCGAGCTTCTATGAGAGTGACGAGCAACAACAGTCACATCGCGACAAGCAGGCCGATGCTCTTATCCGCCCGCCGCCAGTCGTGGATCTCCAGATAAACCTAGCGCGTCTTATGTTTCATAGTCCTGCGTTGATGACAGAACGATTTTTACTCTCACTACTGAGGGAATTTCGTATACATATTTAGGCCTAAATACTTGGAAATTATAACTTAGTCCGTTGGAAAAGAAAATCATAAAAGCTACTACTGTCATATTTAATTGTATTACTGAAAAACCTAATTTCATACGTTAGAAAAAAAACTCAATGTTTTTTTTTTGCATTAAAACTAAAAATCAGTAGCCTATTGGTAAAACAATTTTTACTGGCTTTGTTTTAATTTCTAAAAATGGAACAAGGTGTGTATCCTCTTTGCAAGTCTAATTTTTGTTGTGCTCTCAAAAATATATTCTTAATGATTGTTGACTGCGGTGTTGCTGGAGTAAAGCAACAGGGTGGTTACAGTTTTACCTCATTTGTACTGAGTAAAAAAAATTTAATGTAAACAATAAAACTGTTGAAGGTAAATAAAAGTCATGTGTGAGCAGGCTGCACTGAATGCATAAATTAAAAAAAAATGTGTGCGTGTACTTACGTCGCGCGTTAGAAGTTATAATTATTTGGTGTGATAAAAAACTTTAATTTTGCATGCAAATAATTAATTGAAATAAAATTTTAAAACTCTAGAGTGATATTACAAATACAGTTGGTAAACTACACAATCAATCAAATTTTATAAAGGAAATAAATACTCAGTATTTAATATTGATATAAACATGTGTATTAAATAAATTGGTTATTTAAATAAAATAACCGAGAAATTTTTTACTTAGTATTGAAAATAAATAAATATACAGTATTTTTATTCTAATTTATTATTTTTAATTATTTACTAACATCTGTAATAACGTAATAATTTATATTTTATAATGCAATTAAATAATACCTCACTAGGATATAAATACACTTGAAAAAGTTTATAAACACAATTTCTGTCACTAATATTCACTATAAAAATGTTTTTAATTGTATGGACCAGTATTTAATGTAAACACTAAAGAATATGTTTTTAAAGCACATAAACAACTTGAATTTGTATGTAGCCTCTTCATCATCCTGTGAAATGTTCGCTGCATGGTGCGAGCGAATAGTACAATTCACTCCAATATTTTTTTTTCTATATCGCGCCTGAAGCAGTGTAAATTCAATAATACGAAACAGTTATTTTCCTTGTTTGGAGCTTAAATAAAAATACATATAATTTAAAACTTTTTCTTTCTCCGGTTTTTTGTCTATTTGTTCCGGCATTGCACAAAACTACTGAATAGATTAAGATGACACATTTTGGTTTGCAGGCTACTTACCTAACTTAAACACAAGGCTTTATAGCATTACAAAGTGGCATTCCTCAGGGAGGTGTAAAGTGTTTAATACAGGTTTTTTATTTTGAAAAATCTGTGAAACTAATGAAAAACAAGTTATGATTTTGAGTATTAATTATAAGCATACAATAGCTACCAGCTTTGTAAAGTCTTTATTCGATTATCACCCATAAGGAATATAAAATGGGCAGAATACATATCTTCAAACCAACTTAAGTGGATGATTATGAAATTAACATGCATGAATATGGTTTTTTGTTAATTCTGCAGCTAAAGAGGTAAAATATGTCAGTCAGGTTTTGTAATAAACATATTTTTTCAATGCTGATCTAGTGAAAAATTATTAACACGCTAGGCTAAAACACTGACTCCTCTTTACTTTTTTTATTTTCAATTTTCATTTTTAAGGTGATGAATATAAGGGAAATATGTTTTACAAATAATCATATCTCCAAAGCTATTAAAGTGGTTGTTAAGAGTTTGAGTATTATTAATTTACATATAAATAAAACTGGAAATTTATATTTGCCATTTCTCATAATTTTACTGCTAAATGGTTTAAAACGGAAATTGTTGTCTCTATGAAAACAGAATTCGAACCTCCAAATGAACAAAATAACGTACACAAGAGACGCAGTACTTTCTTCAATTTTTTTTTCTTTCATTCTTCGAAAGTAACTCCTAAGGTAGTAATAATGGGGTAGGTATGTTTAGTTTTATATAAAAAATAATATCAAAGAAGATAAATTTGAAGTAATGAACTGAGCTTGATTAAATAAATTTTGCAAATAATTAAATAGTTTATACTTTTGGATAAATTTAACAGCTGAATGATTGAAAAGGAGTGATTTGATTTGAAATCATTTAATAAATCATATTACTGAAGATAATAAATAATAAAGGAATATGATGGGTGTCAATAAGAACATTCAAAAAACTAGCAAATAAAAACATTTTATAAAATGTTAACCTCAAGGAAGTGAAAATGGGGCAAGTTTTGTTTTGATAAAGAAAAATTCTCTTCGCCGAACCTACTAAGGCGGAGGCAAGAAACTGGCCATTAATAAATAATATAAAAACTAGGCTATATATTTTATTTTTTATCGTTTTAATTTTACAGTCCTAATGAGATTTTATACAAGATATATAAACAATTATTATAAGCATGCACTAAGCATGAAATTATAAGTTTGTCGTCATACTATCGGTCGAAAATTTAAAAAAAAGTTATTCTAAAGTTTTTTTCTGCGATTGTCCCAATTTTGGTAAAAACGGGATAGTTGTTTTTGCTAACAGTGACTCAGAACTGATGTGCTCGCGCTTCTTTGGTTGGTATTCAGTTGATGAGGTGCGAGATGGCATGCCGCATGTTTCAATTAGTGTGAGTACGTTTACGAACCCAGTAATGCGAAATGTAAGAAATTTGATGAAGTATACATAAAATATATGAGGTGAGCATTTCACAATGTTATCAATTTTTTCTAATGAAGTTAAATTTGATTAAACTGTGCATATTGCCTAATACAATTAAAATGGTATCGAGGAATTGGCATAATCTACAATGAAAAGAAAGATGCGCTTGTTTAGTAATTTGTCAAAATTAGCTTCCTGATTATGTGAAAAGCATAAGTGTGATTTAATCAATACTCTGTTAGCATATATACACTATACACTGACACACGCAATAGACTTAGAAACTTTGGAAAAATATCTAAACAGAAGAAATTATAAATTTTATAATTTTTATTTAACTACAACCAATGCATGTAA
Source organism: Bacillus rossius redtenbacheri (assembly GCF_032445375.1). Lineage (NCBI taxonomy): Eukaryota > Metazoa > Arthropoda > Insecta > Phasmatodea > Bacillidae > Bacillus > Bacillus rossius. Next base: position 66,035,887 of record NC_086336.1, read on the forward strand.
ATATTTTACTCGTAAGGCATTTTTTTTTGTCTTTGCAAAATGATGATTCTTGTTATTGTAATGTACTGCTGTATGAGCGTTGTTACGTTAGGAATTGATTAGCATGAAAGAAAAAAGACGATGGACTGAACGATTTTTCGTTTTGGAGCAGAGGGTTTTGTTTTAGCATTTGAAATAAGCGGAGGCGTTTTGTCTTGAATGAGCTTCACTACTACAATATAGTCAACTGAACTACTAAGAAGCTGGAATTATAATTAAGCCTTGTGTGTTGCTTGTGCATGTGCAAGAATATATGTGCGGAAATGAACTCGTAGTCACAATAAGTGAACTATTTCAACTGACGCCGATCAGAACCGCTGTGTGTTCACCATTAACTGAGTGGAAACCAGTTACATGAAGTATATTTTCACAGTCATATGACTTTACTGTTTTCGTGTTATATTTGAATGATCAAGATCAATACGGACCACGTATAAACCCAGCTGCTATAAGAGTTAAGAACTGACTTCGACTAGTGAACAACTGGAGGAGGGTGTTACTTGGGTGAATCGTCGACAGCCTTAGAACAGAGTTACAGAGCCGGAGTGGTCTACGCTGCTGTACGAGAATAATCGTGTCCTGTTTCCAGTACCATCTCCGTGGTGGTGTGGCGAAGGACCCATATCACAGTCATCAAGGCTAGACGAAAACTAATAAGTATTTCCTAATGTAGGAACCCCGACTGTAAATGTGATATGTAAATAAGATACATTTGATTATATTGCTATTTGTGTAGGGTTATAATGTGTTGTGTATAATTTTGAGTAGTGATTTAAGTTTATTTGTTAACATTCAAATGAAGTATCATTTTAACTTCTGTCATAGTAGATTCTCATTTGTTTTGCAGCCTATTTAAGTGCTTTGATTCTACCTTGCATTTTTTCCCCATATGCTTAGAGGATACCAGAGATAACTATTATTGAATACCGTCTTTATGGACTTTGCTAAGCCTATTACATAATTTTTAAAATTTTTATATTCAAGTGTTTGTAGCAGAAGATTATGTAGACGCTTACTGATATTTAACGTAAAGATTCCAACACGTTTGTATTGGTAACTTTCTCATCAATTGCACTACTACAATAGTATATCATTTGAATGTTAGCTACATTTAATTAATACATAATCCTATATTTTAAATAAGTAATTTATAACTAAATTTTCTTTTGCGTAGGTACAATAATGTCAAGATCGGTGCAAATTAAAATAAAAAAATCATAAATTTGTTGTTTACTGAACGCATTGAGTTAGCTTCGGTTCCTTCTGAGTAAAGTAATTTGGTGATATTAAATGTTTTCAAGGGTCTGTGGTGGGGCTCTGAGTTCTCAGCGCAGGCGACCACACGACGGGAGATAAATAACAATAACGCTTATAAAATATTTTTAACATTTTTGAAGTTATACTTCTTCAGGCGCGTTATGAAAAAATGATGAGAGTGAAATTTTAAAATGCGTGCGCATCACTGTAACACAAAATTAACAGGTTCAAGCTGCCCGCTAAATCGCTCATTAAGTCTCGAAAAAAAGCTACCAACAAAATAGAAATAGAACCTCTATTAGTCGCGCATGTTGGCACGCTCGTCGCCTCTGATCACTGTTTTAATGTTTATAATATTTATCCACATGTTTGTAGTTTCTACATTCACAACACGTGTTTTAGTTTCATACAAGTGCGAATTATATATGTGCTAATAAATTATATTCACTGGTGATTTAAATTGAATATTTTGATTATTATTATTTACTATTCGTAAATATTAGTAAAACAAATTGTGCTTATATACTTTTTCAAGTGCTCCAGTATAATTGAGGTTAACTATCCGTACCTATGTATTATTTATTGATATAAAATTAAATATTATTATTTAATATACTTAATACTAAATATTATTAAATTATTAATTTTAAATAATTATTATTGGCTGTTTAATATTTACAAAATAAAGAAACAAATTTAATAAAACATTTAATAAAAATTTGTGATAAAAATTTAAATCGATCAAATTAAAATATTATTTTTTAATATTTATTATTAAATTTAATAAATAATAAATATTTATAAAAATAAATGAACAAATTTAATGAAAACTTTTTGATAAAAATGAAAAGTGAATATTAAGTTAGGAAAATAATAAATACTTAAAAAATGTTAAACTTAAAATAAATGTTTGAATTTATTATTAAATTTATTTATTTTCTTTTAAAATATTAAATAATCAATAATAAATATTTAAAATTAAGAATCTTATAATATTTAGTACAAATTATGTCACATACATTTATTATTCTCTATAGATAATCTATTTAATTTTTCAAATTTAAACTGAACTTTATTGACTGTGTTGACTATCTTTTTCCAGCCCTTATATTATTTTATTGTAATTAATTATTTGCATGTAATTAAAAACTATTTTTAATGATGCCAAAGAAGTATAACTTCTCACACGCGTAGGTACATAAGTGCACGCACCTATTTTTTTTATAAAAGCCCCTTTGAATCACAGATTGAATTACAGTGCCTTCAATCGTATCAAAAAAATAATTATGGCCCATTACAAAAGTCTCAGAACATGAAAAATAAATGAAGTTTATCATGTTAGCAGACTGCGCTCTGTTAAACATTTTCCTACCAACCACAGGAGCAAGGAACACAGAGTATAGTGGAAATTAATTACGCAAAATTTATCCGTGAAATACTACTGACTGCTACTAATCGCCGGTCATTACTACCTATAGTTAAAAAAAAAAATTGGTGAATTTAACGACCTCTAGGATATACTTCAAAGTCATCTACGTGAGCGGTCGTACCTTATTGCAGTCAAATGAGCGGTCAGATTCCTTTTCGAAAACAACAATTACAGGAAAACTTCACGGTTCCAGAGACATCCAGGATAGACTCCACAAATATCCCCTTCTCATTGGCTGCTGACTCGAGAGTTTTCTAGGGCTGAGTTTCCCGTGAGTCTAAACTTCCTTGTCTAAGGGTCTCTCATTGGCCCAGAGTACCTCCAGGTGGACCGCGAGCCAATAGCAGAATGCTCGCAAAGCTCCAGTATTTGAAGTCTAGCTTATCGCGAAGTGATTCCGCGAATTGTTTCGGTACATGAATATATGCAATGTTGGTAAGAAGAACTGAGATTATTACGTGGATTCATCCACACACACACACACACACACACACAGCTGCTTTACGTTGGTGCCTGGTAGGGGCAGGCAATTATCACGTAACACCTGAACGTCTAAGGTGTGCAAACAGCAGTCATGTACCTGAAGGAAACGCAACCAATCACGGAACACAGACAATGCTACAGTTGTTTAACTCTCAGCTAGTCTGGAAATCTTTTCGGGGACTAACACACGCAATTGGGACCCTGCACACGCGACCCAGAGAGGGGGTGTGACCTTGTAGTCGAAGGAGGGCTCACCTGCCAGGACCGCGCTGTGCTCGCTGGCCGTCAGCCTCGCCGACTGGTCCAGCGCATCTCTCCGCTCGCAGCATCCCTCCCCCTCCCCCCGCCCCAGGAGCTGCAGATCTCGCTCTGCACTGGCTGGCGCGGGCCCGCCTCCTCGCCAATCAGCGCCCGGACACGCCCTCGCTGCTAATCAATACGTCCTGCCCCTGGTGGGTGGTGGGGGGCTCGTTAGAGACAATGGCCCCTCCCCCCTCCCGCACAATCCCGGCTCAGAGCAGCCACCTGCACCCCACACGGTGTGTCCGCATTCACCGCATCCCTGTAGCATCGCCTGTGTTCCGTGATTGGCACGTGTTTACAGTCGGTGCTCCAATCACAGCAGTTGCGTCCTGATGGTCTGGTGGAGGAATGCAACTGTGTCTCTTGCAGACGACACACCGCTGGCTTGTTCATACCTTATTGCAGTTTAATGAGCGGTAAGAATTTTTTCTGGAAAAATACATGCCATCCATAGTTGAGTAGCATTTTAATATTATCGCAGCGGTTTTTTAAGCGCCCAAAAATATAGGAATGTAATAAAAAAACGAGGACAAGTCAGTCTAGTCAAACAGCATGCAATAATAGCAGAAGCTCTGAGTGGCGGCAGCCAGTGGAGGAAGACACTGGTTTCTTGCCGTGAAGCACAAGGCGTCTAGGACCGGAACTCGCGGTTTCCAGTGACTTCCAGGCTGGACTCCACAGTACTTTGTCTAATATCCCCTGTTCACTGGCCGCTGACTTGTGAGTCGTCACAACTGTGTTGTTGCTTGGCCAGTGGCCTCCGTGCAAACCGCGAACCAATAGGTACGGGTACAAGAGGGCATTTTAATTTTTGCCTAACAACAAATAAATCCGAAAATTATTCCGGTCTCTATCTCGGGGAAAGCAAGCAGTGAGTAGTGGCAAGACAGTATCGCAGCAGAATAGACTTGAAACACATGTGCATGAGCTGCCGGCTGGTTCCAGCATCACAATGCCTACAAGTTAGTCTCCAAGCAGTGGCAAGTACTCGCGAAGTTCAGGCACGCATTTATGCGGAAAAAAATCACTGTTAAAACAACAGCATACGTGACGATTAAAAAAAAAAATCAATGTTAAAAATAGGTTAAAAAAACACAAACTCTATCTTTAAAAATGTTTGAGAAATTCCTGTGTATAAAAAAATAAATTTTCCACTGGTGTATTAAATGACTTAAATAAACACTCATGGGTGGATATAGGCTACAATAGAACGCCCCTATCACCTTATGAATTACGTGTAGAGACATCAGCACACTCCCTCCGCCTGATGAATTATGAGTAGAGTCATTTGAATGCCATCTCTACCTGATTATTTATGAGTAGAGTCATCACGATGTCCTCTCCACCTGATTATTTATGAGTAGAGTCATCTTGTTGCACTCTATGCCTGATGACATATGATTAGAGACATAAGGATGCCCTCTCTGCCTAATTATTAATGAATAGTCATCTGGATGCACTCTCTGCCAGATGAATTATTAGTAGAGCCATCAGGATGGATTCTCCGCCTGTTGACTCATCAGTAGAGACATTAATTACTCTTTCCTATGTCCACTATTTACTTGCCCCCCTGGAACTCTGCTCGACAGTGGCAGTGTGTCTACCAGGAACCTCGGCCCAACACAAAACTCGCACTGCGCTCTCGGCCACGCCGTGGCTCTGGTCTTCTCACACGAAGCCCGTCGCTCATCTCCCACACTCGCTCGCCCTCTCTGCTTCACTGCTCTTCACCCCTGCTCCGGGAAGGTCTCGTAGTTCTCACAAGTGTCGCGTCACGCTCGAAGCATCAAGAACAGTGGCATCCTAGTTGCGCCACTTCCCTCGACGGGGCTCTGGTCTTCTCAAACGAAGCCCGTCGCTCATCTCCCACACTCGCTCGCCCTTTCTGCTTCACTGCTCTTCACCCCTGCTCCGGGAAGGTCTCGTAGTTCTCACAAGTGTCGCGTCACGCTCGAAGCATCAAGAACAGTGGCATCCTAGTTGCGCCACTTCCCTCGACGGGGCTCTGGTCTTCTCACACGAAGCCCGTCGCTCATCTCCCACACTCGCTCGCCCTCTCTGCTTCACTGCTCTTCACCCCTGCTCCGGGAAGGTCTCGTAGTTCTCACAAGTGTCGCGTCACGCTCGAAGCATCAAGAACAGTGGCATCCTAGTTGCGCCACTTCCCTCGACGGGGCTCTGGTCTTCTCACACGAAGCCCGTCGCTCATCTCCCACACTCGCTCGCCCTCTCTGCTTCACTGCTCTTCACCCCTGCTCCGGGAAGGTCTCGTAGTTCTCACAAGTGTCGCGTCACGCTCGAAGCATCAAGAACAGTGGCATCCTAGTTGCGCCACTTCCCTCGACGGGGCTCTGGTCTTCTCACACGAAGCCCGTCGCTCATCTCCCACACTCGCTCGCCCTCTCTGCTTCACTGCTCTTCACCCCTGCTCCGGGAAGGTCTCGTAGCTCTCACAAGTGTCGCGTCACGCTCGAAGCATCAAGAACTGTGGCATCCTAGTTGCGCCACTTCCCTCGACGGGGCTCTGGTCTTCTCACACGAAGCCCGTCGCTCATCTCCCACACTCGCTCGCCCTCTCTGCTTCACTGCTCTTCACCCCTGCTCCGGGAAGGTATCGTAGTTCTCACAAGTGTCGCGTCACGCTCGAAGCATCAAGAACAGTGGCATCCTAGTTGCGCCACTTCCCTCGACGGGGCTCTGGTCTTCTCACACGAAGCCCGTCGCTCATCTCCCACACTCGCTCGCCCTCTCTGCTTCACTGCTCTTCACCCCTGCTCCGGGAAAGTCTAGTAGTTCTCACAAGTGTCGCGTCACGCTCGAAGCATCAAGAACAGTGGCATCCTAGTTGCGCCACTTCCCTCGACGGGGCTCTGGTCTTCTCACACGAAGCCCGTCGCTCATCTCCCACACTCGCTCGCCCTCTCTGCTTCACTGCTCTTCACCCCTGCTCCGGGAAGGTCTCGTAGCTCTCACAAGTGTCGCGTCACGCTCGAAGCATCAAGAACAGTGGCATCCTAGTTGCGCCACTTCCCTCGACGGGGCTCTGGTCTTCTCACACGAAGCCCGTCGCTCATCTCCCACACTCGCTCGCCCTTTCTGCTTCACTGCTCTTCACCCCTGCTCCGGGAAGGTCTCGTAGCTCTCACAAGTGTCGCGTCACGCTCGAAGCATCAAGAACAGTGGCATCCTAGTTGCGCCACTTCCCTCGACGGGGCTCTGGTCTTCTCACACGAAGCCCATCGCTCATCTCCCACACTCGCTCGCCCTCTCTGCTTCACTGCTCTTCACCCCTGCTCCGGGTGGGTCTCGTAGCTCTCACAAGTGTCGCGTCACGCTCGAAGCATCAAGAACTGTGGCATCCTAGTTGCGCCACTTCCCTCGACGGGGCTCTGGTCTTCTCACACGAAGCCCGTCGCTCATCTCCCACACTCGCTCGCCCTCTCTGCTTCACTGCTCTTCACCCCTGCTCCGGGTGGGTCTCGTAGTTCTCACAAGTGTCGCGTCACGCTCGAAGCATCAAGAACTGTGGCATCCTAGTTGCGCCACTTCCCTCGACGGGGCTCTGGTCTTCTCACACGAAGCCCGTCGCTCATCTCCCACACTCGCTCGCCCTCTCTGCTTCACTGCTCTTCACCCCTACTCCGGGAAGGTCTCGTAGCTCTCACAAGTGTCGCGTCACGCTCGAAGCATCAAGAACTGTGGCATCCTAGTTGCGCCACTTCCCTCGACGGGGCTCTGGTCTTCTCACACGAAGCCCGTCGCTCATCTCCCACACTCGCTCGCCCTCTCTGCTTCACTGCTCTTCACCCCTGCTCCGGGTGGGTCTCGTAGCTCTCACAAGTGTCGCGTCACGCTCGAAGCATCAAGAACTGTGGCATCCTAGTTGCGCCACTTCCCTCGACGGGGCTCTGGTCTTCTCACACGAAGCCCGTCGCTCATCTCCCACACTCGCTCGCCCTCTCTGCTTCACTGCTCTTCACCCCTGCTCCGGGTGGGTCTCGTAGCTCTCACAAGTGTCGCGTCACGCTCGAAGCATCAAGAACTGTGGCATCCTAGTTGCGCCACTTCCCTCGACGGGGCTCTGGTCTTCTCACACGAAGCCCGTCGCTCATCTCCCACACTCGCTCGCCCTCTCTGCTTCACTGCTCTTCACCCCTGCTCCGGGAAGGTCTCGTAGCTCTCACAAGTGTCGCGTCACGCTCGAAGCATCAAGAACTGTGGCATCCTAGTTGCGCCACTTCCCTCGACGGGGCTCTGGTCTTCTCACACGAAGCCCGTCGCTCATCTCCCACACTCGCTCGCCCTCTCTGCTTCACTGCTCTTCACCCCTGCTCCGGGAAGGTCTCGTAGCTCTCACAAGTGTCGCGTCACGCTCGAAGCATCAAGAACTGTGGCATCCTAGTTGCGCCACTTCCCTCGACGGGGCTCTGGTCTTCTCACACGAAGCCCGTCGCTCATCTCCCACACTCGCTCGCCCTCTCTGCTTCACTGCTCTTCACCCCTGCTCCGGGTGGGTCTCGTAGTTCTCACAAGTGTCGCGTCACGCTCGAAGCATCAAGAACTGTGGCATCCTAGTTGCGCCACTTCCCTCGACGGGGCTCTGGTCTTCTCACACGAAGCCCGTCGCTCATCTCCCACACTCGCTCGCCCTCTCTGCTTCACTGCTCTTCACCCCTGCTCCGGGAAGGTCTCGTAGCTCTCACAAGTGTCGCGTCACGCTCGAAGCATCAAGAACTGTGGCATCCTAGTTGCGCCACTTCCCTCGACGGGGCTCTGGTCTTCTCACACGAAGCCCGTCGCTCATCTCCCACACTCGCTCGCCCTCTCTGCTTCACTGCTCTTCACCCCTGCTCCGGGAAGGTCTCGTAGTTCTCACAAGTGTCGCGTCACGCTCGAAGCATCAAGAACTGTGGCATCCTAGTTGCGCCACTTCCCTCGACGGGGCTCTGGTCTTCTCACACGAAGCCCGTCGCTCATCTCCCACACTCGCTCGCCCTCTCTGCTTCACTGCTCTTCACCCCTGCTCCGGGTGGGTCTCGTAGTTCTCACAAGTGTCGCGTCACGCTCGAAGCATCAAGAACTGTGGCATCCTAGTTGCGCCACTTCCCTCGACGGGGCTCTGGTCTTCTCACACGAAGCCCGTCGCTCATCTCCCACACTCGCTCGCCCTCTCTGCTTCACTGCTCTTCACCCCTACTCCGGGAAGGTCTCGTAGCTCTCACAAGTGTCGCGTCACGCTCGAAGCATCAAGAACTGTGGCATCCTAGTTGCGCCACTTCCCTCGACGGGGCTCTGGTCTTCTCACACGAAGCCCGTCGCTCATCTCCCACACTCGCTCGCCCTCTCTGCTTCACTGCTCTTCACCCCTGCTCCGGGTGGGTCTCGTAGCTCTCACAAGTGTCGCGTCACGCTCGAAGCATCAAGAACTGTGGCATCCTAGTTGCGCCACTTCCCTCGACGGGGCTCTGGTCTTCTCACACGAAGCCCGTCGCTCATCTCCCACACTCGCTCGCCCTCTCTGCTTCACTGCTCTTCACCCCTGCTCCGGGTGGGTCTCGTAGCTCTCACAAGTGTCGCGTCACGCTCGAAGCATCAAGAACTGTGGCATCCTAGTTGCGCCACTTCCCTCGACGGGGCTCTGGTCTTCTCACACGAAGCCCGTCGCTCATCTCCCACACTCGCTCGCCCTCTCTGCTTCACTGCTCTTCACCCCTGCTCCGGGAAGGTCTCGTAGCTCTCACAAGTGTCGCGTCACGCTCGAAGCATCAAGAACTGTGGCATCCTAGTTGCGCCACTTCCCTCGACGGGGCTCTGGTCTTCTCACACGAAGCCCGTCGCTCATCTCCCACACTCGCTCGCCCTCTCTGCTTCACTGCTCTTCACCCCTGCTCCGGGAAGGTCTCGTAGTTCTCACAAGTGTCGCGTCACGCTCGAAGCATCAAGAACTGTGGCATCCTAGTTGCGCCACTTCCCTCGACGGGGCTCTGGTCTTCTCACACGAAGCCCTTCGCTCATCTCCCACACTCGCTCGCCCTCTCTGCTTCACTGCTCTTCACCCCTGCTCCGGGAAGGTCTCGTAGTTCTCACAAGTGTCGCGTCACGCTCGAAGCATCAAGAACTGTGGCATCCTAGTTGCGCCACTTCCCTCGACGGGGCTCTGGTCTTCTCACACGAAGCCCGTCGCTCATCTCCCACACTCGCTCGCCCTCTCTGCTTCACTGCTCTTCACCCCTGCTCCGGGAAGGTCTCGTAGTTCTCACAAGTGTCGCGTCACGCTCGAAGCATCAAGAACTGTGGCATCCTAGTTGCGCCACTTCCCTCGACGGGGCTCTGGTCTTCTCACACGAAGCCCGTCGCTCATCTCCCACACTCGCTCGCCCTCTCTGCTTCACTGCTCTTCACCCCTGCTCCGGGAAGGTCTCGTAGCTCTCACAAGTGTCGCGTCACGCTCGAAGCATCAAGAACTGTGGCATCCTAGTTGCGCCACTTCCCTCGACGGGGCTCTGGTCTTCTCACACGAAGCCCGTCGCTCATCTCCCACACTCGCTCGCCCTCTCTGCTTCACTGCTCTTCACCCCTGCTCCGGGTGGGTCTCGTAGTTCTCACAAGTGTCGCGTCACGCTCGAAGCATCAAGAACTGTGGCATCCTAGTTGCGCCACTTCCCTCGACGGGGCTCTGGTCTTCTCACACGAAGCCCGTCGCTCATCTCCCACACTCGCTCGCCCTCTCTGCTTCACTGCTCTTCACCCCTGCTCCGGGAAGGTCTCGTAGCTCTCACAAGTGTCGCGTCACGCTCGAAGCATCAAGAACTGTGGCATCCTAGTTGCGCCACTTCCCTCGACGGGGCTCTGGTCTTCTCACACGAAGCCCGTCGCTCATCTCCCACACTCGCTCGCCCTCTCTGCTTCACTGCTCTTCACCCCTGCTCCGGGAAGGTCTCGTAGTTCTCACAAGTGTCGCGTCACGCTCGAAGCATCAAGAACTGTGGCATCCTAGTTGCGCCACTTCCCTCGACGGGGCTCTGGGAACTGTCAGGACTCCGGCTCTTGAAGAGAGGTAGATTGTCAGGAAGCAGCCCCGCTAATGGAGGGTCCTTGTGCCCGTGTTGCGCGCACTCCAGGAAAACAAGGGGGTGAGGAGCACTAGGTATCCTGCAGAGAGGCGCGTCAAATTGACAAACTGGCCTCATTTTTAGCAGCGTCGTAGCAAATAAATATTCTGACATTAGACAGTTAAAAAGTCTATTTAGAACCTACTAAGATCAAAACAAAATTGCCTCTATATATTAAGCATTAAGTTTAAATGTAGTGTTTTTCATACCTTTTTTTCAAAATTTATGCTTTTCGCGCAGTGATTATCATATTTAAGTTGTTTTCATTAGTTTTTTCTTTACATTATATATTTTTTCCTATGATTATATTTTGATACTCGAGAAATCTAATTAATCGTCCCAACTTACCAATATGAAAGGTTTTTAGAATTTTGCTTTTATCCAAATCTTGTTTTTAAATAATTCCTTACAGAAACTGTATATATGTAAATGTCAATTAGATTAGGCAAAAGAGCACAGAGTGCTGGAATGTCTCGTTGTAAATACCAAATCTGTAAAATGAAAAAATTGTGATTAATAAAAACCTATTGAATTTTTATTTGTTTTGTCCCAGACTAGTATGAACATAGTTCTAAAAATAAACAGGAACAGCAAGTGTAAACCTAAAATTAAAAAAAAAATTAAAATTTACCCTTTGGAGAGCTCACTCGATTGGTCCACATTAAATGCGGAGATATAATCGATTGGTCCACAGTTAATGCGGAGATATAATCAATTGGTATACAGTTATGGCGGAAATATATTCGATTACTCCACATTTATTGCGGAGATATAATCGATTGGTCTACAGTTAATGCGGAGATATAATCGATTGGTCACAGTTAATGTGGATGTATAATCAATTGGGCTTCAGTTAATGCGGATATATAATCGATAGATCTACTGTTAAATCGGAGATAAAATCGATTGGTCCACAGGTAATGCCGATATATAATCCATTGGTCCACAGTTAATGCGGATATATAATCGATTTTACACAGTTAATGTGGCTATATATTCGATTGATCTACAGTTCATGCGGATATAAATCGATTGGTCTACAGTAAATGCGGATATATAATCGATTGGTTTACAGTTTAAGGAGTTATAATCGATTGGTCTACAGTTAATGCGGATATATATTTGATTGGTCCAGTTAATGCGGAGATATATTCGATTGGTCTTCAGTTAATGCGGATATATAATCGATAGGTCCCCTGTTAAAGCGGAGATATAATCGATTGGTCCACAGGTAATGCCGATATATATTCGATAGGTCCACTGTTAAAGCGGAGATATAATCGGTTGGTCCACAGGTAATGCCGATATATAATCAATTGGTGCACTGTTAATGCGGTGATATAATAGATTTTACACAGTTAATGTGGAGATATAATTGAATGGTCTACAGTTAATGCGGATATATAATAGATAGATCCACTGTTAAATCGGAGATATAATCGATTGGTCCACAGTAAATGTGGAAATATAATCGATTGGTCCACTTCAATGCGGAGTAAAATCGATTAGTCCACCGTTAATGCGGAGAACTAATAGTTTGATCCGCAGTTAAAGCGGAGTTATAATCTATTGGTCCACAGGTAATGCCGATATATAATCGATTGGTCCACAGTTAATGCGGAGATATAATCGTTTTTACACAGTTAATGTGGAGATATATTCGTTTGGTCTACAGTTAATGCGGATATATAATCGATTGGTTTACAGTTAATATGGAGATACAATCGATTGGTCTACAGTTAATGCGGTAATATAATCGATTTGTCCACAGTTAATGCGAAGATATAATCGATTGGTCCACAATTAATGCTAATATATAATCGATTGGTCTACAGTTAATGCGGATATATAATCGATTGGTCTTCAGTTAATACGGAGATATAATCGATTGGTTTAAGTTTATGCGGATATATAATCGATTGGTCCACTGTTAATGCGGAGATATAATCGATAGGTCCACTGCCAATGCGGAAATATAATAGATTGGTCCACAGTTAATGCGATTATATAATCGATTGGTCTACAGTTAATGCGGAGATAATATAATAGATTATTCCACGGGCAATGCGGAGAGCTCACTGATTGGTCCACAGTGAATGCGGAGAGCTCACTGATTGGTCCACAGTGAATGCGGAGAGATCACTGATTGGTCCACAGTGAATGCGGAGAGCCCACTGATTGGTCCACAGTGAATACGGAGAGCTAATAGATTGGTCCACAGTCAAAGCGGAGAGCTCACTGGTTTGGTCCACAGTGAATGCGGAGAGCTCACTGGATTGGTCCACAGTGAATGCGGAGAGATCACTGATTGGTCCACAGTGAATGCGGAGAGCTCACTGATTGGTCCACAGTGAATACGGAGAGCTAATAGATTGGTCCACAGTCAAAGCGGAGAGCTCACTGGTTTGGTCCACAGTGAATGCGGAGAGCTCACTGGATTGGTCCACAGTGAATGCGGAGAGATCACTGTTTGGTCCACAGTGAATGCGGAGAGCCCACTGATTGGTCCACAGTGAATACGGAGAGCTAATAGATTGGTCCACAGTCAAAGCGGAGAGCTCACTGGTTTGGTCCACAGTGAATGCGGAGAGCTCACTGATTGGTCCACAGTGAATGCGGAGAGATCACTGATTGGTCCACAGTGAATGCGGAGAGCCCACTGATTGGTCCACAGTGAATACGGAGAGCTAATAGATTGGTCCACAGTCAAAGCGGAGAGCTCACTGGTTTGGTCCACAGTGAATGCGGAGAGCTCACTGATTGGTCCACAGTGAATGCGGAGAGATCACTGATTGGTCCACAGTGAATGCGGAGAGCCCACTGATTGGTCCACAGTGAATACGGAGAGCTAATAGATTGGTCCACAGTCAAAGCGGAGAGCTCACTGGTTTGGTCCACAGTGAATGCGGAGAGCTCACTGGATTGGTCCACAGTGAATGCGGAGAGATCACTGATTGGTCCACAGTGAATGCGGAGAGCTCACTGATTGGTCCACAGTGAATACGGAGAGCTAATAGATTGGTCCACAGTCAAAGCGGAGAGCTCACTGGTTTGGTCCACAGTGAATGCGGAGAGCTCACTGGATTGGTCCACAGTGAATGCGGAGAGCTCACTGATTGGTCCACAGTGAATGCGGAGAGCTCACTGATTGGTCCACAGTTACTGCGGAGAGCTCACTGGATTGGTCCACAGTGAATGCGGAGAGCTCACTGGATTGGTCCACAGTGAATGCGGAGAGCTCCGAGCCACGCCGCGGCTATGCGAGGAAGGACACTGCCCCAGTCTACAGCCACGGGGGCCATTAGCCAGGCTCAGGCAGTCCACATCGATTGGCGCGCCGCCAGGCACGACAGTGCGGGCTGCAGCCCTCCAGGGGGAGGTAGCACCCTGCTGTACCCGGGACAGTCTGAGAGCCATCTTCCCGCCCCGCGCTATTGATCCGCCGCGGCCGTTAACAAACATGCCCCCTCGCTGTTGCTTCACAATCCGCCCGTGGCAGAGCACCTGTGTCCCGGGCCAGCAGAGACCTCCTCTGGCACACTCGCTGGTTACTACCCTCCCGCTCTACCAGGCTCTACTCCCACACACTGTAGACACTCCCGTAGATTGTAGCCTGCAAACTACTTATTCTCACTCTTATGATTGCAGAGTGTGTGTGTATATATTCACATGCCGTAGTTATTCAATAGGAGATCACGGCAACGACGGCCAACAAGATGGCGGACGTCAAGGTAATAAACACTACTGCACTCTAGCGGGTAAAAATGATACTAATATGGCGACAACACACTCTAGCAGACGTTGTGTGTACTACGCGACTCTAGCGCTCCTTGTATTGATTGCTGAAAATAAGATGGCGGCGGCGCCCTCTACCCGTCGATGTGCGTTAACTAGCGCTCCTGGTAATTAGCATTGGAAATAAAAATGGTGGCAACGCCCTCTAGAGAGTGATGCTATTATTTCTTTAAACTGAAAAAAAAAAATTTACAAGTCCGAATATATGTGATAAATTTTATATACCTGATTTAATTCTCGGTCTGTTAAATATATCGAATGCCGTGCGGCCAAAAGCGTATGTATGCCAACCAAGAGGTCCAAGCTGTTATTGTTCGAATCACCACAGTTCCAAAATATTTTGTTTATAACAAAATTAAAGTAATAGGTATGTTTATAAGGACCACAACAACATAAACAGGTAATGGAACGTCGACCTTACAAGCACGAGACAAAACGACGCTGGCACCGCTAGGAACAAACAACAGAAACAAAGATGTCGATATCCAAGATGGCGGCCTCCAGCAGAACAGAAATAAACCAAGATGATGGTCGTCACATCATCCTAGATGACGGCCTCCAGCAGACGAAAACAAGATGGCGTAAATGACGTCAGAAAAGGTAAAAGTTGTTTTGATGGCGGATCCAAAATGGCGGCCATGACATTAGAATTTAAGATGGTGTCCGCAATCGAAATTGCAACATTCGGAGAGAGTGCAGTACGTCACAATTGTCGTGCCGAGAAGAACGGGTAGGTCTCTCTCGTGCAGATACGCGAGCTAAACGGCAGAATTATGCAGTAATGTCGTGATCCTGCTGTCACGCAAACATTTCCTCAAACGATAGTCGTCTATGATTACAGTTCATGAAACAAACCGGGGTATCTGTCAGCGTAACTGCTTCTCATTGATCCGGCTTTTGCTAGAGAAGGAGATCCTAGTTCTTTAGGTCGAAGTGCAACTTCCTCACTGCCTAGCTGGCGCTCTTGTGAGGGAATCTAGCCTAGAAGCAAGATTTTGTGGGATATGTCTCAATAACATCAAGCCATGTTACTTGATTGGAAAGTATTACACTAGAGCATCACTTGCGGTTAAAGTTTGTAATGCCTATTTCAATAAGTAACTAAATGTGGCACTCGTCTTGGAAGATTAGGGTTTCGTCGCAGGAAGTTCTCGTAACTTCAGCTCCGTATGAACCTGCATCTCTATGTAATTTTTTACTCAGCCTAAGTCAGAAGAAGGTCAGTGTAATAATTATTCTACGTTTTTTGTTACAAAATTTTATATGTATTATGAAAAATATGTTTTATAAAAAAGCAAAAAAAAAATTGAAATCCGTTCAGTAGTTTCAAGTGTACCCGTTACTAAGTAACGAACAAACCAACCATCTTTATAATTTAAATATTACTTACTATTTTCACAACTGTCCGTGAGCCAACCACGAAAATTTTGTGAAGGCCACCAATTTAAATTCAAATTTAAGTAAAATAGAAACTAAATGAGCAACATTAATTAACTCACACAGTTTTGTAACATATCTATGACAATGTTGACATTGTCATGAGTCAGCGTGACAGCAGCCTAATCTGTCCGCTGCTCACAGACTCAAACAGTCCCCGACTCCAGCACAACACAGGACAGACGTCAACTATGCTACCACCACCCCCCACCTTCTCCTGATTCTAATGTTTCCCATTACTAAAAATCCCTATTTCTGTATTGAGATGACTGCACGTTTAAGATGTTTGTATATATATTTAAAGGAAATGATTGAAAGTATTCATTTTTGTTTATTAAACGAAAGGAAAAATTCTTTGATAAGATTAATATTTGTATTTCTGTGTTGTACATCTGTAAACACCCCCCCTCTTTCCCTGGAGATATAGTACACAATGTCACGAAATTATTACTTTTTCAACTTTAATTTTTTTCTGGTTTCTTCGCTAATATGATTATAAATTGCTTTGTAAAACTTTGTAACACCTTATTTTTGAGTTTTTTTATGACAACACTAATTATATTTTCATATAAAAATAGAACAGTAATTTGGGTGAATAGTGTTGTAAGGCGCGCCTGTCTGTGACTGTGAGAGCTAGGGTGCGCCTGTGAACTGGGCGGATATGCTTCCCGCTACACGCGCTAGTAGCTCCACTAGCGAACACCACAGGGGCCACTACAGGTTATAACCTGCTTGTAGAGGATATGGAATGAATTAATTTGAGTTTAAATGCTTGGTGAAATAGAGATACGAGTGATGGCTGAAACTATTGCATTTTTAACTTTTGGAGAAGGTTGTAAGTGTTGAATGAGGGTGTGGGAAGGGGTTAAGAGGGGCAGGAGGAGGAATATCTCTAGAAAACGCACCCGCTCTCGGCAAGCCGCCACATTTCCCTCTTGCCAAACCTCCACGTGACATCTCGCAAGGAGTGTAGCCTGGCTGCACGGTCCCCCCCCCCCCCCGCAAGGAGGGGAGCGACAACAAGCGAGGCTGACCTTGAGGCTTCCCGCCTTGGCCGTCCCGTCAAGAGTCCAGGGCCTGGTGCTTCAACCTGCAGGAGTCGACCTCGAGTCAGACAACCTACCACCGGGACTTCACTGCAACACTCGGCGCTGATCAGTTAGAAACATTACTTTAGAACCAACAGCCGGTAGTTATTTACCGTTCGGAGCCATCTGTCTCGCGCCCGGCCATCCACTGAGTCCACGTCCTTCAGTGCTCGGCTCGTCCTGGGGGCTGACATTCGTGCTGCAGTACTCGAGGAAGTCTCCCTGCCCCAGGGGCGAGGCCTCGCTGGACCTGGTGCGGCCTCCTCCTGCCAGGACACACGCCCGAGCACTGAGGATGACGGATGGATTGTCCTGGCAGGACTCTGGTGCACACAGTGGACTACAGTAGCGCGTGTCCTCCCTCGTCGCAGCCCGACATGACCCGTGCAAACAGCGGCAGGACCTGTGTTTCCACACGTGCTGCTGTAGTCACGTCACTAGCGTGTTTCACGTGTTCAAAACAATTAATATGTGTGTGTGTTTATGACCTGTTTTTTAGCGAAATCATCGACAAAATTGACTTGAAAACAAAGAATTAGAAACAATTAAATAAAAACCAAAATATTAAATGTTAAGTTTTCTTAGAAAAATCATGACTTAAATGCCGCCCTGGAAAAGTGTAAGCCGTGTAACAAACAGTCACGTCCAGTCTCGACGTCCCTGCCAGCACACAGGTCTCCCCGCCAGACTCGGCGTGGCTTACTGTCAACTCTTCAGTCACACATCTGTCCTGTTTCCACTCCAGCCCGGAGGTCCAGTGTCCGTGGGCAGCATAATGCTCAGGCTACCACACAATAGCATCACATTTGCCGTATTGCTTTTGATATTTGATACAAGCTCTATCCGCACTCATCTCAGCCAACGAGGAAACATCCTGCAAGAGAGAAGAAGGTCCATGACTCTCCCTAAGATGACTAGGCGACGTGGACATGGTTGCATTGAAGGGTCAGAGGCTGCGCTGGTTCCTGTGGCCGCCGCCAGGAGGCTCTGCTGCGCGCCGTCGCCATGGAGACGGCGCGGGCTGTTTGTAAACAACTGCTGGCCGCGGCCACAGCTGGACTCCCGTCAGCTCGCACGTCAGCCCGGGGAGTCACCGCCATGTCCTACCACTTCAGCGCCAACCAGGTGAGCGCCCTCGCAGTGTGTCCCAGGAGTACCCGGGGTCTCTGCCCCTTGTTCACTGCCCGCCGCCCCTTGTTCACTGCTCGCCGCCCCTTGTTCACTGCCCGCTGCCCCTTGTTCACTGCCCGCTGCCCCTTGTTCACTGCCCGCCGCCTCTTGTTCACTGCCCGCTGCCCCTTGTTCACTGCCCGCTGCCCTTTGTTCACTGCCCGCTGCCCCTTGTTCACTGCCCGCTGCCCCTTGTTCACTGCCCGCTGCCCCTTGTTCACTGCCCGCTGCCCCTTGTTCACTGCCCGCTGCCCCTTGTTCACTGCCCGCTGCCCCTTGTTCACTGCCCGCTGCCCCTTGTTCACTGCCCGCTGCCCCTTGTTCACTGCCCGCTGCCCATTGTTCACTGCCCTCTGCCCCTTGTTCACTGCCCGCTGCCCCTTGTTCACTGCCCGCTGCCCCTTGTTCACTGCCCGCCGCCCCTTGTTCACTGCCCTCTGCCCCTTGTTCACTGCCCGCCGCCTCTTGTTCACTGCCCGCCGCCCCTTGTTCACTGCCCGCTGCCCCTTGTTCACTGCCCGCCGCCTCTTGTTCACTGCCCGCTGCCCCTTGTTCACTGCCCGCTGCCCCTTGTTCACTGCCCGCTGCTCCTTGTTCACTGCCCGCTGCCCCTTGTTCACTGCCCGCCGCCCCTTGTTCACTGCCCGCCGCCCCTTGTTCACTGCCCGCCGCCCCTTGTTCACTGCCCGCTGCCCCTTGTTCACTGCCCGCTGCCCCTTGTTCACTGCCCGCTGCCCCTTGTTCACTGCCCGCCGCCCCTTGTTCACTGCCCGCTGCCCCTTGTTCACTGCCCGCTGCCCCTTGTTCACTGCCCTCTGCCCCTTGTTCACTGCCCGCTGCCCCTTGTTCACTGCCCGCTGCCCCTTGTTCACTGCCCTCTGCCCCTTGTTCACTGCCCGCTGCCCCTTGTTCACTGCCCGCCGCCCCTTGTTCACTGCCCGCCGCCCCTTGTTCACTGCCCGCTGCCCCTTGTTCACTGCCCGCTGCCCCTTGTTCACTGCCCGCCGCCCCTTGTTCACTGCCCGCCGCCCCTTGTTCACTGCCCTCTGCCCCTTGTTCACTGCCCGCTGCCCCTTGTTCACTGCCCGGCGCCCCTTGTTCACTGCCCGCTGCCCCTTGTTCACTGCCCGCCGCCCCTTGTTCACTGCCTGCCGCCCCTTGTTCACTGCCCGCCGCCCCTCGTTCACTGCCCTCTGCCCCTCGTTCACTGCCCGCCGCCCCTCGTTCACTGCCCGCTGCCCCTTTTTCACTGCCCGCTGCCCCTTGTTCACTGCCCGCTGCCCCTTGTTCACTGCCCGCTGCCCCTTGTTCACTGCCCGCTGCCCCTTGTTCACTGCCCGCTGCCCCTCGTTCACTGCCCGCTGCCGTCAGTTCTACACACACATGCTCAGTCGGCGAGTACAACTACCAGGCTCTTTGTGTTACCTTCTGCTTTTACTAGATTATAAAAATAAACATCTCAAAAGGTACAACACACTGGAAACTTATATAAGTACGCAAGATTGAATATAATCTTATTTTATAACTATTTTTTATAAGAGCAAATAAATTTTAATTTAAGTAATACTTTTCTGCAGCTATAATATATATATATATATGTGTGTGTGTGTGTGTGTGTGTGTGTGTGTGTGTGTGTGTGTGTAAGTATGTACGCGCGTTAGAAGTTATATGTACTTACTTGGCGTAATTGAAATTTAACTCTTTAATTTTGCATGCAAAAAAATTAATAGAAAAAAATAGTAAACTGACTGGAGTGATATTATTAATATGGCTGGTAGAGTAAATAGGAAATAAAAAATCAGTATTCTATCCAAATTTTATTATTTATTTTAGTAAAGTAATCGAAATAATTTTTTATTAATTAGGAAAATCAATATATAGGTTGAATGATTATTATAATTCATTAATTTTATCTTTTATTAAATAGTATTGTAATATTTTATATTTTAAAAAACCATACATATGGGAACATAAGCTCACTTACATAAATACAATTGAAAATACATCTGAAAAGTTTATAAACACAATTTATACCACTAATATTCACAATAAATATATTTTTTAATGATATGGACCAGTATTCAATATTAATAACAAAAGTATAAGAATTAAATTACATATATAATTTTTATTTGTATGTATTAATTTATTTTTCATCCTGTGTTAATTTAGTTGCATGGTGCGTGCGCATCGTAGGAATTCACTCATCATTTTTTTTAATGCGCCAAAAAAATTATAACCTCAATTAAAATTACGATTAAAAGAAAAAAGTAAGTATACATTTGATACCAGAGAACATAAAGCTCGACTTAAAAATTAGAGAAATCTTCTAACGAGTTAAATTATCCAGCTACACACACATATATATATTGAAAATTAATTACCTATAGTTTTTATTTTTCAGGTAAAAAAGATCTCTCAGAATTTTTGTTATGCAGAAAAGGAATAAGTGAATTTATGTTTTTTTTTATGCTGTGCACTTATGTTATATATGCATTGCATGTTTTGCGTTAATGTTAATCACATGGCATCAGCTCGGAAGATTATGTTAATAAAGTCACACTACAAAATATGGACACCAGTGTAAATCAGCTTTTCCACGTGCAAGATAAGATTGATAAATAAATATGAATTTAAATTCTATTTTAACAACCAAAGAATAAAAATTAAATGCTTTAATAAATTAAAAGATTAAAATTTTCCTACCATTATGAACGAATTAGTTTTACAAAAGTAATGTGGTTGGCTAACTAGAGCTAAGGATATTTGTGTGATTACAGACCATTGGTGTTAAAATACAAATAAGACAATAAGAACAAAATTTTCTGGCAGCATTTTCTAGTGCATGCAATTGTAACCCACAGATCTGAAGATGTCTCGGCAACGCACTCTCTTCTTTCCACGAACAAGTGGACAGTCGTGTCCATAAGGCAGTGAACTTCGATCTGCTTGCAAATACTAACATCACTGCAAACTGTAGCAAGTCTGGCTGGATTATTTGGCCAGCAATATTCGATGCTTTTTCCCTTGAATATTGTCGGCTGAAAAGCCAAAATCAAATTAACATATTTCCAATATTTCTAGACTGGCCAAATTAGCATGTCCAAATACTGCCTTATTGGTCGATTAAAAATAAATGAAATATATATATATATACATTACATATAACAATTTATTTTCTCTGCTTAGCACTTCTCACTTAGAGAGGAAAAAAAAAACAAGAAAAATCAACATTGCATAAGGAGTTATCTGTGGAAATTATGATTTTTAACCAATATGGAACCATAAATAATTTACAAATTTCTCATAAAATAACGAGGGAAAAAAATCACTTATGATGTACCTAAGTGAATTGACTGATAATTTGAACTGAATTTTTAACAACTGTAAATTTGAAGTATATGTGGTATTGTTAAGCCAAATGTTATCTGTGAAGTCTCCCAGCGGTGAGATGCAAGTGAGGCATGGAACAGGACAGGGCCGGCGCGTCCACACAGGCGAACTAGGCAACCGCCTAGGGCGCCAAGTAGCTGGGGGCGGCGCAACACGACACATAACAGCTGATATAATATGTTTAACGATTATTGAAACTAGATGAAACTGGATTTTTGTAACACTTTGGAATGTTTATATTGATATAAGTAATTATTTTAAGTCCACGGTGACCTGTTTATGATTTGTAATAAGTAAAAAAGTAAAAAAAAAAAAAACACAAGCCTGCTTACATTTGATTGTTGACAAAATCTTAGGCTTACGTGATGTATTTTGAGGCAAGGAAAATTTGTTTGGGGTGTCCGGGGGGGGGGGGGGGCATTAAGGTTTTTCGCCTAGGGCGCCAATTGACCTTGCACCGGCCCTGAACAGGACTTGTTTACAGCAGCACCGGCCCTGAACAGGACTTGTTTACAGCAGCACAGCCACTCGACAGGACGCTCGCTGGAGGCGGAAGGATACAGTCCCGTGTCTGGAAGGAAGGGCCCCCCCCCCCCCCCCCCCCCACACACAACAGAGCGGGCGTTCGTCGACAGCACCCGCTACATCCCTTGTTTATATAACATCCACTGGTTGCGAGTCAAGTTCCAAGTACCAACACGCATCAGAATACACGACTTCAAGTACATAATCCATATTCCTGAACGGTGTATTTGTTCGAACAAGACGGTATTTGAATGCCTGCATAATTGAGCATTCGTTTGTCTATAATTGATGTATTAAAGTGAAATGGTCTGAATGACGTGTGACGTGGCGCTACGTGAGGCGTCTCTGTCAGAGCGAGTGTCAGTTGGGTGCTGAATGCAGAGATCCCCACAGCGCGCCGGGAAGGGGGTGACGGGTTGTGGGGTCGAGTTGCGGGCAGTTCGCTAACGAGCCGCGCCGCGCGCTGCCGTCGCGTGCCGCACGCATTCTGGCGGCAGTTCCGCGACATCGGTCCTCGCCACGCCACAACTTCCCCCCCCCAGCCCGTCACTGCGAGCGACAACCCTTCCCTTCCGTGTCGTGCGAGCAAACGAACACACCAGCTCGTTTCACTGCGTTCCGTAGAGAGAATACGCCATCTTGGTTTCAACAGTTTTAGGCCATTTCAAACATATTTATTTGAATTTTCAAAATTTGTCTAGTTAGAGTGTAGTAAGTATATAATTTAGTAGAATGCCTGAAGCTAATAGTACCTAAAAGCTGCTAGCTGTTACAGATAGTGTCCCGTGAGAAGTCAATGGCATTCAGTATTGAATTTATTTTTAGGGAATTACAACTGTAATAATACTGGCAATACACTATGATGTCTTTGGAAAAAACTTATTGTGTGATATCTGCCTTAAAAAGGCACATTTTCTAACTTTAATGTTAACAAATAATTATAAAATAAAACTTTTGAAACCAAAATAGCGAATTTCGGTTTCTACCTCTCTCCCTAAATGTTTTATTCTATTCCACAAATAAAGCTAGGTATAGTGGTCATTTACAGAGGATCACGTATTAATTAAATGCATCAAACATATAATTCATATGCCAGCACATATAATAATAATACTAACAGTAACAATAATAGGTACTAGCGTACCACAGAGCTTGATTTTGCTTCCCCTCTACCGAAAGTACGTAACATTTTATAAATATTAAAATTTTAATTTTTTTCAATATGATAAAATATTTTTATTTACGTACTTGAATCTTGCATCACACTGCTCTGCGTAGCGCAGTGGCTGGGTACTCCCTGGTTCATAACTTGCCATTCTTCATTACTTCAATTAACTGAAAGGGAAATTGTAGTGTAATATATATATCCCTGTTATCTATATTTAAAACGTTTGTCGTACTAACATCATCCTTGAACTGCATATTTGAAGCTGACTGGAGACAATGATACAACTCTCTGAAAACAGAATAACCTAAAATGTTTATCTCATTGGAGCCAAAGCCATAACACCATTGTTAGATGTCAGCGAGACCACGTGGTGACGGGACAGTTGAAGGACTGTCACTAGTGTGCTCGCATTGCTAGCCTTGTGCCCCGCGGAAAGTTCGTGCGCCCCGGGGACCGGTATTTCATTACACCGGCTCGAACAAGCGACTGCCAGGACATGTAATCACGAACAGGGTCCCGGGGGGAGGCGCTGTCCCTGCCTATCGATTGGTCGCGACGAGCCTTGAATGGATAAAGCCAGGTGACTCAAATGAGCGCGGTCCAGTCGCGGGCCGCTTCTCGCGTCTTCAGCTCGCCGCGTGACGTCACGGCCTGCTCGCTGTGTCGCTGCGCCGCACTACTTGTCGGGAAGTAGTGCCACGCGCGCTCTCGCCTCGCCGCCAGAAAACTTCTTTCACAGCTTCCGACGCTGTCCTGATCTGGTAAGCTTTAATGTAGGATATCTGAACACTTACGATAATAACTTTTGAAAAACTCTCTTGCAAGTACGAAACAATGAACGTTAGGTTGGCAGCGAACTAAGAAAAGTTGTTCCATGTGTTGAAGCCTTTCTGAAACAGTAGTGTTTGTCGCCATAGCCTTTTAAATTTGTAGGTTTTGTTGTAAATCAGTTAAAAATAATAATTAATATAAATACTTGTTTCGATTTTCTGAACAAATACATTGTTTCGGCACTTAGACTCGAATCACTATGCCACGTTGATGTTCAGTACAGTACTTCGCGGAATGATACACATTTGAGGCGAATGGCTTCATAAAGAAGTTTATTTAAACATAAACAGACAGTGGTGCCCCTTTCAGAGTAATTGGCATCCGAGTGTGTTTGGACGTGAAGTTCGGGAAGTGAGTTCGATACTGACCGAGGGCATAGGCCCTTGCACTTTCCCCGCCCCTCAAAGAACTGAAGAGTGGCCAGATTTCAGCTGTTGGCAGCACTGTTGTTCTCGAGTCAGGGACAATTTCGAAACAGCCGCAGCAATGCCAGGCAACGTTGCGTGACTCGTCCACACCGCGGTCACACAGACAGGCCTGGCAACTTAACCTCCAATCTCCGTCCACTTAGTGAAGCTCGCGGTGGTCTGCGAACTAACGGCGCTAGTAGTAGTTGAACCCATTATTTACATTGTGTTGAGAGTTGAACGTAAAATTCGACATGTTTTTTTTGAAAACTCTCGTTTTGAACTTCGGTTGCAGTTTAGGATTTTTAATTTATTGGGAAGCTGTTTAGGGGTTTAATGCATAGAAAAAACTTATAACTTTGCCGCAGTTGTCAGTTAAAAGTTGGTGTGTTGAGAATGCAGATACCACAAAAATTGTGATCTCTTACAAAGAAGCAATTTTTAAATTTTAAGTACCTACGTATATTTAATTAAAGAATATTCGTCGGCTATACATTTTAATCTTCAAGCAAGTGTAATTACTTCAAATTTGATTTTTCTAGATACAGTAATTATTTTTAATTTAAGTACCTAAGCAGAATTTCCAATTGTTTTTTTCATAACTTAAATGTCAACATATACTTGTCTTAATTTGATCGTTTATATTCAAGAGCTTCGTTTACATATAATAAATTTTTTCGGCATTATAATTAAAGAATATTATCTTCTTTGAATGAATAATATTTTATAGTATGTGATTTTCAAGTTGCACTTTGTGTTCAGAATGTAATATTCAAATTAAAATTAAGTTTAGACATAACTTGATTATGCTGGAATTTAAAGACTTTCAAGTATAATTGCTGCAAAATGTTAACCTATGTAATGTTTGTAAGAAAAGCTAACACATGTGGTGGATTACTTTAGAAAGAAGTAATTACGAATCGTAACACAGATTTATTGCCAAAAATAACATTCCCATTGGTTTGCTATGTATGATATTTAAAATTTAAGGTTTAGCCTAAGCCAGGCACAATACTATAGCTAGGTATACTGTCTCACCACTTTAGCTTAAATGACAAATACGGATAAATTTTAAGGCACTGATACGGATTAGGTACTTACCAATCACCCAAACGAATGAAAGAATATTAATCTGGGAAAACAATTCAAAAATTGAGACGGAATTAGCATTACTGTTATATTACATACGGAACTCCCATATGAAGGAAGGGGACACCTACTACTAGCGCCGTTAGTTCGCAGGCCGCCGCGACGGAGGATGAAGGTAAGTTGGCAGACCTGTCTGTGACCGTGGAGGAGCCGGGCAGCTGGGCAACACAGGCATGTTCTGTTCGCTTCACATGCACACACTCGCTACATCCCAGCTCCGAGTACGTTCTGTTCCCATCGCACTGGATGAGGAGCAACAGGTCTGAGTGCAAGATGTCATGACCACGTAATGCTGGAGAGCCATTATCCAGCATGCAACGTACGAGCACAGGTTTCAGACGATTTAACTTCCTCTCGAATTTATTTTTGACCCATTTCCGTCATGGCCAAAGAATAAATTTCATGTTTAAATTTACTGCTATATAAGTTTTTTCAACTCGGACTGTATAGTCTCATAACATTCAAGCAGACTTTCAAATTGATATTTGGCTTTGAGAGCTGTCCTTTGTGCTCACGAGACAAGAGATAGGCGGCCGATGTTTTTGGCCCAACCGCCAACCCTACCACAACTTATGTGATCTGTACATTGTTGGTACGGAGCACGCTATAATCTTGGGACTTCCATCATCTTATTCATTTCCGTTCATAACAATGTGACGTAACATTCTGATTGGAGCGCTTTTCTGTAGCATAGATCCAATTTACTTACCCTCATTACAACAAACTTTCAGGAAACAACCGTAAAACTCTACTCTCCCCTGTCTGCTCTAAGTTTGCGTGACGTCATTCACTCACTTTGGAGCTCTTTGACATTTCGTGAATTTTTAGTCCATGGTCGAAAGAAGATTTCCAACTTTCTTATTAAGTTCGTAAGTTCATAAAAAGAAATTTTACTTCTAAAACTTCACGTTTTCAAACACCGGGTTCGTTTATATTCGTTTTTATTTGAATTCTTTCGATGCGAGAATCACGTGAATTGTAGCTACTGCAGTACTAGTGTTTTTTACGTGGCTGAAGTGGGTTGACTGCTGGATCACTGCCTAGACCACAACACAAACAGCAGTATACGCAATACTGCCACGATTGTATTGTGCAACACAGCATCCACACAGCGGCAGGCTGCATATGCAACCACATATAACACATAACAACACGCCACTCTCGCACAATTAACTAGTACGTATATATTTACTGGTTAGTAGCGTCGACTCTTTAAACTTATTTCGGTGCTATTCTATGATGCTTTCGTTTTATTTTTATGAGTTTATGAGTTTATTTGTTTATGAGTAACATCTTAGATCCCAGTGTAACCTACGGCATTTGGTGGGAGTAATTTCGTTAATACGACGGAAGCCAAGGAACGGAAATGTGTAACACAGTGCTGCCACCTGTGGCGGATGCACGAACCAAAGTTCACAAATAAAAAAGAAACTTTATGGTATTAACGGTTTAAAGAATTTTTAACAATATGGGCAGTAATTTGATAAAATTCCATGCCGAAAATAATTTCCAAAGCCGGTGTTTGGTTGGTTTTTTAGGTCCTTTTTCGATTTTATCGGAACCGTTTCATTATATATTTAAAATTTTTCTCTGTAAATTGAATGATTCGATAGTCGACGTAGCTGCTCCGGCAGCGAAGTCTAGCGGCGGGTCCGGAAACTACGTGTGATTCGTGTCCAGAAACGTAGTTGAAAACACAGTTTGTGTATATTTATTACGCTTGGCATTATTTGAAAGAATTCTACGTTAAATTTCGTGTCCGAAGCCCGAGTTTCGTATTGTAAGGGCACTAGGAGGTTGTAGGGCGCCTAAGGCGCCCGTTGAATATCACTAACTTTTTAAAAATAAAATTATAAACTTCAAAGATATAAGCATATTAAAAAATAACAACAAAGATTCGCTAAAGGGCATACGTACATATTCCCAGTGACATAAATTTTGATTTTCAAAAAAGGAAAAAATTTCACAGTTTTTCGTTTAGAGCTAAATTTTCTGAGAAATAAGCATTTTTAGTAATTATAAGCATAGTTATTTGTAAGGTGCCTAATGATGAATATAACAAACACTTTAATTTAATAATCAAGGCGTGTTCCATTTACATAGCTTGTAGATGTATTTAAAATTTTACTATATTATTACACTTCCGTTTTCTATTTCATACACATCTCTATGGAGTAGGCTAATAGTTGTGCTTCATGATACACTTGTCTCTAAGGTATACATATCTTTTTGGCGTGAGTAAGTGATGGGCTTATCTATATACTGTATAGCATTTGAAACGTCTAAACACATGAGATTGCTAATCACCGAGGTTAGGTGTTACACGGCACTGGCGAATATTGAAAGACTCGCCTGATTTTTTTTTGACGTGGCAACATATAATAAATCGATGAACGCCGGCTGCACGCACGAAAAAGTGTCCCGTTACGCTCATTGTACGCTTGCGCCGCATCTATCTCTCTTCCACTCGATTGGAACAACCATCGATTTGACTTTTTCGAGGCACATTAAACTTTAAACACTCCCATTCGTTTCCTACTTTTCCTATCATCGTCCTATCCTTAACAGAATAACACAGATTGGAAGAAGTTATATAGCAAACACGTATAGAATTTATAGTTAAAATAATCTCTTCGTTAAAGTAATAAACATACTTGAATTAATGAGTGCAAATAAAAGTAAATTTATCAATTAAATTGTTGATTTCATTTCACTCCTTCTTTGTATCCATTCAAAATAGTGATAATTCAATAAAAATTATTCAATTTTATTCATAAAAGTATGCAATCATTTAATCAATGTTTTGTAATGACGTCACGTTAAAATATCGTCCGTAAACCGACTTTACAGACAACCATTTTTTTTAAATTCCTGGAATAGTTTCATTTGCGAACTTGTAAATAACGGCTTGGATCTGCCCACGTGACACTAAGGTCGTGAGTGCCTCAGATCGCAAACCAGAAGAACACCAACAGAAATCGATACGTAATTTTCGGTTCCTATTGTTGGAATAATAACTATCGAGCTGACGTGGTTGCAGTCGAGTTGCGCTGTCAACAATAAAGAAAACATTGGCGTGTGAAATCCGCATGACTTATGGGTAGCACTAGAAAATAAATGTTTTCTAGATCTTGGATAGGCCTATATGTGGTTTAATAGATGTAGCTAATAGTATAAAATAATACGTAAGAGTTATTAATCAGTAGACTAGTAGATATGTTCTTATAGCTCATGGACGCACAGAAACGTTTTTTTATCA
The DNA here is from genome assembly GCF_032445375.1 of Bacillus rossius redtenbacheri. Taxonomy (NCBI): domain Eukaryota; kingdom Metazoa; phylum Arthropoda; class Insecta; order Phasmatodea; family Bacillidae; genus Bacillus; species Bacillus rossius. The sequence goes on from NC_086336.1 coordinate 66,064,732, forward strand.
CCTGCATAAAACACTGGGATTAATTTGGCTTCATTTTAACGTTAATTACTGGCAGTTAAATATATGTTTCTCGGAGGAACTGAACTGATTACGTATTTTATTGCAAGACTCGGATAACGTCCTTGTAACCGACTGTCATATGGCGTCTAATTTTTAGAGATAATGTCACTGAGGAAACGGTTTTTTTTTCTAAACATTAACGACTTTTTTATTTGCAAAACTATCTGTCTAAAACGGAAATATCAGAAATGTTGGAGTAAAAAGCAAAGCTAATGGCACTGTATTAAGTAATTGTTGTGTTCATACGTTACGGAACTCCTAACTTCGTGGAAATATCCTACTCGGCGGTTTCTCGTGTTTAGTGAAAACACACACATGTACTGATGTATGGCTGAAAAACGGATAAGTAATTATTATTTATGTCACGATAAGGTTTAACTTTCCGACGCAATAAGCTTAATTGGCCCAGAGAACATTAATTCACGCAAAAAAAAAAAAACGAAAGGAAGAAAAACAATAATATAATATGTAAAAATATTGTTACGAGTTAAAATGTGGTGAGAACTAGGTTCGTAAGGCACATCCGAATAAGTTTTGTACAATTTTACCAA